>NC_060954.1:60611837-60613487 GCF_022045245.1 Lucilia cuprina
CTTCGATCTATGGCGAGAAATACCCCTTGACATTTCCAAACCGTAATATAAAAACAAAATTAATTTACTAGTATAAGTGCTGTTGAGATTTGAAAAAGCCCTAAAGAAGCATTATAAAAGAGAAATGTTCTCCGACAAATTCATTATTATTTCTTTTGGAATTTTTCTTTTCTCAACTAAAAAGGTATACATTAATAATATTTTGTTTCATACAGGTTCTGTGGGAATTCAAGTGCCTCGTGAAAGACGAACCCTATGATGCCAACTCAAAAGAATTCAGTGGAATTGGCAAGTATTATAAAATAATATCGAAAATTTAAATTTAAAAATTATTTGAATCTTAACTAAAGTCTTCCGAACTTTTCTTCAGGTGGCAACAACTACAACAACAACAATAGAGAGCTAAATGAGAGCAGATAATGAAGCAGATAATCCGGGTGAGTGAAACGTTAAAATAGTAGAAAAACTAGAAAGTATGTTCAGTGGACTGGACAGCTAGTATAGGTAGTTTAAGTCGGACTGCATAGAAACGTTTTCTTTTCACAATAAGTGCAGAATTCGGTAGTAATAACAAAATAAAGTTTAGAAAATCTATGAAACAAGGTCCTAAACTACTTGTTATTACTACTGACTTCAAATGAATTGTGTTTAGTATAGTTACTGATTATATTCTGAACAAAACTGACGATTCTGTACTACCAATCATTTATATCTCAGCCAGTGACAATCTGCTTACGGAATGAACAACTACATGTTGGTCTTTCAATATGCATTGTCCCAATTGTTTCCTTTGGTATCGGCTCGCTATAAGATCGGACTCAGAATTGCGTTATTGCCCTAGGTGACTAATAACCCTTACGCCTTGAATGGCACGGTACCGGAAGGCTTTGATGGGGTTGCACCTTCTAATAGGGTAATGACCGGTTACACATGTAATCAGCTAAGAAACGTTGGCCTTAAGTCGATCCAAACAAATAATTACTCATTCCAAAGAAGCTATGGATCTCACTGGACTACGATATAAATGAAAGTTATGTACAGATCTCAGTACTGCTCAGGATACATCATTAACTATACCAAACAGAAATTCACTGCAAATTAGAAAAAGAACAGATTAATATGAAGACTCGACAATACGTATTAGAAAATAGTTACCCATTTAGGCACATATTAGGCGACTAGTAGAAGCTGTCAACTGGTAGATATTCAGGAAGAAATGTTAGGACTAGAACCACCAAAGATATTGAAGTTATTGCTTCAAATCTTTGGCGTGAAAAACCCCTAACGATTTCCCCTGAAAATCTTCGACCTCATATAAACTGTTTCCGACTGGTCGTACAATTCGGCACTTAAGAAATTTTCGGGCGAATTTGGCGTTGAAATTGTTTTTAAAATCGCTCTGCTGGAAGTTACGTCGGTAGACTTCCTGACCGGGTATGAACTTGACTTGACGACACCGCGTATTATACGATTTTTCGTTGCGAGCGTAGGCTTTATGAAGATTTTCGCGAATTTTCTGTCGTATCAAATCCAATCTAGCAGCATTCGGAATGACGTTAGTTTCGGGATCGTTTAAGATTCTAAGTTTGCGTGCCAACTGGTATACACTACCATGGCCAATCATATTCATTCCGAATAAGGCGAAATAAG
>NC_060954.1:60613587-60645231 GCF_022045245.1 Lucilia cuprina
CTATCTATCTATCTATCTATCTATCTATCTATCTATCTATCTATCTATCTATCTATCTATCTATCTATCTATCTATCTATCTATCTATCTATCTATCTATATCTTTCTTTCTTTCTTTCTCTCTTTCTATCTATTTAGAGGTTAGCGTTCCAGTCTAGTAGTAATAGGTCAGGTGTATTTCTCTTGATGTGATGTATATGCAACATTCTTCAAACAAACTAATTGACTAACTAACTACATAGTAACCATCCCTTGACAGTACCATTTTACTAAGTAAAATGTGTGTCACAAAACAATAAAGAAAACAAATGCTAACTAAATAAGCTTATTACATTTCCCTTGGGAATAGCTAGAAACATGCTAGACCAACAAATGGTCAGCGGTTGCTACATGCTTGAAAATTAGTAATTAAACGGAATCGTTTCTTATAACAGTGCAAACGTTTAAATTTTTTCCTTAAAAAATCTTTAATTAATTTAAGTTAAAAATGAACTATATTGACCTTTAATAAACATACATACATGTTCAATCATAATTATCATCATCAATGCATTATTTTATATGTTCTCCAAGTGTTTTGTTTTCTTCTCTTCTTAAACATCAAACAATTATCGATCGGCTAAGGCTTTTGTATTCAAATTAAAATAATGAAAAGCATCTCGAAATAAAAATGTGTATGAAAATTTGTGTATCTGCCCCCTTGCTATGAACGTGAGAGAACCAATATCTATTTATAGTTTGATTTTTATTTTCATGTGTTATAATTTAGTTTTTCTTTAATTTTCTCGACATTCGGCCGCTATTTTCTAATAAAGTGTAAAAAATTAAAAAATTATTTTCATAAAAATCTAAATTTTTAAAAGAAAAACTATGAATCCTTGTACTATATGTAAAACGGAAACCAAGAATAGTTGTTCCAATTGCAAACAAGTATTTTACTGTTGTGTGGAGCATCAAAAACAAGATTGGAAAAATCACAAGAAAAATTGTCATCCATATAAGGTAGATATTATATACATATATTTTTTGAAATTAATTGAATTGAATAAAAGTGCATTATTTCTGAATAATTGAAAATAGATTGTACAAAATGAAGAACTGGGACGTCATTTGATCACCACCCGTACTATTAAACCCTTTGAAATTATTTTGAAAGAGGCTCCTCTATTCCGGGGTCCCTCTCAACTAACACCACCGGTATGTTTGGGTTGTTTAAATGCTATTGAACCCACAGATTATATAAATTGTGAACATTGCGGTTGGCCCTTGTGTGGTGTTGAGTGTAAAACTAAAGATGAACATCGTTTCGAATGTGAATTAACTGTTAAACGCGGCAAGAAAGTGAACGTTCAGGAATTCACCAATCCTCATCCGTTGTATCAATGTTTGAGTACAGCCCGCTGTTTAATGTTACGGGATAAGGATGCTGAGAAATGGAAACAGATTAATGAGCTGGAATCGTTAGAGGATCAAAGGCGTGGCTCTATGCAATGGAAGGCCGATTACGAAAGTGTTTGTAAATTTATTATAAAGTGAGTTTTTAGAGGAAAATTTTTGAAATTTTAAAGTTACGATTTTTTTTGGAATTTGTAAAAACTTTCTAAAATTGTGCTAACAGTTAAGGGGAAATTTCTACAGACGCTTAAGGTACTTAAACTAATATCGTTATGTTATGGTGTATTCGAAGTTTTTAAAAGTTTTTACTGCCCTATGGAGTTTTTACTAGTCTGTAAATCAGTGGAATGGAAATCCTGTTACTATTTTATAACACTAGTAATAGACTAGCACTTGAGCTATAGACAAGTCAATAAACTAACACATAGACTAATATATTGACTAGATTAGAATAGGTATGTCCATGTCTTAAAAACTGACTTATTTTGTTTGAAAGGATGGTGTATATACTCTATCGGGCCTGTTGTGCATTTCTTAATCAGTGCCTAAGGTGAGAATCTCCGGTCTACCCGCCAAGAACACTAACCTACCGGAGGCCATTATACTGACTTACTTATCTACAATTTGATTAACTAGTCTATAGATTTCAATCTAAGGAATACTATATAGACAGGTCTATTAACTAGTTCATGAATTATTGTTGAGTCTACTGACCTGACGTCCGACTAATCTATTAACTACTTTTCTTAAAAGTACTGCAGTTTACACTACAGTACAATAGTTTTCTAGCTTTTATATTCATACATCAGTCTTTCTATAATACTAATCAAAATTTCTCGATACCTTTCTAGATATTTTAATACTCAAGCATTTAGTGAAGATGAAATTATGCGCATTATTGGCATATTACAAATCAATGGCCACGAAGTTCCCACCTCTGATCCAGCCCATGTTGCTATATTCTATAATGCCTCATTCCTAGAGCACTCCTGCACACCCAATTTAGCGAAAAGTTTCAATAAAGATGGACATCTTATACTCTGGGCTCCCAAGGAAATTAAGAAAGGT
The DNA here is from genome assembly GCF_022045245.1 of Lucilia cuprina. Classification (NCBI taxonomy): domain Eukaryota; kingdom Metazoa; phylum Arthropoda; class Insecta; order Diptera; family Calliphoridae; genus Lucilia; species Lucilia cuprina. The sequence goes on from NC_060954.1 coordinate 60,616,051, forward strand.
TCTCACTTAAGTATATGTTATTCAGATGCTGTTTGGGGTACGGCCGATCGTCAGCGTCATTTAATGCAAACGAAAATCTTTAAATGTCAGTGTCCTCGCTGTATTGATGTTAGCGAATATGCTACCAATTATAGCGCCTTAAAATGTGAAAAATCCGAATGTAGAGGTTTAATGTTGCCAGCAAATTTGAATGATTGGCACAAGGATTGGACGTGAGTTGATAAATTTCTATTATTAGTTTAAATTTATAAAATTCATTAATTTCATTTAAAATTTAGTTGCAATGAATGCAAGCATCAAGTGGACAAGACATATGTTAATAATATCTTGGAAAGAGCTGGTAGTGATTTAAATGCTATGGATAAGACGAAGGAAAATTGTCTCAAGTAAGTTCTTTAAATTGTCTATCTAAAATTTTGATAAACAGATTCTAAATTAGAGCCCGGCAACAGATATGATTGGTTAGTTTCTGCAAGGGCAAAAAACTAGAAAAGAGAACATTTTGTACTCTCATATTCACTACAACACAGGCATGGAAAGTTTTATTTTTGAAATGTTGGTATTTCAAAAAAATGTAATAGTAATAGTTAGTAAGTTATTAGTTAATTCGTAAATTTATTTTAAACTTCTTTAATTACCTATATCAATTTAAGAAATATTTTAGATATATATTTAGAATTTGTTATTTTTACCATGAGTGGTGATAGAGGGTATATGTAAGTTTTTCGTTCCGTGTGTCCAAAAAATATTCATCTAAGACCCAACAAAGTATATATATTCTGGATCCTTGTGAAATTCTGAGTCGATTTAGCTATGCCCGTCTGTCTGTCTGTGTAAAACATGCTCACGTTATAACTAAGTCAAGGAGATCAACCAAATTCACCGGTATTGAAAATCAGCAAAATCGGCTTACGATGTAAGAAGTTATGAGTAACAATTAGGAAAGTATAGTCGGGCATGGCCGACCATATAATACCCTACACCATGAGTATATTTTTAAAATTTTTACTTTTTATAAAATTTTTATTTTTTTTTGTTAAGAAACTTTTATGTTGAATATTACCATAATTCCAAAATATTTAAGCCATTTATTGATAAAAAACTAAAATTTCTAAATGAATTTCTAAATATAGCTCAAATATGGGCCGATCCTCGGTAAATTTGGGAAAAGGATATATTTCTAAATAACAGTTAGTTTTAGACGTTTAAGTCATTTTTTGAAGGGGGGTTTGTATGGGGGCTAGGGTCAAATATAGACCGATCCTTACGAAAATCTGCAGTGTCATTTATACTTATATAAAACTTATTTGTGCCAATTTTTAGAGAGATAGAAGAATATTTGACGTAATTATGGCAAATCTGGAGGTACGGTTGTATGGGGGCTAGGTGAAATAATGGACCGATTTCAACCATTTTCAATAGGATTCGTCCCTGTGCCAAAAAAATATGCTTGGTCTAAATTTCATCATATTATCTTGAAAATTGCGGCCTGTACCTTGCGCACAAGGTTTACAGGGACAGCCAGACAGACGGACGGACGGACATGTCTTAATCGAATCAAAAAATTCTTCTGAATCGATCGGTATACTTCAAATTGGGTATTGGACCATTTTTTTTTTGTATATTACAAACATCAGCACAAACGTATAATACCCTCCTCACTATAGTGGTGTAGGGTATAATTAGATAGTTATATGGTTTTTAATAAGAAGAAGTTTGCTGGTAGAGTGTATTTAAGATTCGGCTTAGCCGAATATAGCACTCAACACTTTTCCATTCTCAACATAATGTAGGTCTAGTTCAGAGCAAAACTTTTCCTATACACGCGTGCTCTTCAGCCGTTACTGAATTTACAACAACGTACTCACATGTATTAAAAACTCATTCAGTCTCGTTTGAGCGTTAATTTAACGGGTTAGAGTTGTCGTATGTCTGCTGAAGCAGGGGTGGACATCCATTTGTTTTTTACATGATCTACGTTTTTATAATTAAATTTTTTTCTAAATAAACTTTTTTTAATTCTACTTAGCTATTTTTAATACTTATTTTTGGCAAATATGATCGAATTGACAAATCAGTATTAACTTGCATTCTCCATAATAACTTCCAAATACAGATACATATATTAAAAAAAACACACACAAATTGAAATACCACCATTTCAAAAATAAAACTTTTCATGCCTGTGTGTAGTGAATATGAGAGTACAAAATGTTCTCTTTTCTAGTTTTTTGCCCTTGCAATCATATTTGTCGCCGGGTTCTGGTCTAGTTCAATTCAAAAAGTAAATATATACATACATATTATTATACCCTACACCACTATAGTGGGGAGGGTATCATACGTTTGTGCTGATGTTTGTAACACACAAAAATATTGGTCCAATATCCACCTCAAAGTATACCCATCGATTCAGAATCATTTTTAGATTCGATTAAGACATGTGCGTCCATCTGTCCGGCTGGTTATCCATGTAAACCTTGTGTGCAAGGTACAGGCTGCAATTTTCAAGATAATTTGATGAAATTTGAACCAAGCATGTTGACACAGGGATGAAGCATATTGAAAATGGTTGAAATCGGTCCATTATTTCACCTAGCGGCGATACAATCGTACCTTTATGTCATAATTACGTCAAATATTCTATTATCTCTCTAAAAATTGGCACAAATAAATTTTATATAAGTATAAATGACACTGCAGATTTTCGTAATGATCGGGCCTTAATTGACCCTAACCCCCATACAAACCTCCTTTCAAAAAATGTCTTAAACGTCTCAAATTGACTTGTAAACGTTCCTATCGCAATGAAACTCAACAAAACTAACTATTATTTAAAAGTATATTCTTTTCTTATATTTACCGAGGATCGGCCCATATTTGACCTATATAAAGCCTAATTTAGAAATTTTATTTTTTTTTCTATAAATTGCTTAAATACTTTGGAATTAAGTTTCTTTATGAAAAATAAAAATTTTAAAAATATACTCATGGTATTATATGGTCGGCCATGCCCGACTATACTTTCCTACTTGTTTTTAATATTACCAATGAGTAAGACAACCTCTTGGTCTACTTAATTTCTACATCTAAATAAAAATATTTAAACAATTGTTTGAAAACACCTTTCACCGCTCTTGGTTACTGCTGTTATCAAACATTATTGATAACACATTATTATTAACCGTAAACGATTGATAAAAAAAATAGTATTTAAAACGTTTTCACTAGGGTTTCTGTGATATAAATAATTTAACATATATTGGATTTGTGTTAATGTTCGTAACGCATAGAATTAATGGTCTTATACCTTTAAGTATAACAATTGACTCAGAATCATTTTCCGAGTCGATAAAGTCCAATCGTCTGTCTGTCCATGTAAACCTTGTCATTAAACTACAGATCGTAATTTTGAAGATAATTGAATGCAGCTTGAATGCACTTTTAATTCAAGAACGAATCCTATTGCTTTTGGTTAATATTGTTCCATTATTTCATTTGCTTACTTGTGTTTTTTTTTTTCGATTTGAAAATATTGCTATCGGGTTTATATTTATTATCATCTGTTTAGTTCCAATATACATGTAAATTATATATATCTATCGAAAAAATCTAAATATTTAATATTTGATTTTATTTTCAATATTAACGGTACGGGTATTAAGTACATTTATGTTTTTCGTCGTTTTACAATTCAAACCAAAATTTTTTAACAGTTATCTTAGTTTATCTCTATATTTCGGGAATAAACAATTTAACAACCGGAAAACACCTACTTCACGTACATGCGTACGTGTGTATAGTTGTACACATACTCGTTGAATACAATCAATACATATTAAACAGTGCTTTTTTTTGCAAATCATGTCAACATAAAAAAATATAGGCAGGCTATAGACAGGCTAAACTGAAAGAATATATTAATATTTAAAAATTACTTTTCGAGAAACTTTAGAGTAAAATAAGTTTCTACTAATACGTTAAGAGAAATTGTAGACTTTAAAATAGCTATTCCTAGTTAGTCTCAGTTACTAAGTGGCACTGAGACCAGAAATAGTTCATATGCTCCGTTCCGTGACAAATCAGCTGATTTGTATTTGTGCCATTAGGGTTTCATACAAAAAAAACTACTTTAAGGTCAAACTAACGACTTAAACTGGTTTCCGTTAGCTGCTTCATTTCTTCAGAATAATGCAGCTTTTGAGAAGTTCAATTCTTTTAAAATCAGGTATAAAAAATGTATATATTTGGCAAATTAGCACTTTCAATCGGAATGTGTAAAATATAAAAGACAAGTGATGAAGATACACACTATGGAGTTGAAATCAGTGCTATCTGAATGTGTTACACAAATTTTAACCTAGTTACTAAAAGTATACTTTTTTATACGATTGTCTGTATTGAATTCAAATCTGACCTTAACATTTTTCCATTACATCAACTAATTTTTGGAAAATGTATAGAAAACATTACTCTGAAAGCATAGTACATAGTACAAATTCAAGCCGATATGATATATAGACAATTAACAGAAACAATAAAATTATGAATTCGGAAGAAGAAAAAAAATTTTATTGATTTTTACTGTTTTAAATGTTTTTCTAAAATTTTACGTTTTACAAAAGTGTTTTTTGCAAAAAAATATGTGTTCGTTGTTTATGTTTTTGACTGAAAAGATGGCAATACTAACTAATTAACTGATCCCAGATTCATAACTTAAAAACACAATCATCGGTTGAAGTCCGCCTTAATTTGTTCCGAGTTTAATCTAACAGCAAGTTAAGCCTAGTTTAACTGAGTAGTAAAAAACCCGTCCTTAGTAATCTATTACATACAAATGTTCATATTTTATTCAATTACTAACTAGGGTTCTATAAATCGACTTTCGAATAATCGAACAATCGACTTTTTGTCGAAAAAAGTCGAAAGTCGATTTTAGAAATAAAAATCGAAAAGTTGGAAAAAGTCGAAAAAAATCGAAAATAGTCGAAAAAGTCGAAAGTAGACGAAAAGTCGGAAAAATTGAAAAAGTCGGCTATTTACAAAATACTAAAAGTCGACTTTTAACTAACTGAAAAAAGTTGAAAAATCTAATTTGCAAAAAGTTGAAAAGTCGACTTTTAACTAAATGCAAAAGTCGAAAAGCCGACTTTTCGTTTCAACTATAGAACCCTAATACTAACTGAACGCTATCCGCGTTCTCGGCACTAAGTTTGGCCTAAGTTTGTTCAATGCTTTAAAGGTGAACTAAATTTTAAAACTTTTATGTCATCTACCTTCTAACGTTTTATTAGATCTTCTTACGTTTTATTAGATGCCAGAGATTTTGAGTTTATCAATTTCAAACAACAGTACTCTTTTACTAAAATAGATTTTTACGATTTTTAAAAAAAATCAAAATGTTTATGGCGTCCCGCGATAGAATTATATTTTTCATCGGCTTATTAGTACGTTAAAACTTAACGTACTAATTAACTAATCAGTTATTAAAGCAAATTTTATTAACAATTATCGTCTAATGAAATTATAAGAGAGCGCCAAAACTTAACAAAATCAATTGAATTAGTTTGCAAAAAAAAATAATAATATAATTCATACAGCCAACTATATCTGCGTATTTTCACGATATACATACATGCATACATACATACATAGTAATAAAATTGTAAACTAATTGTTAAAAAATTTACTTGTTTTATACCCTTCACCTTCGTGAGAAGGGTATGCATATATAAGTTTATCATTCCGTTTGTAATTTCTATAATATCTAGTATATATATATATATATATATATATATATATATATATATATATATATATATATATAATATATATATATATATATATATATATTATATATATATATATATATATATATTATATAAGTCGGAAATAGTCGGAAAAAGTCGAAAAAGTCGAAAATAGAAAAAAGTCGAAAAAAACTCAAAAAATTGCAACAAATAGAAAAAATATAAATAAAATTTTTTTATTAATAATAATAAATAATAATATAATGACTTTTTCCGAAAATAGTCGGAAAAAGTCGAAAAACGTCGAAAATAGTCGAAAAGTCGGAAAAAGTCGAAAAATCGACTATTTATAAAATATTAAAAGTCGAAAAATCGACTTTTCATAAATTGCAAAAAGTCGACTTTTCGTTTCAACTATAGAACCCTAGTTATGTATTTTGTTTTTCTTTTCTTTTTGTGAATTCTGTTCGTATATTTGGATGTACGTTTGTTTTAATGCATTGTTTATTTTGTTTTTGTTTTTCTGTGTTTTTCGTTATGTATGTTTAGATGTCTGTTGGTTTAATTGCCTTGTGTATTTTGTTTTTTATTTCGTTTAGCGTTGTTGTTGTTCATTTCGTTTTGCTTTTAGTGTAATAACAATGTAGTCGGTTTAAAATATACTATGGTGAAGTGTATTTTCGGCACAGCCGAATATAGCACTCTTAGTTGTTTTATCACTTTTTGAAAAACTTTCATTTTATGATTATTTAAACATTGTGAATGATTGAAGAAATGTTTTTCCAGAAATATTTTCGATCGATATATTTCATATAATGAATATTTATGTATTGTATATAATTTAACAAAATTTAAACAATAATAAACAATTTACATCAAACATTTTTTTATTCCTACTGATAAGTTTATATTGATGGACTCATGGCCTTCATAAAATTGTATTATTAAGTTAAATAATTTCTATTGTAATTATAATTTAAAAAACAATGTTTTTTGCAAGCCTTTTATGAACAAAACTAAATGATGCAATTTAGAAAATTTCGTCTATAGTAATTATAGTTGTTGTATTATTTAATGCCAATATATTTTTTTTAAAGTGGTTGAAAGCAGATAATATAATTGGTATGTGTTTACCTTACAGAAACAACAACAAAATAACAATATTCTGACGCAAAATAATTTGCTATAAATACCCTACAATTACAGGTGATATAGGTGAAAGAGGAAAATGGTTTTTAATGATATAAGTAATACATAAAAATACTTGACCTATACTCGACTAGTATACTCATTAAATAATTTAAAAGATAATCATTAAGAGTGGATTTTTGGGTTGGTAATTAAATGCCAATTTATATTTAGATTAGTTAATCTAAAAATAAATTTAATTTGATGTTAATCCGTTTTGATGTTTTTGAGTAAATACCCAGCTAGCATTTGGAAGATTGTTGGATGATTAATCAGTAAACTGAGTCATTTGAGTCTGAGTCCTTTTTATGACCTAAAAGTGATTAATAAGTTAAGCGCTTAAAAAATTACTCCAAAATGATCCTGATATATGATTGAAAATTGAATATTTGAAAAACAATAACAAAATGTATTGCAATCGTAAATTGATCATCCTGATGATAAAATAGGATGGTTTTAAAAACTTATATCATATTTTAAGCAGTTGGAAGATCTAAAATTGTTCCTTATTTAATTGTTTTTGTTTGTAATGAAACATTAACATTTACACTAAAAAAATTACTCAAAAACGATTCAAAAATTAGTCGAAACTGATTAGAAATAGAGCTCAGAAAAGACTATTTTGGAAGAGTTAGCAAAACATTTTGTTTGACTTAAAATGAGTTGATAGAATTCTCATTTCATTTATAAAATTAAATGTATAATTATTTAAAGTTGTATGATATTTATAAAGATGATTTTATGTCAAAGAAATTGAAATTATATTATAATTTTATGTGTTTAATGATCTTCTACGGAAGATATTTGGGCGACTAATCACTAAACTAAATCTAAATAATTCCAATTAATGTTTGAAATCTGATTTATTTGAAAAACAATAACAAAATGTATACTAATCATAAATAGGTCATCCAGGTGTTTGAAATATGAATTTTTTATAAATTTACAAAAGTTATATATTGCGCAGTCGAAAGATCTGTTGTATTGTAATTATCTGTAACAAACATAAAAATTACTCAAAAAAGAGTCAAAAATGTCTATAATATGATTTGGAAATAACTCAAAAACGACCAATAATTTGTCTTATTAATGACTCAAAAAAGATTAAAAAATTAGTCGTAATTGATCAGATGTGGGGCTTATAAATGACTCATTTAGGATAAATGACTCATCCGACGAATGTATCATTTATGATTAGAAAATGAGCGCATATCATATGATCATATGATCATTTTAAACATGCAGAAGAGTCATAAATGACTCGAATGTGATAAAAAATTTCAAAAAATTCTAGTTGGTTACAAGATTATGCAGATGTTGCCATGGAAAATAACAGAAAACGTCTGTGTGACATTTCTTAATTTTCGAATTATGTACACAAAATTGACATCTAGCAGAAATGCTAGTAAATTTTTTACACTAGTAGTGTAATTAACATTCGGTGTTGTTAGTCTATATTTACTTTCTTTTTTTTTTTCTAGAGTACTATACATCAATTAAATTTGCAAACTACATGTGTTTAAAAGATATTGAGATGGCTATTGCTTATCAAAAATTGTTTTGTGTGTTTTCGATTCACGATTCAAATTAAATGACACACGATACAATGACTTGAAAATGTTGCATGGGTTTTTCTTTAAACAGCCGTCTTTAGTTAAAGCGAATAAGTATGTATGATAATATACATAATGTACATACATATATATAGTATGTAAAATTTAGTTACATATGCACATATTCATTATTTACTTTGAAGTGCTTTAAATAAATGATTAATCTTTATGTCGTTGTAATTGAAAACTTGAAAATATATTTTTAAGTACCTACGTACGTACACAGTAAAAATAGTAATTATTGAAATAATTATATTGCTCAATTTTTCATTTGAGTTGTGAAAGTATAAAAATATTGCTCTGATTTTTCGGGCTATTAGTATTAGAGTGGATCAAGAAATGATTCACTTTTAATAGCTAATTGGTTAAAGTCTGGGGTCAGCTGGGGTGTTACTTTGTATTTCGATTCGTAAGAAAAAGATTTCGAAACACAATGTATTTAAATCATCGATACAGATAACAGACCATTTTAAAATATACCTCAGATAATTGTAATTGTATCTAAGATATGCCTTCGGTATATTAATAGTTAGTTTTCTAGTCTATCAGACGGGAAGTCGTTGGTTTGATTTCCAGCAGAGACTATGTTAAAGGAGCTTACAAAAAGCCTGAGGGAGACTTAGGCGTATTTTCGGATTAAAACTAACTTACTATTGTGGCCTTCATTTGGTTAGTGTGTTTGCTTCCTATTAGCCTAAGATTTTTAGTGTGTTTGTATATTCTGCATCTTTAACATCTTGATGTGTTAATACACGCCATAGGGCGGGTTTCTTACTCATCAGTTAAACTAGGTTTAACTTGATGTTAGATTAAAGCCGGAACAAATTCAGGCGGTCTTTAACCGATAATTGTGTTTTTCAGTTTTAGATTTAAGCTCAGTTAACTTTGTTAGTATTGCCAAGTTTTCACTCAAAAACATAAACAATGAACAGCTGTTTTTTGCAAACAATACTTTTGTAAAATGGAAAATTTTGGAAAAATGTTAAATAAACATTTAAAAAAATAATTAATGAAACAAAACAAATCAGAAAATTACAATTTACTTAAAATATTAAGTTTTTGTTCTTCCGAAAACATTGTTGTTTTATTGTTTTTGTTAATTATGTTTTCTCACTTATAACTTGAGTTTAATTGGCCAATTACACTCAGTTAAACTAAGATAATAAGTAACTTAACTGATAACTGGAAAACACGAAACATCTATTAAACCCAGTTTAAACAAAGAATGAAGATTATCTTTATCAGTAAAACTCACCCTTTCTATTTATATAATAAATTTTATTTCTAATAAAAGCATTTTTTTAGTTCGTTATACTCTAATTCAGCTGTAAATTTATATATTTATATTTAATTTCTTTTTGCAGATATCTAAGTCACTACGGTAGATGGTTACCTAGTCATCATTACTATATGTGTGAAGTCAAAATACATTTGGTACAACAATTGGGCAAAGAACCTCAAGAACTTATGATTTTATCAAATGAAGATTTAAAAATAAAATTAGAATACGGCAGAGAGTTAGTGGAACTATATGAAAAATTGGCGCCTTGTAAGTATAAATTGTGAAAGCGAGCAGCACGTGACGCTAATTAAACAACAACAACAACAAAAAAACTTTATGTTGTTATCTTTTTAGGCGAAGTTCGCATGTTGGGTACATTATGCTTTGAAGTTCATTCCGCTGTAGCAGAGAATACGCGCCGTATTTCGTTGGAAACTAGTTTATCGCCCAAAGAACTGCTAGAAGAAGCCTTGATGTATGTGGAAAAGTCGGTTAATTATTTGCAATATGAATCGGATATATTTGTTGAGGGACATATGTTGAAACAAGCCAAAATTAATAGAGATGCTTTAAAAATGGTCATAAGAATGTAATAAAAAAGAAGAAGAACAACAGTTAATTCATTTTTTTATAATTTAAATAAAATATTTAATAAAAAAAACAACAACTTTTCGATCATCATTACAATTGAAAATCGTTTACACTTAAGTAGTAAATTTCTAATGGTAGTCTCGACTGAGTAATCGTTTTACTACGTCTAATTGGTAAGTACGATGTTTGAATAAATTTTTATGCGACACATTCGTAACTGTTAACTATAAATGTATGTGTAAATAGTCTACAACACATACCCATTATTTTATTTTTGAGGAATTATCACTATCATCCCCGATAACTTATCAGCTAAATAATGCCAATCGAATATAAAAATATTTAAAGTTTTCAATATATACAGTATGAGGAATTGACCAAGAACTTCAGTAGTGAACGATATTTTGGCAATAGCAGTTTTAAATCCTTATTTAATAGTTAACCTTGGCAGATATTAAAAACCTAGAATCACGTAATGAGTAGTGTTAACGGTAATCAAAAGGACGATATGTCCTATTACAAAAGTAATATAACATTAGGTGATGACAGCACAGATCAATATATGACTGGTTCATCGGTGTAAGTGTAATTACAAAAAAAAAAAAAAAAATAAAAAAATACAAAATTGTTAACTTTTAAAAGATAAAAAATAAGTTAAAATGGTTATCAAGGATTTCCAAATTTTTCTGGCGAAACATTTGCCAACGAGAACGTACTTTTAATAGTGAGACGTTTTAAAAACTTCAAAAACTGTGTAAACGAATATTATAACTGATGTGAAATTGTTTCGCTCAACGAAACTATTATTATTTTTTTTCAAATTGTGATGAAAATCTAAATTTTCTTATCGAATTTATAAATAGAATAACAAAACACTTTATTATAAATATTTTTATATTTACTATTATATTTTTGTGTATCTATAAAGAAGTATGTAGCTTAAAAAAAATTATCAATTAATCAGTTAACATTGAATATTTGTTTGAATGGGTGGTGAATCGAACTGTATTGGTCGTGAGAACTGACTATATTTTCTTGTAAAAGAATTGTTATTTAAATAATGTTAATTTAATTGAACGTAATAACTGTCGTTGTCTTTTAACATTTCAATATCCAGATTAAGCCTACTAACTTTCTATAAATTTTATTCTGTATTAATCTTTAAAGGGAACGATTAATACAGAAAGATTTTTAACAGACCATTTCCAATAATATTTCAGAACTATGTAACTATATTTTTTGTAAATTTTATTCTGTGTTAATCTTTAAAGGGAGCGACTAATACAGAAAGATTTTTAACAGACCATTTCCAATAATATTTCAGAACTATGTAACTATATTTTTTGTAAATTTTATTCTGTATTAATCTTTAAAGGGAGCGACTAATACAGAAAGATCTTTAACAGACCACTTCCAATAATAGTTCAGAACTCTGTAACTACATTTAAGATATGCATTCGCTAGATTAATAGTTAGTTTTCTAGTCTGCCAGACGGGATATTGTGGTTTCGCTTTCTACCCGAGACAATTGTAAAAGAGCTTACAAAAGACCCTATGGAGTCTTAGACGTATTTCTTCGGATTCAAACAAACTACTGTGACTTTCATTAGGTTAGTGTTAAACTATAGTAGATCGGAGGACCAGTGTTCGATTTCTACCTTAGGTACTTGTAAAAAAGGGGTATAGGGGAGGAAAATAATTTACAAAAACTAATCTACGATGTAACGCAGAATACACAATCGTTAATCTTTGAAATTAAGCCTAACTTTCTGTAAATTTTATTCTATATTAATCTTCAAAGGGAACGACTAATACAGAAAGATTTTTAACAGACCATTTCCAATAATATTTCAGAACTATGTAACTATATTTAAGATATGCCTCCGCTAGATTAGTAGTTAGTTTTCTAGTCTGCCAGACGGGATATTGTGGTTTCGCTTTCTACCCGAGACAATTGTAAAAGAGCTTACAAAAGACCCAATGGAGTCTTAGACGTATTTCTTCGGATTCAAACAAACTACTGTGACTTTCATTACGTTAGTGTTAAACTATAGTAGACCAGAGGACCTGTGTTCGATTTCTACCTTAGGCACTTGTAAAAAAGGGGTATAGGGGAGGAAAATAATTTACAAAAACTTACCTACGATGTAACGCAGAATACACAATCGTAAAGCTTTGAAATTAAGCGTAGTAACTTTCTGTAAATTTTATTCTGTATTAATCTTTAAAGGGAACGACTAATACAGAAAGATTTTTAACAGACAATTTCCAATAATATTTCAGAACTATGTAACTATATTTAAGATATGCCTCCGCTAGATTAGTAGTTAGTTTTCTAGTCTGCCAGACGGGATATTGTGGTTTCGCTTTCTACCCGAGACAATTGTAAAAGAGCTTACAAAAGACCCTATGGAGTATTAGACGTATTTCTTCGGATTCAAAAAAACTACTTACGGTGACTTTCATTAGGTTAGTGTTAAACTATAGTAGACCGGAGGACCTGTGTTCGATTTCTACCTTAGGCACTTGTAAAAAAGGGGGATAGGGATGGAAAATAACTTACAAAAACTTACCTACGATGTAACGCAGAATACACAATCGTTAAGCTTTGAAATAAAACGGAATGTCTATTTCGTTTTTATTCGATTCGATTTTATATTGCAATAACTTTTGTCGATTGTAGCGTAACAGAACAGGAGTGATTAGTGGAAATACTTAATATTTTCAATAGTTTCCTAATGTTTTACTTAATGCCAATTCAATAATATAAATAAATCAATTTATCTTCAGGCCCATAAATGGTGAAAAGAAAAAATCCCATTGGTGGAATAGAAAGAAAAATAAAGATGATGATGTTGATGATGATAATAGTAGTTCCGGCAATAGTGAGGAGAGTGATAAACCCAAAGATGATGTGAAACCAGTGGCTTTTTATAAAATGTTTAAATATGCCACAACTACAAATAAAATCATGTATTTTGTGGGTATATTGGCATCCATTGCCACGGGCTTAACAACACCTGCTAACAGTTTGATTTTTGGTAATCTGGCCAATGTAAGTGATATAGTTATATAGCTCGATATCATACAATACAAATAATATGATGTTTTTTTTTGTTTTGTAATTTTTTAGAGCATGATTAACTTTTCCGAATATAAAGATGGCTATACTAGAGAAGATCAGTCCGTTATATTTTGGGAAGCTATAAAAACTTTTGCTTTCCAAAATACCATGATTGGTGTGGTAATGTTGGCCTGCAGTTATATCTCCATAACGCTTTTTAATTATGCCGCTCATGCCCAAATTTTACGTATACGTGGTAAATTCTTTAGATCTATATTGCATCAGGATATGGCCTGGTATGATTTCAATCAAAGCGGTGAAGTGGCCAGTCGTATGAATGAGTAAGAGAGTATTTAAGTATTTAGAAAGGTTTGTTTATTTATTTGCAATGTATCCTCTTCTTTTAGAGATTTGTCGAAAATGGAGGATGGTTTAGCGGAAAAGGTGGTTATGTTTGTCCATTATATGGTGGCCTTTGCTGGTTCCATTGTTTTGGCTTTTTATAAAGGTTGGCAATTAGCTTTGGTATGCTTGTCCAGTTTGCCAGTAACTTTTATAGCCATGGGTTTGGTGGCTGTGGCTACCTCAAAGTTGGCCAAACAAGAACTTAATGTTTACGCTACAGCTGGTAATATTGCTGAGGAGGCTCTTAGCGGCATACGCACAGTCAAAGCTTTTGAGGGAGAATCTAAAGAAGGAACAGCTTACAAGTCTCAAATTGTTGCTGCTCGTAATTTAAATATCAAACGTAACTTCTTCTCGGGTTTGGGTTTCGGTCTATTGTGGTTCTTCATCTATGCCTCCTACGCACTTGCCTTTTGGTATGGTGTGGGTTTGGTTTTAAAGAGTTACGATGATATTCCTGGCTATGAAAACTATGATGCTGGCACTATGATTACTGTGAGTAAAAAACGATTTTTACTTTATATCACTTTTAGATTAACCTCATAATTTCTTTTTTTACTAGGTTTTCTTTTCTGTTATGATGGGATCTATGAATATTGGCATGGCTTCACCTTATATTGAGGCTTTTGGTATTGCCAAGGGTGCTTGCGCTAAAGTTTTTAAATTAATTGATCAAATACCCACTATTAATCCTATAGAAATCAGAGGTGTCAATTTGAATCAACCCTTAACTCATATTGAATTTCGTGACATCGATTTTTTCTATCCGACGCGTAAAGAAGTTAAAATTCTTAATAAGTTCAATTTAAAAATTCATCGAGGTCAAACGGTAGCCTTGGTAGGCTCATCGGGTTGTGGCAAATCAACCTGCATTCAATTGATTCAACGGTTTTATGATCCAGAAGGTGGTCAAGTGCTTTTCAACAATGTAGACTTGAAAGATATAGACATAAATTGGTTGAGAGAACGTATCGGTGTTGTAGGTCAAGAACCCATTTTATTCGGTACTTCAATTTATGAAAATATACGTTACGGCCGTGAAGATGCTACCAGGGAACAAATAGAAGAAGCCGCTAGAGCGGCCAATGCCATGGTATTTATCAACAAGCTTCCTCAAGGTTTTGATACTTTAGTAGGAGAGCGTGGTGCTCAATTGTCGGGTGGCCAGAAACAACGTATTGCTATAGCTAGAGCTTTAGTAAGAGATCCTGAAATATTGTTATTGGATGAAGCTACATCGGCTTTGGATACTGCCAGTGAAGCAAAGGTACAGGCTGCCTTAGAAAAGGCGGCAGAAGGCAGAACTACAGTAATCGTAGCTCATCGTCTCTCCACCATTCGTCGTGCAGATCGTATTGTGGTCATTAACAAGGGCTGTGTAGTTGAGAGTGGTACTCATAATGAGTTAATGGCCTTGAAACAACACTACTATAATTTAGTTATGACCCAATTGGGTGAAGATGCTAATGTCACTACACCCGGACTTAAACAAAATGAATTCTTTGCAAATGCCAAGGATGAAGATGAAGAACAAATAAAAATTACTCACGTTGAAGAAGTCATCGAGTCCAAAGAGGAAAAGAGTACTTTCTCAATTATCAACATTTTGAAGATGAATCGCGATGAATGGCCTCAAATCTTGTGTGGCTGTGTTTCATCTGTTATTATGGGAGCTGCTATGCCTCTGTTTGCTGTACTTTTTGGTTCAATTCTACAAATTTTGGCTGTCAGAAATAATCCACAGTATGTAAGAGATAATACAAATACATTCAGTTTGTATTTCCTCATTTGCGGCATTGTAGTGGGTATTGCAACATTTTTACAGGTGAGTTCATTTATAACGACTTCAATCTAAATTGGAAATATAATGTGTGTATATGTTACAGATCTATACATTTGGCATTGCTGGTGAAAAATTAACTGAACGTTTGCGTGGCATGATGTTTGACGCCATGTTAAGAATGGAAGTTGCCTGGTTTGATGATCGTGCTAATGGTACTGGTTCTTTATGTGCCCGTTTGTCTGGCGATGCCTCAGCTGTTCAAGGTGTAAGTAATGATTGAGTCAAGTAGTATTTTTCAAAATAAATCATTTCATTTTTACCCCACAGGCTACCGGTCAACGTATTGGAACTATTGTTCAATCTTTGTCTACACTACTTTTGGGTGTTGGACTTTCCATGTACTACGAATGGAGTTTGGGTCTTTTGGCTTTGGCCTTTACGCCGTTCATTTTGATTGCCACCTATTTGCAGCGCAAAGTTATGGCCCAAGAAAATATGGGTACCGCCAAAACAATGGAAAAATGTACCAAGGTAATACAAACACATACATATCAACATATATATAAACCCACTAATAATTGGACTTTCTTTCTTTAGCTCGCCGTTGAAGTTGTTTCAAATATACGTACAGTAGCATCTTTGGGACGTGAGGAAATGTTTCATAAACAATACATGGAAATGTTGTATCCAGCTGTTAATGTAAGTACATTTTTTTATATATCACAGTCATACAAACATCACAATAATACGCTACATAATTCTAAATATTGCAGAAAGCTAAACGCAATACGCATTATCGTGGTTTTGTCTACGGTTTGGCACGTTCTTTGATGTTCTTTGCTTATGCCGCTTGTATGTACTATGGCGGTTGGTGTGTGCTTAATAAGAATATGGAATTCGGTAATGTGTTTAAGGTTTCGCAAGCACTTATTATGGGAACAGCTTCAATTGCTAGTGCTTTGGCTTTCGCTCCCAATTTCCAAAAGGGTATCTCAGCGGCTGAAGGCATTTATAAGTTAATTACTCGTGAACCTAAAATTGTTGATCGTCCAGATGTCTCCCATGAGCCTTGGCAATCTGAGGGCAATGTTGCCTTCGACTCGGTTCGTTTTTCATATCCTACACGTCAAGAAATCACTGTGCTCAAGAGCCTTAGCCTTGCTGTCAACAAGGGTCAGAAAATCGCCTTAGTAGGTCCTTCGGGTTGTGGCAAGTCAACCTGTATACAACTTTTGCAAAGATTCTACGATGTAGATGATGGTTCTGTTACTGTAGATACAATCGATATACGCAATTTATCAATTCTTAATTTGCGGAAACAATTGGGTATTGTTTCTCAAGAACCCATACTCTTTGACAGAAGTATTCGCGAAAATATTGCGTATGGTGATAACACCCGTATGGTTTCTGAACAAGAGATTATAGAAGCAGCAAAGAAAGCCAACATACACAACTTTGTGTCATCTTTGCCATTGGTAAGTTGTGCAAATCTTTAGCAAATGTTCATTAATAATATTTATAAATATCATTTACAGGGTTATGAAACTCGTATGGGTGAAAAGGGCACACAGTTGTCTGGCGGTCAGAAGCAAAGAATTGCCATTGCTCGTGCTTTGGTTAGAAATCCTAAGATTCTGTTACTCGATGAGGCTACCTCAGCTTTGGATGCAGAAAGTGAAAAGGTTGTACAAGATGCCCTCGAAGTGGCCAGTGAGGGTCGTACCAGCATTAGTATTGCCCATCGTCTATCTACCATTGTAGACTGTGACATAATTTTTGTCTTTGACGAAGGCAAAGTCTGTGAACAGGGTACTCATAAGGATTTACTTGAAATGCGAGGTCTTTACTATACCCTTTATAAATTACAAACAGGTGCTATGTAAAGATCATTCAAATTATCTCACTCTCATCAAAAACTCTCTATCCACTCTAACATATAGCAGCTTAATTTTAAGTTTAATTCTAGTTATTATTTGTATTAGTGCGTAGTATTCGAACAAAAAGACAACACAAACGAATTATGAATATTCAAAAAAATTGGAAAAAATATAACAATAGAAATCAATAGTAAAATTACTCTTGTTAGGAATTTATTTAAGTTTTATAATATATATTTATTGTTGAATTGAATATTGACAAGTTTATATGTATGTATATAATTTTTGTTATTGATCGTGATAATAAAGATAAGAACATTGTTTAAAAAATTATAGGCAACAGGACTTTTGCACCTTTACGTTTTCACCTAAAAATAAAATTTTAGTGGGAAGTACAAGTGATTACAGATTTCAATCCTTTTTGTCTAGCGTCTTTAATTTTGCCGGAAAATTGACTTCTATGTTCTTACTCAAAAATCGAATTTTGGTAGGATCACGATCCTCAATCCTTTTCTTCCTTGCGGCTTTAGTTTAGCCTAGAAAATGGACTTTTATGTTTCTACTCAAAAATCAAATTTTAGTGGGAAAATACAAGTGATCGCAGATTCAATCCTTTTTGTCCTAGCGCCTTTAGTTTAGCCGAGAAAATGGACTTTTATGTTTCTACTCAAAAATCGAATTTTAATGGAAAATGCAAATGATCACATATATAAATCCTTTTTGTCCACAGGCCTATAGTTTAGCCAGAAAATGGACTTTAATGTTTTCGCTCAAAAATCGAATTTAAGTTGAAAATACAAGTGATCACAGATTTTAATAATTTTTGTCCTAGAGCCTTTAGTTTATCCCGAAAATGGACTTTTATGTTTTCGCACAAATCTTAAATTTTAGTGGGAAATACAAGTGATCACAGATTTCAAACGTTTTTGTTCTAGGACCTTCAGTTTAGACAGAAAATGGACATTTATGTTTCCACTCAAAAATCGAACTTTAATTAGAAATGCATGTGATCACAGATTTCAATCCTTTTTGTCCTAGGGCCTTTAGTTTAGCCAGAAAATGGACTTTTATGTTTTTGCTCAAAATCAAATTTTACGGGAAAATACAAGTGATTACAGATTTCATTCCTTTTCATCCAAGGGCCTTTAGTTTGGCCAGAAAATTGACTTATATGTTTTCACCCAAATTTTGGTAGAAACTACAAATGATCACAGATTTCAATCCCTTTTGTACTAACGCCTTTAGTTTAGCCAGAAAATGGACTTTTATGTTTTCGCTCAAAAATCGCATTTTTGAGGGAAATACAAGTAATCATAGATTTCAATCCTTTTTGTCACAGGGCCTTTACTTTGCCCGAAAATGTACTTTTATTTTTCCACTCAAAAATCGAGTGGGAATTTCAAGTGATTGCAGATTTCAATACTTTTTGTCCTAGAGCCTTTAGTTAAGCCAAAAAATAGACTTTTATGTTTTCACTCAAAAATCAAATTTTGGTAGGAAATACAAGTGAACACAGATTTCAATAGATTTTGTCCTATGGCCTTTAGTTTAGCCAGAAAATGGACTTTTATGTTTCCTCTCAAATATCGAATTTTGATAAGAAATATAAGTGATCACAGATTTTAATCCTTTTTGTCCTAGGGCCTTTAGTTTAGCCAGAAAATGGACTTTTATTCGCTTAAATATAAAATTTTAGTGGAAAATAGAAGTGATCACAGATTCGAGTAGTTTGACATTAACCGTAAACAACAGTTAACCTTATTTAGTAAAAAAACTTAAAATTTACCCCTTGTTAAGTTTTTTGTTTTTACCTTTATGCAAATAAAATACAAATATTATATTATTTTTTAGTAGTTTTTTTTTGGTTTATTTTGAATTTAACTAAAAATAGTAATGGAAAATATAAAAGTTAATCAAGTTGTTCTTTTTTCTTCGTTTTATTTTATAAATATTTTTCAAGTCTCTTTATCTGACACAACGACTGAATAATAACCTGTAAGTGCTTTTTTGCATTTCATCGTTACAAACTAAAAACAGTTAAAAATGTGTTATGAGGCAGAGTAGGGAACAAATATTTCTTATTTCATTCTTTCTTTTTTTTTCTTGGCCTACTACTCTAAATTAGTTTTCATTTATACAAAAGGGGGAACTTAAAACGTAATACGCTTTCTGCTACTAAAAACACTAGAAACTAAGATAAACATCTATTAAGGATTTTTATTACGTTTGAAACGTATTACGCCTTATTAATAAATGACCTACAGGTCCAGGCTGCCAGAAAAATTGGGAGCCCAGATTAAGGTAGCATAATAAACAATAAAAACCTTATACTACCAGCCAGAGGATGACTACACGAAAAGAAAATATCCTGTCCTAGAGTAGTGAGGAAATAACTTATAGTCAAAAAACAATTATATAACTATATATAGATAAAATTAATATTAATTAAAAAGAGGAGGATTAAAATTATTTAGTTCTTGTCCTCTTTCTCCTTTTTCTCTTCGGAGCTTTGTTCTGAACTGCTGCTACCTTCGCGTTCAGAAGCCATCTGCAAAATATAAATAATGATAAACAATTAGAGATTGATGCTGTAATTAGGAAAAAGTTTAATTTAATCGTACCTTCTTGTAGGCCATTTCGAAAAGTTTCAAAGAAGATTGTTGCAAAGTGCTGGTGGCCTTGCGGACTTCTTCGGGATCAGCTTCGTCCTTGTTGGCCAACATTGTACGCAAATCAGCAATTTCCTTCTTCAATTTCTCGCACTAAAATATTATAAATAAATGTATAAGCATTTAGTTTTTATGGTCGTGATTATAACTTACCTCTTCAGCAGGTAATTGAGCCTTGAATTCTTCCATTTTAGTTTCGGTATCGTGGACAATTGATTCACCTTGGTTGACCAATTCAACGAGTTCACGTCTCTTCTTGTCGGCGGCGGCATATTCTTCGGCTTTCTTAACCATGTTTTCGATTTCATCTTTGCTAAGACCACCACTAGATTGGATAACAATTTGTTGTTCTTTGCCTGTGCCCTTGTCCTTGGCGGATACATGGACAATACCGTTGGCATCAATATCGAAGACTACTTCAATTTGTGGAACACCACGGGGTGCTGGGGGAATACCGACCAAGGTGAAGGAACCCAACATTTTGTTGTCAGCAGCCATTTCACGTTCGCCTTGGTGAACCTTGATTTCGACTTGGGTTTGGCCATCAGCAGCGGTGGAGAACACTTGCGACTTCTTGGTGGGAATGGTGGTGTTACGAGTGATGAGACGTGTGAATACACCACCCAAAGTTTCAATACCCAAAGACAAAGGTGTGACATCCAAAAGCAAAACGTCGGTGACATCACCAGCCAAGACACCACCTTGTACAGCGGCACCTACAGCTACGGCTTCATCGGGATTGACGGAGCGAGAAGGTTGACGACCGAACAATTCTTGTACGGTGGCTTGTACCTTAGGCATACGGGTCATACCACCAACCAAAAGTACTTCTCCAATGTCGGACTTGCTAACCTCAGCATCGGCCAAAGCCTTTTGACAGGGTTGAATGGTACGCTTGATGAGATCGCCAACCAAGCTTTCCAACTTAGAGCGTGTCATTTTCAAGTTCATGTGTTGGGGACCAGCGGAATCCATGGTCAAGTAAGGCAAATTAATGTCTGTTTGTTGAGAGGAAGACAATTCGCATTTGGCTTTTTCGGCAGCTTCCTTAAGACGTTGCATGGCAATTGAATCCTTGGTGATGTCAATGCCGCTGGACTTTTTGAATTCAGAGACCAAGTAGTTGACAATATGGTTGTCAAAATCTTCACCACCCAACATGGTGTCACCGTTGGTGGACTTAACTTCAAAGACGCCCTTTTGAATTTCCAAAATGGAAATATCGAAGGTACCACCACCCAAATCGTAAACGGCAATACTAAACAACAGAAAGGAACCGGCTAAGAGATTTTTCAACACAACAAAATCGATGTCTAATAGAAAACTTACATTTTATCGTCGGTTTTATCCATGCCGTAAGCCAAAGCAGCAGCGGTAGGCTCGTTGATTACACGCAAAACATTAAGACCAGCAATTTGACCAGCATCCTTGGTGGCTTGACGTTGTGAATCGTTAAAGTAGGCGGGTACAGTAACAACAGCATTCTTAACAGGTGTGTTCAAGTAGGCTTCAGCAGTTTCCTTCATTTTCATTAAAATGAAAGCACCAATTTGTGAGGGAGAGTATACTTTGCCATCGGTAGAGGAAACCCAGGCATCACCATTTGAGGCCTTAACAACTTTGTAAGACAAATTCTTCATGTCCTTTTTGATTTCGGGATCATCGAAACGGCGACCAATTAAACGTTTTGTAGCATAGAAAGTGTTAGCAGCATTGGTAACAGCTTGACGTTTAGCTGGCATACCAACTAAACGTTCACCGTCCTTGGTGAAGGCAACATGAGATGGAGTAGTACGAGCACCTTCAGCATTTTCAATAACCTTTGCTTGTTTACCTTCCATAACGGCTACGCAAGAGTTGGTAGTACCCAAATCGATACCGATGACGGCACCTTTGACTTCACCGGATCTATAAGAAAATGAATTGGTAAAATTTTGAAGTAGAGGACACATTAAACTATATTTTTACACTAGATTTATAGCACTTTATACTGAACTTTAATTAATATATTAAAGTGTTTTCTCTTAAAGACTCTTTGTATGGGAGTTGTTTGATTTATCAATTTAAGGGTCATCACTATCTTATTTGGATATTTAGAAGAGATGTCTGGTAATTGAAACAAAACCGTAGAATAATAATTAACTTATTGACAAAATATTTTTATGAGGGCTAATTAGAAATATAAAGGGAACTCATGTCAAAACTTCAAAGCATTTTTAAATCTTATTAATTGGGTTAAAAATGCGTGTGCTAAGTTTGAATGAATTGATAGGTTTTTTGCACATTAGGTCTACATGCAATGACTTAATCAACGCAAAAATTGATTTAGGTCATTTAGGGCGGGTTTCTTACTCCTCAGTTAAACTAGGCTTAACTTGCTGTTAGATTAAACTCGGAACAAATTCAGTTTTAGATATAAGCTCAGTTAACTTTGTTAGTAATGCCAAGTTTTCACTCAAAAACATAAACAATGAACAGCTGTTTTTTGCAAACAATAATTTTGTAAAATGAAAAATTTTGGAAAAATGTTAAATAAACATTTTAAACAATAATAAATAAAACAAAACAATTCAGAAAAATGCAATTTACTTAAAATATTAAGTTTTTGTTCTTCCGATATCACTCTTTTATTGTTTTTGTTAATTGTGTTTTTTCTGACTTATAACTTGAGTTTAATTGGCCAATTACACTTAGTTAAACTAAGATAATAAGTAACTTTACTGATAACAGAAAAACACGAAACATATATTAATCCAGGTTTAACCAAAGAATGAAGATTATCTTTATCAGAAAAACTCGCCCTTAGTACACTTTAAGTGGGTATAGATAGAACTAATATTTGTATGCGTTAAAAAATCTACTAAAGTTGTATGGTGCATAACTATGTACATACATATTTGCTTTTACAGTAAATTCCAGAATACTAAGCTCGTCTTTTCAATGAAAATATTCGATTAAAGCGACAATTGCAGAGTGATAACAAAGATTTATTCTATAGAAAACATACATAAGTTCATGTCCACATGTAAATTAAAATCAATATGATTTTCATACTCTTATCAGAAGAGCAACAATTTTTATGGATTAAAAAAATAGATTTGTTATTTTCAGCTGTTTGTTTATTATATAACCTACAACACTACACATGTTTAAAGTAAATAGTTTTTACTATATAAATTACTCGCACATACGTTTGTATACACAAACAAACACACATACAAGCTAGGTATACCAACACATATCGCTTATTTCCTACAAGAATGTCATAACACAACAAACATGTACTTTTCGAGAAATGCTGTTTTATATGAATATTTGGTGGCATTTAACTTGATTTTTGCTAAAATAACTTTTTAGAAATCATACAATTTGAAAAGTAAAAAATATACCTATTACATGTATGAATAATAGGTTCGTTCACTCCCTAACTAAGAAAAAACTTAAAATTAAAGAAAAATTTTAGCAAATATACATAATTATGAGTTAAGACACTTTTGATGTAAATGAGTGACACATACACCACTACAAGTAATTGCAGATAAAAAGAAATATCTATTTTAATGATGAAATCTAAATTAGAAATTAAGTTTTCTATTGAAACTCCTCAATAACTAAATTAATAACAAAGAAATTCTACATCTTTTCAATAGAATACTTTTAATGACGTAACTTTGAACGCACTAACTAACAAAAATGTCTGGAATACACAACATTTTTTAACAAAACTCACATGACCCCGGCCGGATAAAAAAAAAACAATTAAAATTACATAAGTCATAGAATTAAATAAATTTCCAAAAATTTTACTAAAAATTAAAAACATTTTAGTAGGATTTTATGAAAAAGCATAGAAAGGAAAACATGATTAAAGACTTTAGACTTACTTGTGACGCAATTGGGAGGCAAGTCCATTGCTCAAGATGTTAGTTTGCTAAAAAAAGAAAAAAATAAAATAAAAATTTGTTAATGACATTTTTAACAAATTAAAGAAAAGCAATTGTTTTGAAAATATGTAAACGATTATATAAAATTTAGTATTTTAATAGGCCCTGTGGGCAAACATATTTCAACCGACGTATTATCATTTGGCACTTACATTTTCGAATATGCTAGAATATTTTCCGGTCACCAAACTGGCTGCTTGACGTTGACCAGCCAAACGGGGCAAAAACTTTGTAACGCGCAACATTTTTATAATATATTACGTTTTTATTTAATTTATATTTAAAGTATTTAGTATTTTTGTCAAATTTATCAAAAATTTTTGGTCTGGAAAATTTCTCTTCGAATTTCACAAATGTCGTGCACGTTTTTCAAAAGGGAATAAGAACTGTAAAGAAGTTGTAAAATTAAATGTCAAATAAGAAAATTCATCAACAGGGTAGTTCAAAAAAAAAGTAGATACACAACACATAAAACACAGTTTCATTCCAATTTGTTTCTAATACAGCGGACAAAGAAATTAATATAGATATAAAATTTTATATAAAAATAAAAGAAAAATCTGTTTAAAAACTTCAAGATAATAGTTGTAGCATTTAATTTTTTGTTTATTAATACATATTAATAAAAAATTTACCAAATGGTTAATAAATATATAATGCATATTAAAAGGAAAAAAGTCACTTTTCTGTCCATCTGGCAGCTTTGGCAGCTGACTTTGAGGTTATTCAACAAAATAGAACAAAAAAATATTATTTTCTTCTTTCTTGGTATAAAATTCAAAATTTTGTAATAAAAACATTACCAATTTTACATAAATTGCACCGGCTTCATTTAGTGTATTAACGAAATGTCCGAAGAACCGGGTTCTGACAATGAATTAGAGGAAAACTACTATACTTTTCTAAATTTACCCAAAGATGCAAGTATTTTCTTTTTTTCATTTGGTTTTGTTGTTGTGGTTAATTTCCACACAATTTTGTCATGTTTCATCACCTCTTATTACAAGAAATTAATGATAATTAATCTATAGGCCACTGCTGATCAAATCAATACCAGCTATCGTAAGCTTAGTCGCATTTATCATCCGGATAAACACACAGAGCCGGAGAAGAAGCAAAAGGCTGAGTTAATGTTTAATCGCACCAAGAAGGCATATGAAGTACTGTCGGATCCCCATAAACGAGCAATTTATGATTCAGTGGGTGAGAAAGGTTTACGTACCGATGGCTGGGATTTGGTACACCGTACAAAAACTCCTGCCGAGATTAGGGAGGAATATGAACGGCTCGCCCAGCTGGCGGAGGAACGAAAGTTGCTCCAAAACACTAATCCTAGAGGTAATGTTACCATTAATGTTAATGCCACGGAGATATTTTCGCCTTATGACGAATCTGAAATGCCTCGTATTGAGGTATCCTCGATGAGTATTTCTCAATCTATAGAAGCTCCCTTGACACGAAGAGACACCCTGACTTTAAGCGGCAATCTAATGTCGGCTAATGGCAATGGCAACGGTGGTTTTGTAGTTTGTGGTAGACGTCTGCTTAACAAGGGTTGGCTGCAGCTAGATGTGGGTGCAGGCAATGGTTTAATAACGGCCGTCAAAGGCGGCAGGACACTTAATTCTGTCTTGACTTTAAATGCCGGAGCCCAAATGAATTTCCGGGAAAATGGCGTTATACCTGGACTATTTTCTACATTAGCTGTACAACTAGACAAGCATACAATGGGTTCGCTAACATTTAATGCCGGCTCTCAATCCAGCATGACTACGCAAATAGATCGGACGACTGAGCATTACTCTTGGTCGACATCTTTTGTTATTGGCTCGCCCCATATATATTATAGCATAGCGTATACTCACAAAATGCTGGAAAATGAGCTGAAATTAAAAGTAGCCGCCAAGGTGGGAACTTTTGGATTTTTAGCCGAATATGGTGCAGAGAAGAAAGTATCAAAATATAGTTCCGTTTATGCTTCCGTATCGTTAGGTGTACCTACGGGAGTTATTTTAAAGTTCAAGTAAGTTTTCTTTTTAGTTTTGTGCATTGAATTGGAAGTAATTGAAACAATCTGTCCTTAATTAGAGTTACACGCTCCCAACAAACCTATATATTTCCCATACATCTAAGCGAAGAAATTGTGCCTGCAGCTGTATTTTATGCAACTGTTACACCCGTCATTGTTTGGTTTTTCGTTAAAAAATCCATTATAGAGCCGATGCAAGCGGATCGTAAAAATATTGAAATCGAAAAGACTAAACGTAATAATGAACAACGTATGACTATAAGACGTCAGGAAGCAAATGCAGCCGTTGAGTTGATGCAGCACACCTATCAGCGTATAGTGGAAGAGGAAACTGAACGCAAGGGTTTAATTATAAACAAAGCAATCTATGGTCAATTGGAAGAGAATGGTAATGAGTTTATAGCCTCCGCTTCCATAGATGTCACCATACCAGTACAATGTTTAGTCAAGGACGGTGTCCTAATACTATACAATTCATCCAAGGTTGGTTAAAGTGTATAGGTGTATATTCAAGTTTTATTTTGCAAATAACTATTTTTTAATTACAGAGCGATTTGCCCGGTTTCTATGATCCTTGTATTGGTGAATCGAAAGTGTTACGTCTAGACTATACGCACAACAATGTTAGCAATACATTGGTTATTAAAGATTTAGAAGCTGTTCGACTGCCACGATAACTATATGTGTGTTTTGTAGCTATTAATGTAGTTGTTTTAATTTATTAGTTTCCAATTTTTCTCTTCTAAAAAATTTCAGTTTTGCTAAAAAAAAATTATATTAGGCCAATGATTTTGTATGTTCATTATATTGATTTCCCAGGACACTGACTAATAATGTCTTTCATTAAATAAATGCTTAAAAAGTATGTAAATAAAGACGGTAATATTAAAAAATAAATATTACAAATTTTCTCGTTTTATTTTGACAGAAAGTGGTAAAAGTATTAGATGGTTATCAATTAAGCTCTCCCGATAATTAGAACTTCGTACCGGAACGACCTGATTCTTTTCATGTCAACTCAACGGTAGCTGTAATAACAGCATGTTTTTCCAAGTTTAACTGTTATAATATTTGTTACGACTAACAAAATTGGATAGTAAAAATTGGTACTACTGTACAAAGCAAAAAATCAAATCGTATTGGAATTAAACAGCAATAATTTTGTGTTAATTATTTATGCTTAATATGTTATATATAAAATTGTATTGTTTCAGTTTTTTTTACAGTGTAGAAGTAAATATCTCCATTTTCATTTCAATTCCACTATTTATATTTGTTTACATTTCCTGTTTGTGTTACAATTAGGAAATGTCAAATAAGAAATAACACTTATAACGGTCTGGTTACTCTTTTGTTTATACCAGCACAGCTGATCATATATTTTGCCTAAAAAATGTCACCTCTGTCATGATGCTGTTATATTGATTTGGTAAAATTGCAAGAAGAAAGAAAAAAATACGAAAAATAGCTAGGTTGTTTTAAATGATATAAAAAATTGAACATCTAAATGGATACTTCTCAATGTGGTTGTCGTCCAGCCGTAGCACCTGCAACTCAGTATTTAAAATTTACCTAAAATTCTTTAACTATTAAATTTAGTTAGTGGTGGTTTAGGTGGTGGCACTGGAGGATGTCGAGTAAAGTGTATGTCGCATTACGTTATTTATTTTGTGGTGTTTGTATGCTGTTGGCTCTTAATTTGTTAATTGACTATTTTGCTGATAAATCTAATGTCTCATCATCATTTACTAGATTGGGGTAAGTGTAGGAAATTGAATTAAATAAATGATGTTAAATTTAAATTAATTTGCAACAAATTTAAAAAGGTTACGCAAAACCTACAAATACAATGGCACCGTACTAAACCAAACCATAATAAATAATAAAGATAGCAACAACAACCACAGCAATTCCTTGCCATTAGCTGCAACATCAAACTCTGCTAATGCTACAACACTATATTCTAATGCTTCCAACAACAATAACAATATTAATTATCTAGAAAACAGCAACGGCAGCATAAGGATTAATACCAGCAAAGAATTACAAAATGCAACAGCTTTATCAATATGTGAGGATCCTGTTATTGAAGAGAGTAAGTTTTATTTTTAATTATAACATACAAATAATAAATATTTCTTCTTCTCGTACAAAAAGGTAGTCCCTTTGTACCTAATATTACTTTAGAATCTCTAGATGTTGTCGATGCTCAATTGGGTCCTCTATTGGAGCCAGGCGGTGCTTTCAAACCAAAAGACTGTATAGCCCGGCATCATGTTGCTATTGTGGTGCCTTTTCGCGATCGTTACGCACATCTTTCGATCTTCCTGCGCAACATACATCCATTTCTTATGCAACAACATATTGCCTATAGAATTTTCATAGTCGAACAAACAAATGGCAAGCCTTTCAATAGGGCTGCTCTAATGAATATTGGCTTCCTGGAAGCCATGAAACTTTATAAATGGGACTGTTTTATATTCCATGATGTCGATCTGTTGCCGCTGGATAATCGCAATTTGTATAATTGTCCGCGACAGCCGCGACACATGTCGGTGGCCATAGATAAATTTAATTATAAGTAAGATTTTATATTTTATTCATTTATATCCTGGATGTTTGGTGTATTAATGTAATATGTTTCGTTTAAGGTTGCCTTATCGAACAATATTTGGAGGTGTATCTGCTATGACCAGGGAACACTTTTTAACGGTTAATGGATTTTCAAATTCATACTTCGGTTGGGGTGGTGAAGATGATGATATGTCGAATAGGTAAGTAGTATAGGCGAAATTGACCAAAGGAGAAAGTCTTCAGTTCTAGTAAAGTTTTAGTTCAGTTTCAATTTAGTTCTAGTTCAGTTCTAGGTCACTTCTACTTCAGTTACAATTTTGTTCTAGTTAAGTTTTAGTTCAGTTCTAGTTCAGTTCTAGTTCAGTTCTAGTTCAGTTCTAGTTCAGTTCTAGTTCAGTTCTAGTTCAGTTCT
>NC_060954.1:60645331-60647790 GCF_022045245.1 Lucilia cuprina
ACTAGAACTGAACTAGAACTGAACTAGAACTGAACTAGAACTGAACTAGAACCGAACTAGAACTGAACTAGAACTGAACTAGAACTAAACTAGAACTAAACTAGAACTAAACTAGAACTGAACTAGAACTGAACTAGAACTGAACTAGAACTGAACTAGAAATAAACTAGAACTGAACTAGAACTCAACTAGAACTGAACTAGAACTGAACTAGAACTGAACTAGAACTAAACTAGAACTGAACTAGAACTAAACTAGAACTAAACTAGAACTGAACTAGAACTGAACTAGAACTGAACTAGAACTGAACTAGAACTAGAACTGAACAAGAACTGAACTTGAACTGAACTAGAACTGAACTAGAACAGAACTAGAACTGAACTAGAACTGAACTAGAACTGAACTAGAACTGAGCTAGAACTGAACTAAAACTGAACTAAAACTTAACTAGAACTGAACTAGAACTGAAATAGAACTGAACTAGATCTGAAATAGAACTGAACGAGAACTGACCTAGAACTCAACTGGAACTGAACTAGAACTAAACTAGAACTGAACTAGAACTGAACTAAAACTGAACTAGAATTGAACTAGAACTGAACTAAAACTAAACTGGAACTTTATTTCGCTATTCCCCCACTATGTAATAAAACATCCTTAAGAATTAGTTTGAAAATTTTATTTTGAAAAAAAAAAAGAAAAAAGTTTTTTGTTTTGTATATACAATTGAGTTTTTTGAAATTGTTTCTAAATAGATTTTGTTTAATAATTGTTTAATAATAATAATTTACAAATAATTTGTATGCTAATTTTGTTAATTTTATAGAGTTTTATTTCTAACAATATTATATTGTATCACAAACAATTTAATAAGATTCCAATTATTATTATTATTCTTTTAATATAATTTTATTAAAGCAATTTGTTTTCTTGTATATAAAATGTTTACTTTTTTATTAATAATTTTCTTCTTACATATAATACAAAAATTGTTATCTTAAATAGTTCGAAAGAGTTTTTTTTTATGTATAAAGAATAAAATTTTCAATTGTAAAATTATGTTATTATTATTCTTTTTAATTTTTTAAATATATATTTGATCAACAAACTAAATTAAATAAGAGATTCTCTAAAGAGCATAAATGAGATTATTTCATATGTTTACGTCAACGTTATACTGATCAAAAAAATATCATAAAATATAAAACCAAAACCCCGAAATAAAAAATATATAATTTGGTAACAAAAAGCCAACATTGGAATGTAAAAATGGAAGATTCAATTTAATTTTCAAATAAATACAGTTTGCCTAAACGTATGATTTTTAATATATTTTTTTAATACTCTAAATATGTATAACATATTAATTAATTATTTTCTAAAAAAAAAGTATAACTGCTACTTTAAACGTTTTCACATCTTCCTCAAGCTAATAACTATATCACTATATATTTATTTTAAAGTCTATGAAAAATTCTACAAAAAAATATGTATGGAAACAAAACTAATTCAATTAGAGGGAAGTTAGCAAAATACAAAATGAGAAGACTATAGATTAGTTAAGTTACGTTATACAATATGTATGTATTAATGTATGTTTTGTAGAAGTTTGTGTTTTTTGTTCCTTTGCAAGTCTACACACAACATGATATGGAAATTGAAAGTTAATACTAATAAAATTAATTGCCATCTCTACAAATAAAGTAATTTTTAATTTAACTTTGTACTAATTGCAAATATTTTTCCTAAATATATTCGCCTGCGTTTTATAGTAATTGGGGAAGAACTTTTCAATTTCATATATCATGACTGCGTGCATGTTTTTATCGTTGTTGTTGTTCTTGTTGTTTTCTAGTTCAAGTTTAACTTTTTTGTTCCGATATCTTTAATTCGGCATAATACCAACTGAATGTCGGATATGATTTGTAACTATAAATATCATATTTAATAGAATTTAAGCCATCATTGCCAATTTTATTAATACCATTTACCAAATTCTCATAACGTTTCGGATTGGCTTTTTCCTTTTGATGTTTGAGCATCATATAACGTGCAATGTTAATGGGATAGCGTGCTATAAATAAATTAGCATTTCGTAATCTGTAAAAGAGATCAATAATTACATTAATCAAATATTTAAATAATTTTTAAATATTTTTGTTGTTGTTTATAACGTGACTAAAACTATTTTAAAACTACTAATTATTTAAACAATTAGATAGATATTGTATATTAAAAACATTAATTACAACCCGTATGTCGGAACAAAATTGTTTTAAGTAACGTTAGACTTGAAGGATATCTCTTTCATAACTATTACTACAACTGAGCTAGAAAAAAAACTAGAACTGAACCTAAACTGAACTAGAACTGAACTAGAACTGAACTAGAACTGAACTAGAACTGAACTAGAACTGAACTAGAACTGAACTAGAACTGAACTAGAACTGAACTAGAAC
>NC_060954.1:60647890-60847890 GCF_022045245.1 Lucilia cuprina
GTTCAGTTCTAGTTCAGTTCTAGTTCAGTTCTAGTTCAGTTCTAGTTCAGTTCTAGTTCAGTTCTAGTTCAGTTTTAGTTCAGTTCCAGTTCAGTTCCAGTTCAGTTCTAGTTCAGTTCAGTTCAGTTCAGTTCTAGTTCAGTTCAGTTCAGTTCTAGTTCAGTTTTAGTTCTGATCAGTTCTAGTTCAGTTTTAGTTCAGTTCTAGTTCAGTTTTAGTTCAGTTCTACTTCAGTTCTAATTTATTTATTGTTCATTTTTAGTTCAGTTCTAGTTTAATTATAGTTAATTTTTAGTTCAGTTCTATTTTTGATCTAGTTCAGTTCAAGTTCGGCCCTAGTTCTGATTTAGTGCGGTTCAATGTTCTATATCTTAAAGATATTCAGAATAAGTTGTTTGACCTCCATTTCTGTAAAATGCTTGACTACAACAATACCTCTCGTAAAATAACCGATAAAGTGAATCCCAATAAAATATTTTTTTAATTTTTTAACTTTCAGAAATAATCTATTTTACAAAAAAGTCATCTTCACATTGGTTTGTTAGAAACGCTCGGGGCGTTTGATTTTATTATTTTTTTTCCAATATTAATTTGTTACAGTCAATATATTTTTTTGTGTATTTATTTTTGTATTAAATAGTGGTAATTTTTAAAATATTATTACTTAAAAATTCGAAATTACAAAACAAGCTGTATATTAATTAAACTTAAGCTAAATATTCGATACATCAGAAATGTTTTAAAATATAAAATTTTAACGCTTTTTATTATAACACAATGGGTAATAATAAAAAAATTAGTACATATTTTTTAAAGTTAAAAAAAAAAACTTAAAAGTTAGTTTATTTTTGGAAAATTTAAGGAAAAAATTAACATTTTGAGCAAAAGAGTAAAACATTTAAAATGGAGCATTACGTGTGTCAACATTCATATTAAAATAAATGTTAATTTATTAAAAACAAAAATAGCAGTATAACAATTATTATATATACAATATATATTGGCCGACTAAAATTAAAAAAAGTAAAATAAAATAATCATTTATTTGTTAGTTTTAAGCCAAAGTCTTATATTTATAATATAAAGACTACAAGGCTTTACATAATTGAACAGGGCATAGCACAACAAAGTGGCAAGCAGACGGGTACCATGGCACCACTTGTTTTAGTTTTACTCTTTGATTTATAACCAGATTCATATTCATACATTCCCGAACCCTTAGCCCAGCGACCCTGAAAAAAAAATTTCCTTAGATTTATGAGAATTTAAATAATTGTTTTAACTTACGCCTCCTTGTGAGCCAGAAGCATGCATTTCTTCACGTTTGGTTAACATCATTTCATGACCGGGTGGATAGTAAACATCTCTACCGGCTCTATTAATGGATGGCACAATTTGTTGTTGATTTGGTGATGCTACGGCGGTTTCAATTTCACGTTTACGTGGTGTATTTAAATCTTTTCTATCAACAACATCAGACTGAAAAGGGACGATTTTTGAAATAGTTATTAAAGGGATTTTTTTTTTACTATTAAAACTCAAAAACTTACATTGCCGAACGATTGCATAAGTTCTTCAACACGCTGTGGTGGATTTCCATTGCCAACTGGATATTCAACACCATCGACGGGGAAAGGCGCTGGGGGCATGGAGTGAGGTGATGGAGTACCATAATCGGGACCACGACGATTTGTATTGGTATTAGTTGTAGTCGAAGAGTAGTGATAGGTGACACTACCTGGCGGTGGATTGCCATTTGGTGGATAACCTGGACCACCAGCTGGTGGATAACTTCCTACGGGTCTTGTTGTTGTAGGTGTAGCATTTTTAGGTGTCATCAACAATGGTTCACTGGGGGGACCACCAGGACTGCCACCAGGACCTCCGGGACCACCATGTACAGTATTGATGGTATTGGTAGATTCTTTGTAAAAGTAACGATGAGTAGTGGGCCCACTGTGTGGTGGCGACTGAGGACTGTGTGGTCCCGTGGTGTAGGCAACAGGTTTGGGACTTAGGTTTGGACTGTGAGGATAACCAGGACGCTCTGTAGTAGTTGTTGTGGTATTATTAATATTATACACAATTGTGGTATCAGTTGGTGGTGATTGCGGTTGTTGATTTCTTGGCTGCAATGGCAACGTATTGTTTCTCAACGTATTCGTTTCATAGTGTTCACGTACTTCGTACGATTGATTGTTCACAATGGGCTTATCAATGCCCCGATTTAAAGTGGAATAACTTTCCGTATTGTAGACTACAGTTTGTGGTATGGCGTGTACGGGATGTGGTTGTACCACATTATTAGTTTCATTCGTTTGCACCGTATTGTAGACAATGTTTTTACGGCTTAAAGTATTTGAGGTAGCTGCTGGTGGGGCTATAACGCCATTTGCGGGTATTTCGTAGGTATAAGTGCGCACTGTGGTAGTGACCTTAGTACCGGGTACTGGTAGAATATCTTCATTTATGGTAATATTTTTAAAATCTTCTTGCATATCAGCTGGTGTGGCAGTTGTTGGTCCTACAACTGGCACAAGTTCGGCGGTTTTGTTCAATGAACGATTACTTTCATAAATTTTGGTTTTTTTCGTTTCATAAAAACCTCCTCCACCGGGCGAAAGATTTTCTATAATTAAGTAATAGGTTAAAATCAGATTTTAAATGGATGTAAAGCAATATAGTAAATTACTTGAGCTATAGGATTTATCCAAGGTCTGATAATCATTACGCATTAAAGAGCCACTATTTGATCTTAAAGTACTGTAGTCGGGTGATGGCAATATTTCTACATCATCCAAACCTCCAACGGCATTTTTAGAGGTTTTAATGACTCGTGTTGTTTTGGTTACTGTACCACTTAAAGGATCTTCATTTGTGGATCGTTCGCTAAAATTAAAAAAATAATAATAATTTGGAACACTTTCTGTTGTAGAAATATTGAGTGCTACTTACATAGTTCTATAATTCAAAGAATGATCTTTAAAATAAAATTTATAAGAAAATATTATTAGAACATTATATACATATTTAAAAGCTATTTTAATATGACTTCATACCTCTATCTCTGGTGATTTCACGTTCATTTTTTAAATCTTCCAATAGAGCATCTAACTGATCAATATTTTTATCTGACGATTTATCACTGTAGGAATTGTTATTAGTGCCCGATGTCGAATATTGATATGAAGCTTGTTTGTAGGCATAGCCTTTGCTTTCCTAAAAAAGTGTTAAAATAATAAGAATAAAGTATTTGAAAGTATAAAAAAAGGTTTATAATTATAGATTCTAAATGAAGGAGTGCTAACAGAACTATTTCAGATTCAGCTACCAGAACTAGTTCTCTGGTTTATTGTTGTGGTTATAAAATACTTTTTAAAGGGAGGTTTCTTACTACTCAGTTAAACCAAGCTTAACTTGCTGTTAGATTAAACTCGGAACAAATTTAGACGGACTTTAACTGATGATTATGTTTTTCTGTTATGGATTTAAGATCAGTTAACTTTGTTAGTATTGCCAACTTTTCGTTAAAAAACATAAACAATGAACAACTGTTTTTGTCAAATAATACTTTTGTAAAATGAAAAATTTTAGAAAAATTAAAATAAACGTTCTTAACAATAATAAAATTGATAAAACAAATCAGAAAATTACTATTTATATAAAATATTAAGTTTTTCTTCTTTTAAATTCGTTTTTTTATGGTTCTTGTTATACCCTACACCACTATAGTGGGGAGGGTATTATACGTTTGTGCTGATGTTTGTAACATACAAAAATATTGGTCCAATACCCACCTTAAAGTATACCGATCGATTCAGAATCATTTTTTGAGTCGATTAAGACATGTCCGTCCGTCTGTCCGGCTGGCTGACTGTCCATGTAAACCTTGTGCGCAAGGTACAGGCCGCAATTTTCAAGATAATTTGATGAAATTTGAACCAAGCATGTTTTTTGGCACAAGGACGAAGCCTATTGAAAATGGTTGAAATCGGTCCATTATTTCACCTAGCCCCCATACAACCGTACCTCCCGATTTGAACTTTTTATGCTATAATTACGTCAAATATTCTGCTATCTCTCTAAAAATTGGCACAAATAAGTTTTATATAAGTATTTTCGTAAGGATCGGCCTATATTTGAGCCTAGCCCCCATACAAACCCCCCTTAAAAAATGACTTAAACGTATAAAATTGACTTGTAACCTTTTGTATCGCAATGAAACTCAACAAAACTAACTGTTATTTAGAAATATATCCTTTTCCCAAATTTACCGAGGATCGGCCCATAAAGCCTTATTTAGAAATTTTAGTTTTTTATCAATAAATGGCTTAAATATTTTGGAATTATGGTAATATTCAACATAAAAGTTTCTTTACAAAAAATAAAAATTTTATAAAAAGTAAAAATTTTAAAAATATACTCATGGTGTAGGGCATTATATGGTCGGCCATGTCCGACTATACTCTCCTACTTGTTTTTTTGTTCTTTTCTCATTTCGAACTTTAATTTGTTTTAACTTTCTACATAACACATACATTAACATTTCCATATAACAATAACACTCAGTTTAACTATGATAATAAGGGCGGGTTTCTTACTCCTCAGTTAAACTAGGCTTAACTTGCTGTTAGATTAAACTCGGAACAAATTAAGGCGAACTTTAACTGATGCTTGTGTTTTTCAGTTTTAGATTTAAGCTCAGTGATTATTAATTGGCATTTGATTGCCAACTCAAAAACCCGCTCTTAATTGGCCAATTACACTCAGTTAAACTTAGATAATAAATAACTTTACTTATTACTGAAAAACACAAAACATATAGTAAAAGCAGGTTTAATCAATGAATGAAGATTATATTTATTAGAAAAACCCACCCTAAGTAACGTTACTGATTACTTAAAAATGCAAAATATAGATTAAACTGTGTTTAAACAAAGACTGTAGATGATATTTATCGGAAAAACCCGCCCTAAGAGTTTCTATAGATATTGAATGTTATAAGATAACGCGTTTTGCAGCGATCTTTTTTTAGTTCATAGTCCATAGATTACTTCACAAACTAGTTCATAAACACTAGCCCATAAGCTAATCCACAGACTAGTTCATAGAGAAACTAGCTCAAAGACTAGTTCATAGACTACTACATACACTAGTTTATAAACTATTTCATAGACTAGACGTTAGACTAGTTTAAGACTAGTTCATAAGATGATCCACAGTCTGGTCAATAGTCAACTCAATAGACAAATCAATGAACTATTGAAATTATCAATCCATCTAGTTATGGACAAGTACATAGACTATAGATCAGATCAGACCATAGGCTGGTCAAACGATCAAACCATAGACTTGTCAATAGACTAGTAAAAAGACCAGTCAATTGGCTAGAAAATAAATAAAGAAGGCGAAAGCTAATTTAATTAATTTGAATCGCAAAAAAAGTACTTTTTTGAGAAAAAATTTTACTTTTTTATAAAAAAAAAATAAACCTATAAAATATATATAGTTCTACTATAAAATATATATAGTTCTACTTGATCAACATTGCGCATCATTATTATTTTTTAACGTTTATTTCATATAACTTACCTTGCCACTTCCCCATTTTGAAGGTGAATCTCTTAAAGAGGATGAATAATTTTCAGAACGGCTGCTATACTGCATTATTTATATTGAAAAAAAAATGCTGGGTTCCTGTAAAAAACACACATACACATTTTAATAAAACTATATTATATTTAGCTTACTTTTTTATTATTTTAATTGAAATGAAGTCATTTTTTATTAAACAACATGATTTCTTAATTTTATTGTACATTTCATGTAATTTCTGATGATTGTTTATTTATTTTCCAAGGAATCTAGTTTTTTTTCTCTCTCGTTGTGATTATACAACAACAACAACAACAACAAAAACAACAACAAAAATCAATGCCAAAATTAGTCATTGTTTATATTTTGGATATATTTTTAAATTTATATAAAAAAAATTGTTTTTGACCTCGAAATTTCTTGCACTTGTATGGTACTAAAACTGTTTAAAGGGAATATGGTTTAAAAAAAAAAAAATTAAGATGAATTGGGTTAAGGCTCTTGTACAAGTAGTGTAAGTGGTTATTCGATCATTATTTTTTCTTTTTATACAATTTAAAAAAAAATTAATTTAAAGAGCAAATAATATTTGAAAGCATTTTTGCTAAGTGTATTTTCCATTGAGCATAAAGTTTTTTTTTAATTTTTTTCAAGGTCAGCCTATAAATCTTCCTTTTATGTAAAAAAAAGTAATAATAAACAAAACCGATCACATCATCCAAATGGCTGCTCTAACTCTCTTGTGTGACACATTGTATGTGATAAAAATCTTAAAATGAAAATATTATTCATGTCTTCCTCTCCCCGTTGACAATATTTAATAAATCAAAAATTTTATTAATGTAAATACAATTTTAGCCACGAATTGAAAGCACCAGGTTTATTATCGCTTTTTTTTTTGAATAGTGTGTGGTTGAGTTCCAAGTAATAAAAGTGTGCCCCGACTGTCATACAATAATAATTAACTTATTTATTCATTCATATTTATTCAGTTCCATAATAATTGATCATACATTTACGATAAAATATTCATAATCATAAAAAAGTTTTCACTGTACAAATATGCTGATGACCGTATTTGCCCCTGAATTTTTTTATAATTATTTCATAAAAACAAACTATTTGACAGACGACATACGCATACGGACGGAGGGAGATACAAATAAATTTTACTTTGTACAAAATTGTAAAACCAAAAAAACACAACAACAACAATAATAAATATTCATACTTGTGCGTTCATTAACGATCAGTTTTCATTAGATCAAACTTCATTGAACGACCGGACCGAACGAACATATGGCTATTGAATGAACGAACAAGTAAGGTGGCTTTGTGTTCAATAAATACCCTACCATTGGTGTAATTCTATTGTTGTTAGATTAGTAAACTATTTCAATTTGTCTGAATTTATTGAGGTTTTAGATCAATTATTCCCTAATATTCTTATCGTTAGGGTCCCTCTATGTTACAGATTGAAAGTTCTAAAATATAGTATTGGAGACTCTTAGAAACCCATAGTAATATTGCAGACTAAATAATTAAGGGCGAGTTTTTCGGATAAAGATAATCTTCATTCTTTGGTTAAACCTGGTTTAATATATGTTTCGTGTTTTTCAGTTATCTATAAAGTTACTTAGGGCGGGTTTCTTATTTATCAGTTAAACTAGGCTTAACTTGCTGTTAGATTAAACTCGGAACAAATTTAGGCGGACTTTAACCGATAATTGTGTTTTTCAGTTTTAGATTTAAGCTCAGTTAACTTTGTTAGTAATACCAAGTTCTCACTCAAAAACCTAAACAATGAACAGCTGGTTTTTGCAAACAATACTTTTGTAAAATGGAAAATTTTGGAAAAATGTGAAATAAACATTTAAAACAATAATTAATGAAACAAAACAAACCAGAAAATTGCAATTTACTTAAAATATTATGTTTTTGTTCTTCCGAAATCATTGTTTTATTGTAATTGTTAATTGTGTTTTCTCACTTATAACTTGAGTTTAATTGGCCAATTACACTCAGTTAAACTAAGATAATAAGTAACTTTACTGATAACTGAAAAACACGAAACATATATTAAACCAGGTTTAACCAAAGAATGAAGATTATCTTTATCGGTTAAAGTTAGGCGGACTTTATTTGTTCCGAGTTTAATCTAACAGCAAGTTAAGCCTAATTTAACTGATGAGTAAAAAACTCGCCCTAAATGTAACAAATAAAAAGTTTCCAAATTTGACAATATTTGGAAGACTTGTTCCAATCAAAGTATTGATCTGAAATTTTCTAAACGGCCTTTCCAAAGTATTGTCAGAAACTCATTAAAATATATTCTAGATCTATAGAATGTTGTTTGTATGTGGTAGATAGACATATTATTTTCAAAGACATTGTGATTTTCGCTGAATATCAGAATAATACCATTAGGAGATCACTCATTGCCGCATACATTCCGATAAAGGTCTTGATTTGGTTAAACAATTTCTTGGCTTTAATAACATTGTGAATAAAAGACCTACTGAAGCGATCTATGGTCACTATTATACAGCATTTTATAGTCGTATTTGTCCATAGATTTTTACACTTGTTTTTGTTTCCAATTTAAATGTTTGCAATATACATATAGACAACAGCAGTTAAGAGAATACGTTTTATTTAAATTTTTTACTTATTTTTTTTTAAATCTAAAAATAATTTTATAATTCAATGAAAACACAATACAAATTAGTAAAGAAATCAAAAACAAAAGCAGAACGAATTTCAGTGCATTTGAGGGCGATTTAAATATTCGAAAAAAGTTATTTTCTTTTAAAAATATATTTTTGCACAGCTGTAGCGCATTTTAACGGTATATAAAAATATTTAAAAAAAAAACAGATATTAAAATTTATGGTTTTAGGAAAATTTTGTTTTCTACTAAAGTTTTGAAATAGAAAAGTTTGTGGTTTTAGACTAAATTTGTGGCTTTTAGCTCCAATTTATATTTTTTTTTTTGAATAATATAAATACAAACATAGTAACATGGTTGGTTAGACCTAGTCCACAGAAATTTTTTCTTAATTCTCTTTTGAAGTTTCCTTAATGTCTACAGATAGAAACATTTGTACGTATTAATTGCATTGATTTGTTGTTATACGAATGAGAAGAATAACAAAACCAACAAAGTCTCAGAGTACGAGAAACTCTGTACTACAAGAGAGATGAATGATATTCTTTCTCTCTCACTTAACGTGGTAGTTCAGTGCGTGCGAATAGTCAAGTTTTTACCGGACCACTCCACTCGTTTGATGTAGTATTTTATAGTATTAGATCCAGCCTGTAGAAGTGAGAAATCTTAGGATATCATTAAGCTTAGTTTCAGATATCTCACTAGGGCTAGATATAAAGTAACTTCCAAGGCATTAGCAGAGAAGATGGAAGACCGTCCCCTTCTTTTCCCTGTCTTTGCAACTGCGACAGTGTTCATCGAAGCCCAAGCCTACTTGCATGTCTGCCTAGCACTTAGTGTCCTGTTATTACTGCTATTAATCTCGATATATCCCGTCTACTTTGGTTTATAAGGTGACTTCTGCGTTTCTCATTCAAGGAGGGCCACAACTTCTCATTCATGTAGGGCCACAACTTCTTGGTAACTTCAAATTCTTTGTAACTCTTGGTAACTACCTAATTCAGCATTTTAAAGATAGAATCTG
This sequence comes from Lucilia cuprina, assembly GCF_022045245.1. Lineage (NCBI taxonomy): Eukaryota > Metazoa > Arthropoda > Insecta > Diptera > Calliphoridae > Lucilia > Lucilia cuprina. The sequence goes on from NC_060954.1 coordinate 60,657,178, forward strand.
AGGATACTACTCTTGATAAAACCTTGCTACTGGTTGCTACTGCAACGGCGTTGGAGATATCAAGAGCAGATTCCGTTCTTGTAAGTCCTAGACGACCCAGCCTTGATAGATCTGTATTGCATTGTCTAACTAGTAGGGAAGTGATAGTATAAGAATTTAGTGAGAGAAGTGTCGGTGGACTATAGACAAAAATTCCTATGTTGCCGCGAATATTTCTGCTTGAAATACACGGAAGACGGTGAGATAAACTTAACCCAGCGTCTTCACAGAAGGCACTGGAACCACGATCATAGTTCATTTTAGAACCATCTGTAAAGATTTTGGTGGTGTATTCGCTTGGTATGTTACCCATACACCACTCGCTTCTGGAAGAAACTCCCAAAACTCCATTAAATATAATCGGATAGTAACATACAAAAGATATTTTCCAATTAACTAACTAACTAAACACAAAGTTAACTGATCGTAAATCAATAACTTAAAAACACAATCTTTACTTAAAATCCGCCTAAATTTGTTTGGAACAAGTTAAACCTAGTTTAACTGAGTAATAAGAAACCCGACTTAATTATAAGAATTTTTAAGCTTTGCACTAAACTTAGACAGAAACTGTTGTTGGTCAAATGAGGGATCATTAAATGGACAATTATTTCTATTTATTTATATTTTATAAACATTGAAGATCTTTAACCAATACATATTATATTTAATAGCATTCTAAAAACTTCTTAACCACTTTCTTTTTCCCGAGAGTTCAGAAAACTTTACCGAATTAATAAGATGTTAATTGTATGGAATGCTCTCAATATATTAATATCACTTAATAAGGAAATTGAAAATATTTCGCACGTTCCCAATAAATGCAAATTGAAATATGCATGAAAAATCTTTATTTGATCAAATACACATGAATCATTTTCATAGATCAATAGATCAATATTGTTCTCAAGTAAAGATGAAAAAGCAGCGTGTGTTTGCATGTTTTTTTGAGTCCATGATATTAAAAATATGCACAATTTTATGTGGAGTAATAGAATTTCACATATTTTTTTTTTTAATAGATCTAATTTGTAAAATGATCAATTAATTCTTCGAATTTCTTAATAAAAATGTGTTAAAGTTTATATAATTTGCTCGTTTTTTTTTGGAAACTTGTTATGTATTTGAAAATATGTCATAATTTTCAAATATAAACAGATTAAATTTTTATGGAAAATTCAAATTTAGGGAACATCTGGTTTTGATGTTCATTTTAAAAAATTTAAACACTTTCAACATTTTACAGTTTTTAGCTTATTGAAAATAAAACTTTTATGTAATTAAGAAATTTTTGTAAAAAATTATATTAATCAATAGTTTAAGTTTAAATAAAATTAGATCACTAAACGCCTACTAGTATATCACACAATTTTTTTTTCAATTTTCAGTTAATGGATTGAATTCTTATGGAGTAGTTAACAGTAACACATTCTTGTTTTATTATTAATATTTATTTAATAAGTTATTTTTAAGTTTTTAATTTAATTTAGTTAAACTAATGAAATCATTTTTATTTATTTATTTTTGTTGATTTAAATAAATTTATTTAGATGATCACAAATATTTGTTTTCTTCGTTCTACTTTATTCTTAGTATCTTTTTTTTATTTTACACAGAGATATAAATATTTGTGTGTTTGTATATCCCACTCACGTGCGAATTTGGAATGTGGGGTGTAAGAAGTGAAAAACAAAATAACAATAATTTTCAAAACTGGATTGAATGAAGTCTGTTGGCGATGATAATGATGATGCTACTACAACTAGCTAGACAAGTATTGTGAACGTACTGTATGAAAATAACAAATTTTTATTTGCCTCTACCGAAAAACACCTCGAAATACAACAGCAAACACAAATTTCAATACTGTTTAGTTTGATTTTATTTCAATTTTTTTCCGTTTTTTTTGTTGTGAGAGCGGGCGAGACTTTGAATGTGTTTCATTGTTGTTGTTTTATATATATAATTTCGCTTTTTTTAATGTTTTTTTTTTATTTTTTTAATTTTATATTTTTTGCATACCCAAAGTCAAATGAAATGATCTCATCGTCATCATAATAAACGCCAGTAGCCCATCGTCCACAGCTAAAACCAACAACAACAACAAACAAGTGAGATTTTTTTTCAGAGATGTTTCTGATGTTTCTGATGAAAACAAATGTTGATTCTTCCAAAATAAAAAAAAAATCGCATTTAGCAAATATAAGATGAAAAAAGCCCCAATAAAAATAAACATTCTTTGTGTTCAGAAGTTTAAAGGAAGGAACTTTATTAGTGAATTCTTTTATTTGTAGTAATTAAATTAAAAAAATAATGAAATTTCCAAGAAAAATTTTAATTAAATTTCGAATTATGGATACAAAAATCAGTTGAAACTTTGAATTCAGAATATCTATTGAAATTTTAATATTTCAACTTCAGATTCTAAAAACTTCAAAATTTCTTTAAACTTCAGATTTCAAACAAAAAATTTCACAAGTTTAAATAGTTTTTTTCGAAAAAAAATTTCGAATTTCTAGTTAAATATTAAATTAATATAAAATTTTGAATGAAATTTCGAATTTTGAATGAAATTACGAATTTTAAATGAAATTTCGAATATTGAATGAAATTTCAATTTTTGAATGAAATTTCGATTTTTGAATGAAATTTCGAATTTTGAATGAAATTTCGATTTTTGAATGAAATTTCGAATTTTCAAATATCCGGTGAAATTTTACTATTCTAACAAAATTTCCAAAAATATAATAAATTTTCTGATTTTAACAAAATTTTAGTAAATATTCGAATTTCTAATGAAATTTTGAATCTCTATAAAAATGCAGAATAAAATCGATTTATAATTAAATTTTTAAACTTTTTCAAGAATCCCATTAAGGAGATTAGTTTCGTAATAGTTTCCTTCCGATCTAAATAGTTATTTGATATTATGGGCGTTTTCTTAAGTCAAATCGCACGAAGAGTTTGACGCCTTATACCTCTCGATTGTTTTCACACGAGATTCTACGCGTCTGTCAAAAAAGTAGAATCAATGTATTTCTATGGTAAAAGTTTAAAGTACAAAAGCATAGAATGCATTGAATGCGTACAATGCTAAAAGCTATATCGCTACACGTCAAAATTTTGATAAAAAATTGATTCAAATTACTAACACTTAAAACTCTCGAAAGCAGAACAAAAAGGATGGTTTGATTACCCTTAAGAGATAATGACAATGATACACGACGATCTTCCTTCACCAAGAGCTGAATCACAAAGTATATAGAGATGTCACTTTTGACATTTTAAAAAGTCTAAAATCATCTTTTGTTTGATTTAGAAAATTGTTTGGTTAGATGAGGTAAATAAAATACAGCAAAAAATCATTGAAATAGTTTTTCTCGTGACGCCTCTGTATAAACTGTGGCTTAATTACGAATGATCTTTTGAATAAACTTAAGGGCCGATCACTCATTACGTAGTTAAATCCCATGAAAAAGTTAAACGAAATTCCCATCCGTACTCTTCTACACAAAGTTTTGTTAGATTATATTACTTTTGTGCTGGTGTCAAGGCGGATTTAAAAAACTCTCGGTATATGAAAATCAAAAAGATTACTTTTGTTAAATTTGATCGTTACAAGTAAAGTTAATTACTTTAAAGTTCTTGCAACTAAATAAAAAATTTAGCAAAAATTTTGTAAAAAGAAAAACACATGTGTGTAAGTTAAAATAAATTTTCAAAGTTTTTTACTTTCCAAATCAAAACAATATAGAAATGAACACTATATTGACACTGGACAAAAAAAAATCGAGAATATGAATTTATGTAAATAGATAGAAAAAACAAACATTTTGTTAAATATTTATAGAGTCATAGACATTTTGTCTTAAATTAAGGCAAAATGAATAAAACACATGTGAAGGTGTTTTTTTAGCAAATTTAAGTTTTAATGTTTATTTACGTGTTTTTATACCCTTCACCTTCGTGAGTAGGACATATATAAGTTTGTCATTCCGTTTGTTATTTCTATAATATAATTTTCTGACCCTATTAAGTATATATATTCTGGATCCTTATATATAACGGAGTCGATTAAGCCAAGTCCGACTGTCTGTCTGTTGAAATCAGTTTTTAGAGGTCCCCAACTATCGGCGAGATCCGAGTATTCAATAATTCAGTTAGACATGCTTTCGAGAAGATTGCTGATTTTAAAATCAGCAAATAAATAAGGGAGATATGAGCAAAAATCCAAGACAATTTCATCAAAAAAGCCACATTTTTTCATGCTTTGTTAAAAAAGCAACAACAACACTGTGAATTGGATAAAGATGTACATGTGCGTGTGGAGATGTATTTGGTTTTATTCAGCTGTGTATTTTTTTTTTTTTGTATATTTGCATGCTGTTCTGTTCTCACGAAGGTAAGTGGGTATAACAAGAACAAGGAGATAAAGCAGTAATATGTTGGTAATACAACTGATATTTGTTTGAGGGTGGTAATACAGTTTGACGGTGGTATTAAAGTTCAACGGTTAATATTTCTTTCTGCTATAGTTTATATTTGTTTGTGAGTTTTTTAAAACATACTTGGTGAAGGGTATATAAGATTCGTCACAGCCGAATATAGAAATATTACTTGTTTTTATTTAAAAATATTAGCTAAACCGTTCGTTCTAGCATCTTTAATTTTGTGATTTAAATCGGATTTAGGTAATTGTTTGTAGGCGAATATATCTCGTCATGATAAACATGTTTATTTTGCTTAATAATTTACTTTTTATTTAAAGTTTGTTTTTTTTCGTTAAGGCAAAATATAGAAAAATGTGGGTTTCAGTGGGTGCCAAAATATACAAAAATGTATGAAATATGTTAAACCCGTTTTTGTTGATTTGTTTTCTTTTTTGTAAAATTATTTATGTATGTATGATTTTTTTAAAGCAAATATTAGTTTTTTTAAATAGTTATTACTAGTTTTTTTTTTGCTTTTAATTTATGGTTTATTTTATTGTATCATTTTACTTTTATAGTGTTCGTAAATAGAAATTTATTTGAAATAAAAAAAGTATTCAATGATCTTTTTTTTACAGTGGGCTAACAATTTATTGGAATGTTAATAATAATTTGAAATGTAAATTTGTTCATACGCTTTTGTTAGAATTTATATTTATTTCCTTTTAATTTAAACAAAGTCTATAATTAATCATATTAAAAATGATTTCATTTATTGTACTTTTTGCTTATTTTAATACGTCATACTTTTTTTTAACGAAACAAAATAAAAAAGAAACAAAATTTCAAGGACACAAGTGGGAAAAAAAAATTGGAAAAAATATCATAAGCTATGATGTCAATTTATTTTTAATAAATTTAAGATGACAATTTAAAATTATTGTTAATTTTTATTAATAACAAAAAGATTGAAAACTTTAAATGCAGTTAAATTTGTTTGTCTCAAACAACATTTTTAATTAAATTTTGTCGTGCACACTATCTTTAGCATTGCATGGAAAAGTCAATAGTTAATTTTGAAAGGTTTTATTAATTGAAACTAAAATATTTTCAAAATTACAACATCGATTTCCATAAAAATCTTTCGATCGATTTCGATCGTTCCATTTGCAAGACCTAGGCCACCGATCTAAATCGATCAAAATCTGATTCGATGATTTTGATTATTACAGCGAGACATGTCAATATGGTAAATTATTACTTTAAGCAAGGCCCAAGCCTCCGTAAGGAACTATCATACCGCGTTTAATTTTTTAAAATTTATGATCGATATACTCTAGGAAATTATCATGATGATATTTCGGAAATTCGAGTTGTCAATTGGCATTGAAGGTAATGCGATTTGTTATCTATCGATTTTTTTCTTTTAAAGGGCATATGAACTTAATGCTGATTGATGCTTTAAAAACCACGACTGTTCTTGTTCTTATTCGTTTCATACGACCATAGCCGAAAAGCTTACTTAACATTTCCATCTGTATTTGCGATCCATGCAAATCGCTACTACTGACCTCCATTATTTATGAGTTCGAGCTTCAGAAAAAATCATTAAATAGCTATTCAGTTCTCTACTTGAAAGTCTAATAACAGCTCAGACGGGTTATCGTCAACTCTGGATAAAGAAATCTTGTTTAAAAAGAAGAAATTCCTGAAGAAACGAAAGTTTTTCTGGATCATCAAATTTAACATTATGTTAAAATCGCAGTAGTCATATTAACTTCAAAACCTTCAAATTAAAGCCTCTTCAAAAGATCGCTTGGACTTTGTCTATAGTAGTAGCACAATTTTTTTGAATTAGGCTTTATATAAAAACTATTTAAAATCTAGGTACGTAAGGCAAAAGGCAATATTCTTCATAAAAAACATTGTTTCCGAGTACGGTAAACTTCGTACCGCGAGAGAGATGAATGATATTCATTCTCTCACGCAAAATCAAATGTTTCGCAAAAAAAAGTTTCCTAATGTGGACCTGACCATTTACAATATCAGACTAGAACGCTGATCAGTAGCAAAATTTATGATTGTGAGTATATATTTGATTAATGACTCTGATCTGGGGCCTTCAAAAAACCTTTCAAAAGTAAAAAGTTTAAACTTTTTTTTGCTTGTCATTATTTATATATCAAAAGTTAATTTGAGTTAAAAATTGTTATTGCTTTTGGATTTTGTTGTATGCAATTAAAATTGGGTGGAGAAACACGATATCCTATAAAGAATAACAATAATTATAACTATAATGGAGGTGATATTTCTTTCCATAAGATTAAACAAAATTTATATAAAAATATTAAGCATTATTAATATTGGCATTTTGATGTTAATGAAATTGGCGTGATATTTGTTTTTGAAAATACCATACAATTAATTATGTGGCCCTAAGGGGTTAATAAGTTGTTGTTTTTTTAATTTCTTAGGGCGGGTTTCTTACTCATCAGTTAAACTAGGCTTAACTTGCTGTTAGATTAAACTCGAAACAAATTTAGGCGGACTTTAACCGATGATTGTGTTTTTCAGTTTTTGATTTAAGCTCAGTTAACTTTATTAGTATTGCCAACTTTTCACTCAAAAACATAAACAATGAACAGCTGTTTTTTTGTAAAATGGAAAATTTTGGAAAAATGTGAAATAAACATTTAAAACAATAATAAATAAAACAAAACAAATCAGAAAATTGCAATTTACTTAAAATATTATGTTTTTGTTCTTCCGAAATCATTGTTTTATTGTTTTTGCTAATTGTGTTTTCTCACTTATAACTTGAGTTTAATTGGTCAATTACACTCAGTTAAACTAAGATTACATGTAACGTTACTGTTTACTGAAAAACACAAAACATATATTAAACTAGGTTTAACTAAAGAAGGAAGATTATTTTTATCTGAAAAACCCGCCCTTAGTGATATAGATTACTGCTGCTAGATTTTTTTTTTTGAAAAATTTTGATTTTGTTGCTTATTTATTATTATTCTTTTTCTTGATTATAAACAACATTTTTGCAGCATTAGATGATGATTGTTGGGTTTTGCGGACTTGACTGTTTTTTTTTTTTATTTTGTTTAGATAAAATTGATAAAGAAAGACAGGTTTTATTTCATTGAATGTGTGTATATGTATTTAAAAGTTTTTGCATTAAAGTTTTTTTTTTTTGCTTGTTTATTAAACTTGCTGGATTTTGTTTAGAGGAAATGCGAAATGTATGTTGAATTTATATTCTAATGTATTGTCCAAATAATGATGTCATACACTGTAAAAATTTCGCTGTTGTTTATTTCGAAAATATTATAGACAAAAAAAAAACACGTTAATGAGCAAAAAAAAAAAAATAATAAAAATAAATAATAATTCTAGAGTAAAAATAATAAAACAACAAATGTGAAAAAATACACTTTTTGTATAGTATTTAAAAACATTAAAAATACTCAGGAATATTAAAAAAATTTTAATTATTCTACATTTATAAATGTACATTCAGACATATGTATATATGTTTGTATGTATTTAAAATGTTTCTTTGTAAAAGAGTATGAGTGAGTGTTTATTCTTTTCATTAATTTATATACAATTTTACTTTTTGTTAATTTATTTTCAGTTTTTTTTTTTTTGGCAAAGTTTTAAATTAGTTCACTGCCACTTGTAGCAAGAGATTTTGCTTCTTGTTATTTTATACAGACATCTGTACATATGTATATATTTTTTTTATTTTCCTGTTAATTTTTATGTTTTTTTTTCTTGTTTAAATTAAATTAGAATAGAATCATGATTCATGCGGACTACGCATATTTAGATTTTTTTTTATTTTTTTAATTATTTACACCCAAAATAATACAAAAAAAAAAAGTTTGTCAGGTTAAACCTACAGTTTTTCTAATAGTTTTTTAGACACGTTTGTCATTTGTTTTGTATAGTCTCTTTTAAACTATTACATACAGACACTATCAATTACTTGTTTTAAAGTTTTCGACCGATATATGTTTGAACATATTTAGTATTACGCACTAGGTACTTGTTGTTTTGTATATTTATTTATTTTTACAAAATATTTATAAAACGTTTTATAATATACACTGATGAGTTAAAATGATCATGATCATGCTCTGTGTGAAGGTAATAATGACGCTTACAATGATGTTGTTTAGTTAGTATGATACGTTAGTTTGTATGGCAAACACGTTTTATTTTATTTTTTTTTTGCAATTTTTGCTTCTATTATTTAAGTTTCTATTTCAAATTTCAAACGTCAAATAGTTTTGTTAAATTTAACATTCAATACAACAGCAATGTTTTTTTTCAAAGATACCCGCACAATAAACCTTTCTTTCTCTTTTCTTTATTAAAATGTGCCAATTTTTCTTTTTTTTATTAATTTTATCTTTTTTTATTATTTCATTTCAATTAATTAAAAAAAATTTTTATGGATTTATTCGCTTCTTTATTAACATTTTGTCAAAATTTATTTTTACATACTTTTTTGTTTTTTAACCAAATGTATTTGTTGTTGCTTCTTGCTATAGTTTTTTTTATTTTTGAATTTTTTTGTTTTTGTTTTACTCTATAAACAAATTCGTTTTGGCTATTTAAATGTAGCTCACTAGCAAAAAAATATTTTAAAAAATTATATACCAAAAAAAGCTTTTATATTTCGTTTATATTCGTTTTAGAAAAATTTAGTTTTCTATGCGTGTTCGCGAGCACTATAACGCTCCAAAAGTCAGATCTATACTAACAATTGTGGTCGTCTCTTAAAGTTGTTAAAGCTAAGGCGCCTGCCACCAGCAATCTGCCAGTTAGACAGACAGACATAAATCTAGCTACGCAGACAGCTAGCTAAGAGATATTCATTTGAAATGGCAGAGATGTGAAAATGAGTTTGTGATCGTGCAAATTGTGCTGCAGAGATTAATCAAAGGGAATATGTACTTTTTAGTAGATTTTTTGAAGATAGTTAGATAGATAGATAGATAGATAGATAGATAGATAGATAGATAGATAGATAGATAGATAGGTAGATAGATAGATAGATAGATAGATAGATAGATAGATAGATAGATAGATAGATAGATAGATAGATAGATAGATAGATAGATAGATAGATAGATAAATAGATAGATAGATAAATATATAGATAGATAGATAGAGAGATAGATAGATAGATAGATAGATAGATAGATAGATAGATAGATAGATAGATAGATAGATAGATAGATAGATAGATAGATAGATAGATAGATAGATAGATAGATAGATATATAGATCTATAGATAGATAGATAGATAGATAGATAGATAGATAGATAGATAGATAGATAGATAGATAGATAGATAGAGAGATAGATAGATAGATAGATAGATAGATAGATAGATAGATAGATAGATAGATAGATAGATAGATAGATAGATAGATAGTTATTATAGAAAACTAATCTATATCAAAAGATTTCCCTAGAAAACTAATCTATATCAAAAGATTTCCCTAGAAAGCTATACGATATCAAAAGCTTTATATAGAAAGCTATTCGACATTTAAAACTTTATATAAAAAACTATTTTAAAAACAAAGGTTTTCTATATCAAACGATATCAAATGTTTTTTGCTGAAAACTATTTGATATAGAAAACTTTTTAATATGCGAAGCTTTATGCATAATACTATACGATATTAATAGCTTTATATAGAAAACTATTTGAAAACTAAATTTTTCTAAAGAAATTTATTCAATATCTAAAGTTTTCTATAAAAAGCAACATTTCTAAAGAAAACTATTCGTTATCAAAAGCATTATATAATGTAGAGTGCACATAGGAGTTTAACATTGAAATTTTGTATGGAATTCGTTAAATATTTGAAAATGTTGCACAGAAAATTTTTCAATATTAAATTTTCAAAGAAAACCGTAAATTTCACATCCCTGCTGAAAAAAAAGACAGGCCAGTTGGTTGACTTTTTTAACACACACTATACATACATACCTATATACACACACGATTAGCAAAAATACAAACTCACACATTAAGTATAAAATAAACAAAAAAAAAGTCATTTTGTTTACAGAGAACATATTGAATCCACAAGATACATACAACGAAATACTACAAAAAAATGTATCTAATGACTCTTCTGTTGTTTTAACACTTGTTGTATTTACATTATGGATGCCAGCATGTTTTTGTATTTCATCTCATAGGAAAATGTACAGGCAAAAAACAAAATAGCTTTTATTAAAAGCTTTTTGTTTAGATTCTCTTTACAACTATTGATATTTTGATGATCTGTTAGTAATAATCTCTTATTTACAAAAAAAACTCTTTTAAAAAAACCACTTTGCATCTGAATTTTATGATTTTATAAAATGTTTGAAAGTAAGTATTGATTTCAATGCAGATGCAAATTTTTATACGTGGGTGGTTATGAGGCAATGTCTGATTAACTGATTTTACGTAGAAAAATTCTATTGCTGTAATCAAATAAGCTTAATATGTTAAAGATTTGTATGTATATGGAATTTTAAAATTTAAAAGGTTTAAGTTTTGAAAGTGATTCACAAATTAAAATTATTAACTATTAGTATTGAGCCAAAATTACACAAAATTTTTAACTAAGTAAAAAAAAACAGTTTAATTGGGTTTACATTTAACACCTTTTAGAAGCTTTTATTGAACTTACCTTTTGTTTATGTAATTCAATTTTTAACAAGATTTTTTATCGACCTCAGATCATGTCGCATTAAGATCTGTTACCCATTTTGTTTAATATGTACTTGAACTTTTCTCTTTTTCCCATTTGGTCACAATAACAAGAAGATCTAGTTCGATAACTATTGAACGACTTTATGTTGGTGTTGTTGTTGTAACAGCTTAACCTATACAATTTTTAATCCGGGGGTTCTATATTTAGGTCCAAGCCAAGAAATTGGACTACTTCAATAAGGTTAGTCCATAAATCCATTGGACTAAGTGAAGTAGGATGGGCTGGACAGTTGAATATGTTGTGGATATCATGAGGACCCTGTCCACAAGCTGGTCATGTATTGGGGTGTTGTGCCTGTTGGTCCATTCCGATCTCAGTTGTGCCTTCCTCTCTATTTCTGCTATGGGCGATGGGCGACCTTCATGAACGACATTCAAACTGAAACCGCGGTATTGATGACGTCTCTGTGAATGTCGTTCAAAGCTGCTGTATACGAATTCCGATCTAAGGGATCCTGAACATAACTTCGTATGCTCTCTTTATATACACGAATGTTCTTTCTGACATGCCTCTGGGGAGCATCAAACTGTGCGATGTTAAAGTTGGGATGACTCCTCCGGTGACATCCCAGGAGGAACTGTTTAGTCAGCATAACATTATGTTCTTTGACTGGGAGAAATTTCGTTCTGTATCAATAAATGACTTTATTGTTTTGTGTTAGTTACTTTTTTAGATTTTTTGAAGTTTAGAAGATTTTGAAAAGATGTCCTTATAAAAATTATTGTATTATCCTCAAAAATAAAAAATATTGGTGCATAACGATGGTAATATTAAAACGTATAAGGCTATAGGATTATACATCAGTAAAACTTTATACCGTTATAGCCAATGTTTCAATGTCCTTGAATTTTAAACATTATAAATATGTAATGTAAACAATAAAGTTCATAGTTCATGCAACTAAAATGTCTAACCCTAACATAAATAACAAACACAACATCTTTTGTTTTTTACTGACACCACACAGCCACCTGTGTTGTGCTGCATCAAGTTTTTTTATTTATTTATAAAATATCTTTATTTATATTTAATTGAATAAAATGCATACGATACGTACGATTAAGAATACAAGTTAAATTTTAAACTAATCCAAAAAAAGAAGGAAATAAAATTTATATGTATAAAGTGCAAAATTAATTTCTGATTCTTGTTGTGCGTCTGTGGTAAAATATTTGTTTAACACAAAATGTTAAGGGGGTAGGGGGGCGATAAACTAAGAGTAAAATGCATTAAGGAAGTACACAATTTGGCCAATTAAAAGTATTATAGCTAATTTTTAGTCATACGAGATATATTATGTTACACCAAACAGAGAAAAAAGAATGATAATTTTAGGCAAAAATTATAAGTAGAACTTAATAAAAACTTAAAAATCTTATTAATTAACAGCTTCATAAAATGATATTTACGAATTTACATTAATTTTTTTAAAATGAATGTAATAAAATTATAAAGAAAAAAGAACATAAATTATGGAGTATGAAGTCACATGAACTTTAGTGTTTAATGCCAATGCAACAACAAATGTTGTTTTAAATCAATTTTGTCAAAATTTCTGTTACACTTGAAGAAAAAAAAAAAACAAAAAAGTCCCCCTTGAGGAATAAAATTAAACCGAATAATAAGTGATAATAAAGATTTACATAAATTGAATAAAGCTGCACTCCAGTAGCACTCCAGAATGACAACTTAATCCTTGGCGGGCACTTCAATGACACGGGGTTTGTCAATGATACGGGCAGTCTTGTTGCCCTTCTCAACAATACCGATGATCCAGGCCTGGTAGCCCTCTTGTTTTTCGATGTCTTTGCAGTAGGCTGCAGCTTGTTCACGTGGTAAGCAGATAAGCAGACCTCCAGAGGTTTCGGCTGAATGACCTTGTAAAAGTTGGAACATATTACCACAGGCTTTGGCCACAGCAGCCATTTTTGAAATGACAGGAAGATTGTGAATGACAAATGAAACATCCTTCTTTTGATGCGAGGCCAAAGTTTGGGCATGACCCAAAAGACCAAATCCAGTGATGTCAGTAGCACCATGAGCATTGTATTTATGCATGAGACGAGCAGCAACACGATTAAGACGAGCCATAGAGTTCATGGCACGATGATAGGCCTTGCGTACATCTTCTTCGGAAACAACCAGCTTAATGCGATTCCAACGTTCTGGTTGATCCAGCCACTGATGGGCGTTGACCGCCACCTGAGTACCCAAGGGTTTGGTCAAGACCAAAACATCACCCACTACAGCATTGTCGGGTACTATGTATTCGTTGGGTTGGCAAATGGTAGAGGCCACCCCACCAATGGTACACCAGGGGTTGACCACACTTTGGCCACCAGTCACTGTAGTACCAGCCTCGAGAGCAGAGTCCTTAAAGCCGCGCATAATTAGAGGTATAACAACATCACGTTCCTTTTCGGTCATTTTGGTGCTGACCGCCAACAACATTAACATATTATCACAGTCCGTAACACCCATGGCATATAAATCACTCAAAACATTAGCACACGCTATCTTGCCCATCATGTAGGGGTCATCAACGATGGGATAGAAAAAGTCAGTTGTTTGTACTAAACACAGGCCACCATGGCGCAAAGGTATCACAGAACAATCTAGACCAATACCAATGCGTGGTATTGCCATATTCATGAACTGAGCATCTTGGTCTTGCAATGAATAATCTTGCTGTAAGGCTGAGACCAATTTACCCAATACCTCCTGGGGAACTTTGCAGCCGCGACCCTTGAGGTCGGCAAACCTTGTCAAACGGAATGTAGACTCCAAATCATGAGCCGTGGGGTCGAAGGGACGACGTAATTCAGCACCATTGCCACCTTGAAGTTCAAGATGAGCAGAATTCAATACATCGGCAGAGTAACTCATTGTTCGATTGTACTTTTTTTCCTCGTTTTTTTTTATTGAAACACACACTATATTAGGTTTGCACTTTTGCAATTGTTCTTTGTTTTTGTATTGTAATTATAAATTAATTAATTTTTTCTCTGTCTGATAAAATAATTTGAATTAGAAGTTGGTAATTTTTCTAACAGTTTGCAACTATTTTGTACAAAACTCAAATTAGTTATGGCGGCCGTATTGAACAAATTTCTTGTAGTAAGGCAAATAAAATCGCGTTCTCCCTTTGCACTAACACCATGCCACAAATCCGTACATGTATACGAATTTTTCTTCAACAATTGTCAGAGTGTGCGAAGCGAGCTCGCCGATTGGTTGTTTAAGCAATGGCGGCACGAAACGGGAGCAAAGAATATTTCTCCCGCTTGTTTTTTACACTATACGTACACAACGGGTGGTGTTCATTACGCAAAGCACAGGGTTGTATTTATAACTACAAAATATTTAAGCACAATAGTTTTTTTAAATCACAATAGTTGCAGATAAATCACAATAACAAGAAATTGGTATAAAATGAATGTTGTTGCTCAAGAAAACAAGAAATTAATAATAAAGACTTTATTAACATAATTAAGAGTTTTAGTGGTAGCTTAGTTGTTTTATATAATTTTGTATTGTGTGCTTCAAGTAATAACATATTTTTATTTAATTCTTTGTTTTAAGTGTTTTAATTATAAAGTTGTTGTTAAAACAATAAGAATTGATTTAGTTTTTTGTTTAATATTATTGTTATTTTGTTTTGTATATTATTGTGAAAGTGAAATTATTGGCATATTATTAATTTTTTGTTGTTGTGGCAGTTTTATTTTTAATATAAATTACAATTTTTGTTGCAATTAGATTACAATTTTTTTGTTGTTTTTGTTTATTCCAAGATTTGTTTCGAAAACAAAAGATTTAAGCAACAAACCTGTTGCTAATAAGATAAAATGACTCAATAATTTTTTTTGAAGAACAAACCACCACCGCTCGACATCATTAGCCATTTAAGGCGTTTTATTTTGTTAACTGTATACGACAAGTTTCTAATTAGACTACTGTTGCTGCTGCCCTGTATTCGTAGACAATGTCTGCAGAAATTACCAATTTCGTAACCTTGAG
Source organism: Lucilia cuprina (assembly GCF_022045245.1). Lineage (NCBI taxonomy): Eukaryota > Metazoa > Arthropoda > Insecta > Diptera > Calliphoridae > Lucilia > Lucilia cuprina. The sequence continues at coordinate 60,672,471 of NC_060954.1, forward strand.
ATCTTTGTTGTTATTTGTATTATCGTTTACAACGTTTACGGAAGCTGTTTATGTTTATGGTGAACCAAAATATAAATGTCCAGCCAAGTGAGTTTTGCTTTATTTTAATTCTTATAGAATTTATAAACTTTTATTTTTTACGACAAAAAAGTATTATAGCGAAATTTACTTTAATTTTTTGATTTGATTCTTCAAATTTGTATTATTTTGTGAAAGTTGCAAATTTTTAAATTTAAATTTTGTAAAGAAAATAATTTTTTTAAAAGTTGTTAATTGAATTAACCCATTAAGGCCCTGTATACTTTATAGATTAGTCTATTGTCTAGTCTACTATATAGTCTACTCTATTGTCTAATCTAGTTTATATGTTCAAGTCTATTCTATGATCCAATCTATATTCTAGTCTTGTCCATAATCTAGTCTATAGTCCAGTATAGTCTGGTCTATAGTCTAGTCTATAGATTTATCTATAGTCTAGTCTATAGTCTTATCTATAGTATTATCTATGGTCTAGTCTATAGTCTATTCTGTAGTCTAGTTTATAGTATAGTCTATAGTATAGTCTATAGTATAGTCTATAGTTTAGTCTATAGTATAGTCTATAGTTTAGTCTATAGTCTAGTCTATAGTCTAGTCTATAGTCTAGTCTATAGTCTAGTCTATAGTCTAGTCTATAGTCTAGTCTAAAGTCTAGTCTATAGTCTAGTCTATAGTCTAGTCTTTAGTCTAGTCTATAGTCTAGTCTATGGTCTAGTCTATGGTCTAGTCTATGGTCTAGTCTATAGTTTAGTCTATAGTCTAGTATATGGTCTAGTCTATAGTTTAGTCTATAGTCTAGTCTATAGTGTAGTCTAGAGTCTAGTCTATAGTCTAGTCTATAGTCTAGTCTATAGTCTAGTCTTTAGTCTAGTCTATAGTCTAGTCTATAGTCTAGTCTATAGTCTAGTCTATAGTCTAGTCTATAGTCTAGTCTATAGTCTAGTCTTTAGTCTAGTCTTTAGTCTAGTCTATAGTCTAGTCTATAGTCTAGTCTATAGTCTAGTCTATAGTCTAGTCTATAGTCTAGTCTATAGTCTAGTCTATAGTCTAGTCTATAGTCTAGTCTATAGTCTAGTCTATAGTCTAGTCTATAGTCTAGTCTATAGTCTAGTCTATAGTCTAGTCTATAGTCTAGTCTATAGTCTAGTCTATAGTCTAGTCTATAGTCTAGTCTATAGTCTAGTCTATAGTCTAGTCTATAGTCTAGTCTATAGTCTAGTCTATAGTCTAGTCCATAGTCTAGTCTATAGTCTAGTCTATAGTCTAGTCTATAGTGTAGTCTGTAATCTAGTCTATAGTGTAGTCTGTAATCTAGTCTATAATCTAGTCTATAGTCTAGTCTATAGTCTAGTCTATTGTCTAGTCTATAGTCTAGTCTATAGCCTAGTCTAGTCTAGTTGGAGTAGTAAACTTGCCATTACTTTGCTAATGGCATTTAGTAATGTTATTCCCCGCCAGTTTTTGCAATGAGTGAGGTCCCCTTTTTGAAGAATTGATATAACAAAATTATTTACTACATATTTCTTCGAAAATTTCCCACTGTGCAACTAATGCTTTCCTATAATTTACTTACTTTTTTCTTTTTCCTAGGCCCAAACTCATCTATCCCTGTCAGTGTCTTAAAGGCTCCGACATAGGCATCTATGTAACATGTGATAACACCAATTTGGCCACTTTATCGGTGGCTATGCTTAATTTAGCTGCCCTACAGTTGCCCGTAGAACATTTAACTATAAATAAGGCAAATTTTGGTAAGTTTTGTAATAAAATTTTTTGCTAAAACTAATAATAACTAAATATACTTTCAGAACGTATTTACGGTCCCATATTTTCAAAGGTTAAAATACGTTATTTAACAATATTGGATACACCACTGGTGACTCTAGAGGATTATGTATTCTTTGGTGTGAATAAAACATTGGAACAATTGGAATTGATTCATACAAATTTGTCGCAAATAACACCGTTATCATTTGGTGTAAGTAAAAGATTTTTCCAATATATTCGATAGATTTTTACTGAAACTGTTTTAAAACTTTCAGATATTGGGCAATTTAGTTAATTTACAAATTGATGGACACAATTTCACCACCTTAAATAAAAATCTATTTGTTGAACAATATATCGCGGGACGTGTTGAGGTGATGCGCATAACAAATGGTCCTTTAAGTGATGTACCCATAGAAGTTTTTCAGGTATGTGGAAAATTTCTTAATTTTTTAAATTTTTTGTAAAATGTTTATTTAAAATCCTTATTAAAGCCTTTACGTAAATTGAAAACTTTGGATCTACATGGCAATGCCATAGAAAACTTAAAACGTAATCAATTTAAAAATCTACGCGAATTGGAAGTTTTGGATATAAGTTTTAATAAAATCAAAAAACTAGAAGCTCAACATATTGCGGATCTAACAAAAATGGGCTGGTGTAATGTATCACATAATGCTTTGACCGAGTTATCGCGTGGTACTTTTGCTCGTAACGCTGTATTGAAAGTATTGAATTTATCACACAATAAGATACAACGTTTAGATGCTAATAGTTTTAGAGGCATGAGATTTTTAAGGTTAGTAAATCACAAGATCAATTGTTCAAAAATATATAATTTCTTAATTTAAGACGTCTTTACATGAGCGATAATCGTATATCAGATGTGGGACGTGGTACATTTGGTTCAGTGGCTCGTATTGGTACTATCGATTTGGCTCGTAATGCCTTAAAGAAAATTGAATTTCAAATGTTTTCTCAATTGAACTATATTGAAGTAAGTTAAAGTTGTTTTAACATTTTCAATACTTTTAATTTAATTTTTTTTTATAATTTCCTTAGATTTTAGACTTGGCGGAGAATAATATAACTCTAATAGAGAAAAACTCCTTTAAGGATATTTATCAGGCTCTTATAAATATATCACATAATAGCTTAGAGACCATACAGCCCAAAGCTTTTGAAAATTGTGTTAATATTACCACTTTGGATTTATCGTTTAATAAATTGAAAAACTTTTCGAAAAATGTTTTTGACGAGACCACATTTGCCACTAATTTCCAATTAAGTCATAATTTTCTCACCAGTTTGGCTCAGGTTAGTAATAAAACTAATATTATTCAAAGAAAATTATTAAAATTTTTTTGTAATTTTCTAGATTCCTTTACAAAATATGACCGGTTTAAAAGTCTTAAATGCTTCGCATAATAATATCACTCAAATACCCAAAAATTCCTTTCCCAAACTTTATGAACTGCACACCATCGATGTTAGTCACAATAATATTTCCACAATATTTAATGCTGTCTTTCAAAACTTATTCTCTTTACGTTCCATTGATCTTTCCTATAATAGTCTAGAAGAAATAAAATCCTCCATGTTTGGTACTCTCCCTACGCTTTTGACTTTGAATTTAAGTCATAATAGATTAAATAATATTATACGTGGTGCCTTAGCCAAATTGACTAGTTTAAGATTTTTGAATTTAAATCATAATTTCTTAACGAAAATCTTTCAAATTCCTATATCATTAAATGAATTGTATATGAGTGATAATAGAATTGAATCTATACCTCCAAATACTTGGCCTGTGATGAATTCTTTGATTTATTTGGATTTAAGTAAAAATCGTTTGGGCGATTCACTGGAACAGCAAAGTTTTAAGGGTTTATTGGTTTTGCAGAAATTGTTGTTGCAAGAAAATGGCATTACCCGACCGCCGTTGGAGTGTTTGGCTAGCATGTCGACATTGCAGTATTTGTACTTACAGGTAATGTATTTATGTATAAGAGAAATATATATAGTTGGAGATCAGTATTTGATCACTTATTTATACTCAAGAAGTTTCTATGAGTTTGATTTTAGAAGATAAATCTAATCTTTTTTCTATATAAAGAGGATCGGCATGTCTTTCAAATACAAATAGATTTGAATTTTATCTCTTTTCTATATAAAATTGATCAGAATCTGTTGTTGTAACAGCTCGACTGTGGCCGATAGTTCTTTCCTGGGGAAAAAACTTTCGGTTGATACAGCTGTCGCTGGGTTGACAATCTTTGGCCGAGTATGACTCGGGTTGTTCCTGAGCGAAGATCCAATTGTCGTGGGAACGATCAGAATCTGTTTAATATAATCACATCAGTTCTGATCTATTTACTACGCAAACAGATAGTTGAAATCGCCTTCTATGTAAAACGATCGGAATCTCTATTAAATATTCCTGATCAGAATCTGATATCTTCTCTATATAAAATGAAGTTTAAAATATCATCTTTTATTTGTATAAAACGAGCATACGAATGTATATGAATGAAATTATTTCTCTTATTTTCTTTAACTTAAAGGATCAGTATCTGATCTATTCTCCTTAAAAATTTCAGAAATTTATCTCTTTTCGGCATAAAAATAGGTCAAGAATCTCTTTGCTTCTCTTTATAAAATGTTTCTTTCTAGATGATCAGAATATGATCATTTTTTATAATCGAACGAGGATCAAAATTTGATCACTTCTTTATATAAAACGAACTTCAGAATATGATCTCTATTCTGTATAAAACGAGGATAAGTATCTGATCTTTTTCTATATGTAAAAATGATCAGAGTCTGATCCATCTTTTATTTGTGCAGACGATCAGAATCTGATCTTTTTTAATGAATGATAAAATGATAAATTTTTTAATAGTTTAGACTAGACTAATCTAAAATAAATTACTATTACTATTTAGAATAACAACATTACCGTATTGGAAAAGAATGCTTTTGGCAAATTGCCAGTATTATTCGAACTGAATTTGCATGGAAACGGTGTAAAAGAAATCAAGTAAGTAATGCTTACAATATTCCTGCTGTTATTGACGTAAAACATTTTTCATACTATTCCTTTAGCAAACGTTCATTTGAGGGTCTCTTGCAGCTGCTAAATTTGAATTTGTCCTCCAATGTTTTACACAACATACCCACTGAAGCATTCATAGGTTTGCCTTCGTTGCGTAAATTGGATTTATCTCATAATTTTATAACAAAACTGGATAATAAGACCCATGGTGTTCTCGATGATTTATTAAGTTTAGAAGATGTTAGTATTAAAGTTCAAATTCGAATATTATACAAATTTTTAACAAAATTTTTTTCTCTCCTTTATAGCTCAATTTAAGTTACAACAAAATAAGTTTTGTTACCAAAAAAACCTTCCCTGAAAATCAATATATTCCCTATAATCTAAAATATTTAGATTTAAGTTATAATCAAATGCCCGTCTTAACTTATGACATTACATTTGGCACTAAGAAGCTGTTGAAATTGAATTTATCCTATAACAGCATTAATGAATTGAGACGTGGAGTTTTGGGCAATTTTACACGTTTACAATATTTAGATCTTTCCAATAATGAATTGAGTAATTTACAGTCTGAAGATCATACATTTGATTTGCCGCAAAATTTAACCACCATTTTATTAAATAATAATCATATTTATAAATTAAATTTTACAAAATTCCTAAAGGAACCCAAATTTGAAACAATCGATTTGAGAAATAACAGTTTAACCGAGTTTCCTTTGTCATTAGTGTGGAATGTTAAGAATGGCACTGAGGTTAAATTTGCCGGCAATCCTTTACATTGTAATTGTGCAGCCAGACCGTTAAAACATTATCTCATGCAATTGGCCACATTGAAAGAAGATTTTCAAGATATAGCCTGTGATACACCGGTATTTAATAAGGATCTTTATTTACAATATGTAGAGGATGAGACATTGCAATGTACCACGGAAGATGAAAGGGAAATGTATCAAGGATTGGAATATGAAAAACTGACCGATGTACTGTTTAGAGATATAATAGTGTAAGTTTGATACAGTTCCACTAAAATATTTAAAACTCTAATTAAATTACTTTTTTGCAGCAAAAACAATAATGTCAGCATACGTTGGTTTGTGGTCACAGCCCGTGATGTAGCCAATTTTCTAGTCTATATACGTGATCCTGATAATAATATTCTATACCAAGAAGATTTTGACTATAATGTACGCAAGGCGGAAATACCCACATCGCTTTTTAAGACTCATCAACCAATTGACAAAGAAATTTGTATAATTTCGAAAAATAGTAATGGTATTACTGGCAATTGGTTCCATGCTCAATGTGAAAAGCTACCCACTATTAAAGAGGAACGTAAATTTTTCTTCTTTTCCTCTTCATCATCAAGTTCTAGTGCGGCTCAAGCTTTCAGTTTTTTGAATAATATTAGTGAAATGGTTGTGTTTTTAAATTTATTATTGTTAACACTTAAAGTGTATTTGTTGTAAATGTTAAAAATTTTTGGACATTTTGAAATAATACTCGTAAAGAAATTTTCTAACTGCCATTAAGTACCTTTTTATTTTGTATATAATTTAATAAAGTTTTATATTTAAAATTAAATTTGTTCAAATTTAGGTTTAAGTAAGAGAGGATACGTGTCCAATGTCTTTTGTATATAAAAAGAGAATCCGCTAACATTTTGACATAAAGAGAGATCTTTTAAGGAAAATAGAGTATCAAAATCTGAAAACTTCTTTATAACAAAGGACCAAATACATTTCAATAAGAGGATCAGAATCCGATCTTTTTTCTATATGAAAAGAAAATCATAATTCTCGATCTACTTTCTGTAATTTCTATGATAAAAATCAGATCTGAATCTAATCGCTATATAAAAAACCGAAAACAAGTATCATTATCCCATCTCATTCATATAGAAAAGGAGGATTGGAACCTAATGTCTTTCTACATGAAAAGAAATTCATGTATGTAGAATTCATCTAGATTTTGATGTCTTTTTTATATGACAAAAGGATCAAATTTTTTCTTTAAAAAACGAAGATCAAAATCCGCACTTTTTTTATCAAAATCAGATCCATTTCTATATGAAAAGAGGAGGAAAAACGGATCATAATCCGATCTCATTCCCATAGGAAAAAAGGAATGGAACCTTATGTCTTTCTACATGAAAAGAGTTTCATGTATGTAGAATTCATGTAGAATCTGATGTCTTTTTTATATGACAAAAGGATCAATTTTTTTTTTCTTTAAAAAAAACGAGGATCATAATTCGCACTTTTCTATCAGAGTCAGATCGATTTCTATATGAAGAGAGTACGAAAAAACGAATAAAATATTTTTCTATAAAAAACGAGTATAATAATCTGATCGATTTCCAATATGAATCTAATCTTCGTTTATGTGAAATACGGATCAGATTCTTTTCTATAAGAAACGAGATTCAGAATTCAAGCTCTTTTTTATATAAAAAAGTGTGTCTTTTAGAATCATATTAATTTCTATACAAAACAAATACGATTTCATTTCTATATAGTAATTAGATCATATAACTTACTCTAAGAAACGAAAATCAGAATCCGATCTTATTCCAACATGAAAAGAGGACTAGAATCGAATATCTGTAATTAGGAAAATAGTGTCATAATTTGATCTCTTTTTTAAATAACGAAAAGATCAGATTATTTTTTCTAAGAAACGAGGATCAGAATACGTTCACTACACGAACCCATTTCCATCAGAATCAGATTCATTTTCTTTAACAATCTTTTATAAAACAAAAACGAGGATCGTTTTCAGCATGAAAAAGAGGCTTGGCATTGAATTTTTTTCAATACAAAGAAAGAAAACTAGGAACTAGTATCAGAATGCGATCGCTTTTCTATATTAAAATTAAATTACTTACAATCAGAATCATATCTCTGTTCTATATGAACTATTTATTTCCAATGTATTTTTAATATAAAATTATCAGATTACAACTTACGATTAGATTGTGATCTTTTTTTGTAGGAAGAGAAGATAAATCTGTTGTCTTATTTTATATTATCAGTTTCTTTTCAGAATTTGATCTCTTTTCTGTATAATTTGGTTAAAATTTCATTAATTTTCTACATGAAAAGAGAATTAGAAATCGATCTTTATTCTATAAATGTAAATAAGAATCTGGCCCATTTTAGGTATAAAGATGTTGAACTCTTTTCTATATAAAAAATGATCAGATTTGTCTGTAAATAGGGGATCAAAATCGAACCTTTTCTATAAAGAGAGAGAGAGAGCGAGCGAAATTTACCACTTTTCTAAAAAATTCAACTGACGTTTATCTTGTATGAAAGTATGATCAAAATCTAATTTCGATCTCGAAATTCAGATCCATCAGTAAATATTGAGATGACGTCTTGGTCTAAAAAATATATATTTTTTAATAAACTAAAATTACTTAACGTGTATTAGTGTTAAACAATTTCTCTCTAAATAACCATTTCTGTCAAAATACGAAGCATGTGTTCAGGTGGAAAAAAAGCTTTATTGTCGACACACACACATACCAAAGGCGAAATAACAAAAAAGCTTTTTATATTCGAATAACAGGATTCAAGTGTTCTCTCTCTCAATGAAGAAATACACAGTTATTTTGTAATCGTTTTTATGTGTTTTTTTCCTTGTGTGTCCTTACTATTGATTTTCAACCAGAAAAAAAGGCGAAAACGACAAGTTGAATAACAGTTGAAACACAATGAGAATGAATTGTCAGCTTTATTACTCGTGGGCCATCCGTAACGTATAGTTTAAGCAAAGAGGAACTAAAGGAATAACGACGCTTTCGATTAAATAATACACAATAAAATAGAGGTCCTTAAATGAAAAAGTTACATAAAAATACATAAAACTATAGAAAAGTTATAAAAATATATGTATTAAAAAGCAAATACTTTATTAAAGAAAAATAATAATAAATTAAATAATTTAAAATTAAAATTAATAAATAAAAAGAGTTTAACTGATTAAGCTATAAGAAATTAATTAAAAGTTTTAAAAGTAAAAAAAAAACTAAAAGCTTAATATATGTATGAATAAATAAATTAAAGAAAAATATGCAAATTATTTAAGAAATTAAAACTATAGATTTTTTTCTTTATTTCTAAAGTTATTTTTATGGGAAAAATAAGAGTAAAATTTTAGGAAGCTGATAATTTTAAGCCAAAAAATTATAAAAAAAAATAATAATTCAGCAGCAAGTGTAAAAGTGAGTGTAACTACGGATGTAGGTTTATATATATATGTGTGTGTGTGTGTAAAATGAAATGAAAAGTTACATTTTTTGTTCGTGTTTTTTTTTCTTGAGGGTGAAAAATCGTTAAATGAAAAGTGAGTTTTTTTCAATGATGATGTTGCTGATGATGATGACGATGAAAAAAGGCACCTTGAAAGTGTTTTAAATAATTTTGAAAAAAAAACGAAAAATATACTTGTTTAAAAAAACAAGTTAAGAAAACTACTTTAGATATTGGTAAAATATCTAGAGGTTACTACAGCTACTAATACTACTTAAGAGAATAAAAAAAATATATCCTTGATTTTGTTATTTTTTTATTATTATTTTGTAGGTTTTTGTTTAAACAAAGGTTTAACCTTTTACATAAGTGTGTAACAAAACAAATGTTTCAATAAAAATAAACAATTTTGTTTGTCCTTTAATAACAAAAGGTGTGTTGTGTCCTTTTATATTCGTCATATTGCTATTTAGTTTAGTTTATATACAAAATTCTTTTTTTTAGTTTAATTCTTTATTTTTTGTTGCTGTGATAAAAAATTTATATATATAAAACGATGACGAACTCAATCAAATTTTGTATCGGACACATTCAATAAAACAGTAAGAAAAAAACAACAATAATAATAAAAAGAGAATAAATTACATAATCAAACTAAAACATTTACGTACACTTTAAGGAAATTCTTACAAAAACAACAGCAAAACACAAAAAGAAAATGAAAAATATTAAAGCATGAAGTAAGTAATCGATTCGCAAATAAAAAAGAAAACAGGAACAACAACCACAACAACAATAATAAAAATGACATCAAAGTAAAACAACAAAATAGAAAGGACTCAAGAAAAATAAAACTAAGTTTTTGTAAAGAGAGAGAGAGAGAAAGTTAAACTAAAATTATCACTAAATTAAAAAAAAAAACGTTTCTATATATAACAAGTATTATATACAAGTGTGTGTATGTAAGTTTAGTTACAACAACAATATATTAATTATATAAAACATATACACACACACATGTATGCACTCTAGCACATGAAAGCAAGATATTTAACAATTAAATTCAACCTACAACAACAATTACACAAAAAAAACTATTAAGAAACATAAGAACAAAAAAACTATGTAAAACACACATATGTACATACACACACTCATTATCAAAATATCATTCATATCCTTTTTCTTTCACATTCTATTCATTCACTCACATTTTCTTTTTAGCACTCTTGTCTCTTATAATACACGCTCACCAAATACCGTTACATGTCAAAAGATATGTCATGTATGAATGATAAGTTTGAAGTAGTTACATTCATTTTTGCACTTTCTAACACACACACATACATATTTGCGAAAGAAAAACCAAAAAAACGCCCTCTTGTCATTAATCGAACTAATTGTCAGTTTGTGAAATATTCAAGATAAATTACTTCAAAACGCCTACGATTTACTATTAAATGAAAATATAAATAAATAAAATGCGTAATCTTTGTTTAAATTTTGTAATACTATTAAGTTACCGCTATTCCAAGGTGAAGTTATTTAAACAGTTGATTATGTTTTTTTAATGCTAAATAATTTAGAGCGGAACTGTGTGTCACAGCCGACGCTAGTTTTATATAAAACAATATAACAAATTTGTTCGATGTTAAAAATCACTTAATTTTTCCTAATTTTTTCTTGGCAGGGTAATAGATATAAATGGAACTTCCATGTCTGATTCTATATTAAATTTTCGAAAAGAGTTGTTGTAGAGCTTAGGTTTTAAGCTTGAACCTCTTAGACTCACCAAAGGGAAAATAGGAGGTTTGTAAAGAAAGACACCTCGGGAAATAGTAAAATGATCTTATTTTTCAAAAATGTATTCCTTCTTCCAATTTGCAAAAATATTTTTTTATATGAAACTTCTTAACGATAAAATGTTTTCAATAAAATGTTAAAGAATAAGGTAAAGTGAAACTTAAATTTCAAACATGGACTTATTAGATCCACTGTCGTAGAGGCCAAAGGTCACCCAAGTAAGACACTTCAGAAAAATTATAAATGATCTAATATATTATTCTCTTTTTTCTCCAAAAAAAAACTTCCTTTAAAAGATTTCTACATTTTTCGAAAAGTAGTTAACATTTCCTATACATTGATATATAAAATTTTTTACTTTTTATTATCACATGTGACAAATGAATAGTTTCAAAACTATATAAAAAAAATTAATTTTACAGCATATTTTTGAAAACAGCATTAAAGACTACTGCATTATCACAGCGATCACTGCGTTATTACACCGATTACTGCATTATCACACACAACACTGCTTAATTAGCACAATGAGCACTTAGAGAAGTAAAATTGATTAGTTTTATATCAAAGAGTAGGAAATTGTGTTTACTGCAAATTGACTAAATGGAATAGTCTATTAACTGGTCTATTGACTGGCCTATAAGATATTCTATCTATTGTCTTATCTATTTATCAGTCTATTGTCTAATATATAGGTCAGCTTACAAACAAGTCAGTAGTCTACTCCATTGAAAAGTCTATAGCCTAGTCTAATGATCAGTCTATAGACTAGCCTATGAACTTGCTTATTAAATAATTTATATGAACTAGTCTATTCAGTAGTCTATAGTAGTATATTCTTACCTGAAATGCAAAAAAGGCGTAACAACCAAAAAATTTAGAATCGACTATGGTCTAGGTTTTAGAGTAGTTGTTTACAATTCTATTAAAAACTATAGACTATGTACTAGTCTATAGAGTAATCTGACTGTTCTATTCAATAGTCAGTCTATGGAATGTTATATTAAAATGGTTATGGCTGAACTGTGGACTAGGTTATGCACTCGCGAATTGACTAGTCTTTTCACTAGTCTATGGACATGTCTATGGATTAGTCCATAAATTTGTTCATTGACTAGTCTATAGATTAAATTACTAATTAGTGTTTACACTAGTCTATTAACTAAGTTATTACCACAATAATAGACTAGTCTACCGTCTATGTCTATGTTTCATCTTTGGACCAAATATTTAAATAATCTTTGGAATAGATTTTTTTGTAGTCTATAGGCAAATCGATTGACTAGTCATTAGACATCTCTATTAGCAAATCTTTGAAAAATGTAAAACATTTCATTTGAAAAATGTTTTACAGGTCTATATTTTCCATTCCTGTTAAGTATTATGTCCACTTTATTAAATCTGAAAATTAGTTGCAAAAACAAGAAGTCACCTTAAAAAAAATTTGCTTATTTTTGATATTTGGAAATTGTATTTATTTGTAAATCAATAATGTGGCTATTTGAAATAAACATGTTATTTAACAATTAATACAAACCTCTTTTTTAACTATTTTTATCACTAATTGTTTATTGGCATGTTGTGACTAAAAATAAGGAATAATAAAAAATGGTTAACACACTTGTGTCAACACAATCAAAGAAATTAACATCCTTAAAAAAAACGTGTTCTAAAAATAAAATCAGTTTTTTTTTGAATTCTTATATTTGAAACTTTAATTTTAGATGATTTTTATGTTTGCCAATTGTAATATATAGAAAAAAATCGGTAAATAAATATTATATTGGTGTAAATTATCTAGTAATTAAAAGTAGTTGTTGTAAATTTGTTGAAAATTTGTGTTGTGTGAAAAAACGATTAAGTTTCGTTATGTTGGGTTGTTAGTAGAACCAAACAATTCAAAATTGTATAAACTTACTTATGAAACAGTTAACCTAAATAGTTTTATTGATGTTTAAAAGTTCAAAAAGATTTAAGTTTGCTTTCTATTATCTAATCAAATTCCTTTTTTAAACGTTTCTTCTCGCCTTCAATTAGGTTTTTAGAAAATAGTACTAAAAACTACTTAAATTTTTGTCCCTGGCATTATACACTTTTTTTTGCTTTCATGAGTTTTTTTTTAATACATTCATACACTTATGTACACTACACACTCACGCATCATTAAATTTAATTATAATTTTTATTGCTGTCTATTTCTTTTCTTCTTTTATTTTTGCACTGCTGACCCTACTATGCCGCCCCCCCCCCCAGTCCGCTTGTCTACAGTAACGAGCACATGCAAATCATTAACAATATATATATAAACAATGCAGAGAGTATAAAACAATAATAACATTTATATACATACATACAAATAAACACTTATGTATGTATGTAGTTATATATGAATATCATTCAGATTTTTACACAAGTTTGAGTGGGGCCTACGTATGTATGTGTGTGTAAGTTTTAGTGTTCATTCATTTTAAATGTTTTGTTCCTTTTTGCTTATTTCTAAATTGTTTATGCCTATATGCAGTATTGTTCGAAACTTAAGCAACTTAATAAGATATTAATAAACTTAAGTTGGATGGAGTATTTATGTTTTCTTGTCCTCTATCGGTTCTGTTGTGTTCTCATTCTATATGATCCATACTCGTCTGAATCCGATAATTCGAATTGTAGTGTTATTGCAATACCGTGGAAAAGAGGTGCTTCCAGAACCTATAATATGCCGGAACTAAAAGTGGTGGATGTTACTTTAATCCTCGGGCATTCCTTGGAATGATTTGACATGGGTTCGAACCAGAGAACAAGTGACAAGAATCTATAATATACCGGGACTAAAAGTGGTGGATGTTACTTTACTCCTCGGGCATTCCTTGGAATGATTTGACATGGGTTCGAACCAGAGAATAAGTGACCATTTGCCGTAAGAATTTTCCTTTCTTGTCCAAGAATGTTCATACCACCGACTATCCAGACGACTAGCTATATGCTTGTCTTACGAGGAAGTCAATCGTCACCCAATAGTTTATGAAGAGACCAAAAAGCTTAAGTTTGTTTTTCAAGAGTCCACTTTCTCGCTTACAAAGGGGACCCTAAAGTGACGATTGACTTAGCCCTCGTTTACAAAAAGTACAACAAAGTACAACGACAAAATACAGCCAATTAGGTGATTAGACGTACATGAAAGTCACTGTTCTTTTTTGGATGCCATGACTCTATGTCGAACTGCTGGGATGTACTAAAAACACATACCCTAGTAGAGGCTATAAACTAATTATATATTTTAATTAATTTCAAGTCTAGAATTTGGATATAAAGTTTATGAGATTTCTATTACTTTTTTAAAAGCAGCTTATATTTCGTACAATACTGTATAAACCGCTGTGTGGTTTAGAAACGATTTATTTTAAAAATTAAAAAATATCGTCAGCTTCAATTTTTTCCCTTAAAAAGTCGATTGTTTGAAGGTCGATTGACCTTTTTAGACACGAGCACACATGTAATATAATCTGTCAAAATTGTGTGTAGAAGAACACGAATGGTTTTCTCATAATGTAATATGTAAACAAAAAAAATTACATCGAGAGAAAATATGGATGAATAATTTAACAGTGGTATGGTTCATTTCATTTTATGAAATAATTGAAAAAAAACAAGCAAGTCGCATTAGATCAGTGATGTATTTTTATGTAAACACTTACAAAATTAGAGAAACAGCTGTTTCTATATTGCTTTGTTATTGTTTTATACGACGTTTATTTTCTGTTTTGTAAAGCTTTACACGATCACACGATCTGTCAAAATTTTATGTAGAAGAGTATTTATGGGATCGTCTTAACGAAATGTGTAATAAAACCATCACACATTGAAAGAGAATACGGATGGAAAATGTCAGTGTTATGACTCTCTTCATTCTTTGAAATGATTCAAAAAAAAAGCAGGTCGCATTAGATCAGGGATGTATTTTTAGGTAAACACATACAAAAAAGTGAAACAGCTGTTTCCATCTTATTCGTTATTGTTTTATACCAATCGTGTAGAATTTCATTTTACTTTTTCATTAGACTTTACGTACGTAAAGTGTGATCGTGTGTCCTTTATACGGATGTAATTTCATTTTACTTTACTTTTTAATTCGTGTGAAATGTCCTTAAACGGAAACAATAATATTGATCATAAGACTTGTTCTCTTTTTTCTTTTGTTACATGGATTTTTATTTACTTGACACTACTTTTTTATTAGTCTTTGCGTAAGTGAAATGAGCTCGTGTGAATTAGGCTTTATAAATGTCCTTTTATGTTAAATTATACCAACAAATTAGGGAAAAATTTATTAAGCGAAAGTTTTACAACGTTTTGAATGTAAAATAAAATTATGATCATGGTTTATTTATTTTCTTTTTTTTTTTTGTAAATCATATTAACATGAATATAAAGTTATAGTAAGCTGCTGCAAAAAAATGAAAAAATTTACATGAAATTTGATTAAGTTAATAAAAATTATTAAGAGAATGATGTTAATCCATTTTGTAACTAAGAACTTCCTTAATTTAAATGAAATACATTTTTTAAATGTCTATAAAACAAATATTTTTTTAAAAATTGTTAACGGGCAGCAGTCTAATATAAACATTTAAGTTTATAATATATATTTTACATTTATGTAAAAAATCATATATTATATAAATTTATATACCATGACAAGCAAAAAAAAAAAAAAAGAAACGAAAGTCATTCAGTATATTTTTTATACTTTCATTACATATGTATGTATGTGTTTTATTCATACATATAAAATATTATGGATGTATGCCAATGTTCTTGTATCTCTACATAAGTACATTCATACATAAATATGTATAAGTTTTTTTTTATTATTATATACAAACACTTGTACTTGTATACTCACTTGTACTTTGTCCTTTTAGCACCTTTTATTTTCTCTGTATATTATGTATGTTGTTGTGTTACATCCTTATGTTTGCATTTGTGTGTGTATGTGTGTGCTGGACCAGATTTTTCTTCAAGTAAAGTCAATATTAGTTTATTTAATAAAAAACATGCGTTCTTTTGTGAAAGAAAAAAACCTTTAAATTTGAAAATTTGTTAAACAAATATTTAAAAATTTATTATTAAATTTTAATTTGTAGAAAATAACAATCTGTTAGTTAGTTAGTTTGAAAGAATGATATATATATACATCAAATCCGAAGAAATACACCTAGGCCTCTATCGAGCCTTTTGTGCGCTCCTTAACCAGTGTCTCAGATGGAAATCTAACCCACCACCTCCAGTCTACCAGACTAGAACACTAACCTACCGGAAGCCACAAACTGTAGAATAGGAAAATTTCTCCATTTAAGTAACATATAGAGCTATATAAATATGATATTTTTTGAGCGAACAATCCTTTAACTTTCGAGAATTTCTTAAACAAGTTTGTGGAAAGCTGAGAGGTATTAGATCCTTCTAAATAAGATAAATATTATTTTATATAATTTTGCATTAACTTTTCCTTTCAGGCCATATAAAAGTGGTATATAGTCTCAAAGAAATTACGAAATTATAAAACAACTTTTTTGACCAACTATAGCGAATTTAAAAAAAAATTTATCAAAATCACTGTAAGGGAAGGTTATAGATCCTATCTATCTTGGTTTATTTAAATCACTTATCAAAACAATACAAATATTTGAAACATATTTTTAGAAATTCATAAAAAAATGTTTTAAAAAAATAAAATTTGTTTCTTTCAATACCTTTAAATGAGTAGAGTAACTAAGTAATTTTATTTATACAAGTAAATTTAAACTTAATTTTAAAAGGTTGACAAACTGAATTTCACTTTCAAAATAAGCCTCCAACTCCTAAAATCACTCTATTTTAAATTTATAAGCTAAACCACAAAATTTAATTAAATTACTTATGCAAATTGCCAACAGGCGTATGAGTGTTAAAAAATTACGTATACGTAATAATTGTTCATAAATTTACATTTTGGGTGGAATTTTAAAATAAAACTTACGTCAAATAACATTAAAAATATTCATATATGTATGCAGTTACAAAAAAAAAATCACTAAATATACATTACTTTTACACTAATATATAAGTGAAAAATGTACATACACTCATGCATATGTATATAAAAGAATAACAATGAGAAAAAGCTAAAACAGCAACATTTAAACGCACAACACAAACACCTATAAACATAACAATCAAGAAGAAAACCACCCACATTTGCTCTCATTGCTCATCGTTTAGGCATGAGTTATAAACAAATCAAACAAACGTGTTTGTAGTTCTATTTGATTTGTTTAAAAACTTTGTTTCCTGAATTTTTCAACATTTAGCCAGGTTTTTCTTGTCTTCTCTTATATACATAATACTTGCTCTTGGTTAAATAGGAATAAAAACTTGAACAAACATACTTACACTTGCATACATTTGAATGTTTAACCAGAACTCATTCACTAGCATTTACAATTTACTCACTCTTGCTCTCTTTTTTTAGCATAAATACTTTGAAAGTATGTTTGTGTGGATGTGTTAAATGTGCATGTATGTGCGTATGTTTCATTAAAAGCTTTCTCTAGCTTTTGTTTGTTGGTAATGCTGTAAATCCTGTTATCCTTTACCTTAGGCAATGACAAACAAATTATAAATTAAGATTAAACTAACGAAATGAAAAGAAAACCAACATATTTACAATGTACATACCTTTCACATACATACATAATATATACAAATAATATTTATATACTAAATTTAAGTATGAAAAAGTAACATTTGTTTACATACACACCAAAGATGAAATATTCATTGCAAACAAATCAACCAAAAGAAATCAAAAAATAAAAAACAAACAATCCTAACTAGTAGAGTCAATATACATATAAAATAACACAATACCCGAGGTGCTTCGCTACTTCTATGAGAATTATGTAAAAATTATTTTAGCCTACACTACAAAATATACCAGGGGATATACTAAAGACTAGACTATAGAATAGACTATAGACTATACTATAGACTAGACTATAGACTAGAATATAGCCTAGACTATAGACTATACTATAGACTAGAATATAGCCTAGACTATAGACTAGACTATAGACTTGACTGTAGACTAGACCAAAGAGTAGACTATAGACTAGACTATAGACTAGACTATAGACTAGACTATAGACTAGACAATAGACTAGGCTATAGACTAGACTATAGACTAGACTATAGACTAGACTATAGACTAGACTATAGACTAGACTAAAGACTAGACTATAGACTAGACTATAGACTAAACTATAGACTAGACTTTCTTTGCCACTGTCAGGCATTCGTCGAAGTTAGATCCAAGTATTTTGGAAGTGATGTTATTCCGGAAATAACATTCCTAACTAACACTGATTGGAAGATTCTTAGGAATTACGTTCAGGAAACTGAGTTCCTGAACACTGAAAAATAATTCAGTCAGTTCCGTTTTTTTTTTTTTCATGATAAGGAGCGCACAACAGGCCCGATAGTGGCCTAGGTGTATTTCTTCGGATTTGATGTAGTATACATCCTCCTATCAACCTAACCTAACCATAGACTAGACTATAGACGAGACTATAGACTAGACTATAGACTAGACTATAAACTAGACTATAGACTAAAAAATAGACTAAACTATAGACTAGAATATAGACTAGACAATAGACTCGACTATAGACTAGACTATAAAATAAACTGTAGACTAGATTATAAACTAGACTTTAAACTAGACTATAGACTAGACTATAGACTAGACTATAGACTAGACTATAGACTAGACTATAGACTAGACTATAGACTAGACTATAGACTAGACTATAGACTAGACTATAGACTAGACTATAGACTAGACTATAGACTAGACTATAGACTAGACTATAGACTAGACTATAGACTAGACTATAGACTAGACTATAGACTAGACTATAGACTAGTCTATAGACTAGACTATAGACTAGCCTATAGAATAGACGATGGACTAGACTATAATATAGACTAAAATATAGACTAAACTGTAGTAAAGATTATAGACTAGAATAAAGATCAGATTATGGACTAGACTAAAGACTAGATTATAGAATAGACGGTAGATTAGACTATAGAAGAGACGATAGACTAGACTATAAACTACATTATTGACAAGACTAAACTTTTGACTCGACTAGAGACTAGTCCATATACAAGACAATTGACTGGACTATAACAACACTATAAACTAGATTATTGAAATAACTATAGACTAGAGTAAAAACTATATAGATAATATTACATAATTTTTCATATAAATAAAAAACATACATACAAACATTTTAATTTTGAAAATAATAATAATTTAGTTAAATTCCCATCTTGTGCCCACCTAAGAATAAAAATGAATTTTAAAAATTAAATTCCCAAAAAAAACTGAATTTTAAGAAGAAAAACAACTAAATAAAAGAACACAACACAAAATAATCGAAAGCAATATAATTTAAAATAATATCAATAAAATATTTTCAAAACATAACAGGAAAAAAAAATAAATAAATAAAAAAACAAATAATTTAATTACTTAATTATTTTCAAAAGCTGAAAAAAATGCTGTTAAATTTCATTACTCGTTAAAAACGTTCATAAATAATAATATTATAAAAACATTTAAAATGAAAAAAATACTTAAATGTTAATTGATTTTTAAACAAAAAGTTGCGTTTTGTTTTTTTGTTATTTCAATGTTTGTTCTGATTTTTTTTGTTTTTGTGTGGACTTAAAAAAAACACTTTTTGCTTTTTATAATAAATAAAACAAAAGAAATCTAATAAATATGTTTATCTATTACAACAACAATAACTATAATAATATTAATGATAATAATTATATGAAAAACATTGTGCTGTCGTAGCGGAAGGAGCGTAAATGTTTTTTAAATTTAACGTCAGAGTAAAATGCACGTTAAACCAACCACCCAACGAAGAGTAAGTGGACCTGGAGCATTTGGAACATACACCGACCAATGGTATGTAGAATAACATTTCGAACATATAAAAAACATTTCTATTAACATTGTTACATACATACATACGATTAAAAAAAAATGTTATTAATTATTGTTTTTTTATTTATTTATTTATTTTTGTAAAAAAACACCAACAATTCATTAAAAAGACTAGACTATAGACTAGACTATAGACTAGAGTATAAACTAAACTATAGCCTAGACTATACACTAGACTATAGACTAGACAATAGACTAGACTATAGACTAGACAATAGACTAGACTATAGACTAGTCTATAGAGTAGTCTATAGACTAGACTATAGACTAGTCTATAGAGTAGTCTATAGACTAGACTATAGACTATAGACAAGACTATAGACTAGACTATAGACTAGACTATAGACTAGACTATAGACTGGACTAGACTATAGAATAGACTAGACTGTAGACTAGACTATAGACTAGACTATAGACTAGACTATAGACTAGACTATAGACTAGACAATAGACTAGACTATAGACTAGTCTATAGAGTAGTCTATAGACTAGACTATAGACTATAGACAAGACTATAGACTAGACTATAGACTAGACTATAGACTAGACTATAGACTGGACTATAGACTGGACTAGACTATAGAATAGACTAGACTAGACTAGACTATAGACTAGACTAGTCTATAGACTAGTCTATAGACTAGACAATAGACTAGACTATAGACTAGTCTATAGAGTAGTCTATAGACTAGACTATAGACTATAGACAAGACTATAGACTAGACTATAGACTAGACTATAGACTGGACTAGACTATAGAATAGACTAGACTAGACTAGACTAGACTAGACTAGACTAGACTATAGACTATAGACTATAGACTATGGACTATAGACTATAGACTATAGACTATAGACTATAGACTATAGACTATAGACTATAGACTATAGACTATAGACTATAGACTATAGACTATAGACTATAGACTATAGACTATAGACTATAGACTATAGACTAGACTAGACTATAGACTAGACTAGACTAGACTAGACTAGACTATAGACTAGACTATAGACTAGACTATAGACTATAGACTAGACTATAGACTAGACTATAGACTAGACTATAGACTAGACTATAGACTAGACTATAGACTAGACTATAGACTAGACTATAGACTAGACTAGACTATAGACTAGACTATAGACTAGGCTATAGACTAGACTATGGACTAGACTATAGACTATACTACAGACTAGACTATAGACTATACTACAGACTAGACTATAGACTAGACAATAGACTAGACTATAGACTAGACTATAGACTAGACTATAGACTAGACTATAGACTAGACTATAGACTAGACTATAGACTAGACTATAGACTAGACTATAGGCTAGTCTATAGACTAGACTATAGACTAGACTATAGACTAGACTATAGACTAGACTATAGACTAGACTAAAGACTAGACTATAGACTAGAGTATAGACTAGACTATAGACTAGACTATAGACTAGACTAGACTATAGACTAGACTATAGACTAGACTATAGACTAGACTATAGACTAGACTATAGAATATACTATAGACTAGACCATAGACTAGACTATAGATTAGACTATAGATTAGACTATAGATTAGACTATAGACTAGAATATAGACTACACTATAGACTACACTATAAACTACACTATAGACTAGACTATATAGACTAGATAGACTAGACTATAGACTGGACTATAGACTAGAAATAAAATAGACTATAGGCTTGACTATAGACTATACTATAGGCTGGATTATAGACTAAATTATAGACTTGAATATAAACTAGACTATAGAGTAGACTATACATTGTTGGTGTTTTTTTAATTAATAGCAAAAAAAACGTCATTATTATTTAATTTATTTTAATTTAAAAGCAAATAAAATCCCCTTTGTAAATTTTATGTTGCTACTTTTAAAAAAAAATCTTGTACTTTTTCAGTTTTTACTTATTAAGTTTTTGATGGATTTATGTTGTTGTAAGGTTGTTTAATTGTTATAAAACCAAAAAATAATAATAAATACATAAAAAAATTAAATAAATGTTATATTGTTGTTGTTTAACTCAATACCTTAATAGTTATTTTTTTAATAAATAAATATTTTATTTTTTTTATTTTGTTTTGTTAAAAAAAACATTACTTGTTATAGTTGAATTAGTATATTTTAGGTGGTAATTTAATAAAAATATTAAAAAGTAAAAAAAGAAGAAAAAACAAAATTAAAACTAATAAAAAGAAAATTGTAACACATGTTGTAAAAGATCTACAAAAAAAATTGATTAACAAAATGTTATTATATCAAAATGTTGTAGAAAAAATAAAATGAAGAGGAAACAGTAACTACCGAGTTGTTTTTAGCCAATTCCAACTTCAACATATATTAAATGCCTCAGCGCTTTACTAAACCCTTCGCCTGCCTTCCTTTGCAAATAGTATTTATTAACCCTATAGACTAGAGTATAGACTAGACTATAGACTAGACTATAGACTAGACTAGACTATAGACTAGACTATAGACTAGACTATAGACTAGACTATAGACTAGACTATAGAATATACTATAGACTAGACCATAGACTAGACTATAGATTAGACTATAGATTAGACTATAGATTAGACTATAGACTAGAATATAGACTACACTATAGACTACACTATAAACTACACTATAGACTAGACTATATAGACTAGATAGACTAGACTATAGACTGGACTATAGACTAGAAATAAAATAGACTATAGGCTTGACTATAGACTATACTATAGGCTGGATTATAGACTAAATTATAGACTTGAATATAAACTAGACTATAGAGTAGACTATACATTGTTGGTGTTTTTTTAATTAATAGCAAAAAAAACGTCATTATTATTTAATTTATTTTAATTTAAAAGCAAATAAAATCCCCCTTTGTAAATTTTATGTTGCTACTTTTAAAAAAAAATCTTGTACTTTTTTCAGTTTACTTATTAAGTTTTTGATGGATTTATGTTGTTGTAAGGTTGTTTAATTGTTATAAAACCAAAAAATAATAATAAATACATAAAAAAATTAAATAAATGTTATATTGTTGTTGTTTAACTCAATACCTTAATAGTTATTTTTTTAATAAATAAATATTTTATTTTTTTATTTTGTTTTGTTAAAAAAACATTACTTGTTATAGTTGAATTAGTATATTTTAGGTGGTAATTTAATAAAAATATTAAAAAGTAAAAAAAGAAGAAAAAACAAAATTAAAACTAATAAAAAGAAAATTGTAACACATGTTGTAAAAGATCTACAAAAAAAATTGATTAACAAAATGTTATTATATCAAAATGTTGTAGAAAAAATAAAATGAAGAGGAAACAGTAACTACCGAGTTGTTTTAGCCAATTCCAACTTCAACATATATTAAATGGCCTCAGCGCTTTACTAAACCCTTCGCCTGCCTTCCTTTGCAAATAGTATTTATTAACCCTCAGGGGTCATTTCACAAATATTTTATTTAACACATTTTTATATTTTTACAATATTTAATACGTATCACAGGAAATGTATTTTTAGCCATAAGTTGTGTAATGGACTTAGTTGGTTTATTAATATTTAACAATGATAGATATACATACATAGAAAATACGTATTTATATTTATTTAAGTTTTTTTTTTTACTCCAACACATGTTATTATTTAAATGTAATAGATTTTATAGAAAAAATACAATAATTAAAAGGACCTTTTTTACAAAATCGATTATTCGACTTTTTTTATGCAAGACAAAAAAAAATTATTTTGACTTTTTTTCGACAAACTATACTATAGACTAGCCTAAAGACTAGACTATAGACTAGAATATAGACTAAGCTAGACTACAGACTAGGCTATAGACTAGACTATAGACTAGACTATAGACTAGACTATAGACTAGACTATAGACTAGACTATAGACTAGACTATAGACTAGACTATAGACTAGACTATAGACTAGACTATAGACTAGACTATAGACTAGACTATAGACTAGACTATAGACTAGACTATAGACTAGACTATAGACTAGACTATAGACTAGACTATAGACTAGACTATAGACTAGACTAGAGACTAGACTAGACTAGACTATGGACTAGACTATAGACTAAACTATATACTAGACTATAGACTAGACTATAGATTAGACTATAGACTAGACTATAGATTAGACTATAGATTAGACTATAGATTACACTATAGACTAGACTATAGACTAGACTATAGACTAGACTATAGATTAGACTATAGACTAGACTAAACTTTATTAAACTAGACTGTAGATTATAAGCTAGACTATAGACTAGATTATATACCAGACTATAGACTAGATTATAGACTAGACTATAGACTAGACTATAAACTAGACTGTTCTGTAGACTCGACTATAGTTTAGACTATTGACTAGAATGTGAACTAAACTATAGACTAGGCTATATATATTTTTGTAATTTTTATATTAATATTAGGTATTTCGTAAATATTAGCTAATTATCTGTAGGAATTAGTTTACAAAAATAATTATTAATATATACTTTTAATGGCAAATTACTTACAAATACTTACATACATACATATGTATATATTATCGAAAGCTAGTATACAAATATATGTTAATATTTAATAAATTACGTCCTTCTAGCAAGTCCAAAAATCAAAATATTAATTGGCTAAAACAACTCCATAACTACAAACAAGGTATTAATTACTTGTGTGTGTGTGTGTGTGTGAGTGCTACGCATTCAAACATTATTGTTGGAACGTAAATTGTATCTCGTTAGACTATACAACACCAATAATCCCTTGATTTCATTGTTAGTATGTATTTATTTATTTTTTGTTTTGCGTTTTAAGTTGGTTTTAATTTGGCTGAAGAAAATTAATTAAGAAAAACCACACAACCTTAAGAATAATAAAATGGAAAAAATGACATTTTAGTAATAACTAATTATTTGCTGCTATAATCCTTAAAGTCAATTTTCATAAATGTTCCTTCTTTCCTGGTCCTTAGCTGTGTGACGCTATCGCTTAGTTACACACTTTAGATATAAATTGTTAAATTGTTATTGATTTGAAGGCAAATTGTCAATCAGCAAATTATCTTTAATCTCCTATAAACACCAAACACCCTTTCCCCTCTCTTTTTCTTGTACTAATTTGTGTCAAACATTTTCCTGCTAAAGCTGACAAATTTTAGGTCATTTTTGATTGAAATTTAATTTGTTAATTTATGTTTCACTGTCTTTTATTTTTTTGTTGATTACTTGTTTTCCCCATTTAATAATTTAACTTTCAAATATTTATTATTTTCACAAAATATTTTATAAAAATAATTTAATTTGTTTTACAGAATAAAAAAAGAGACAAAAATATAAAAAGAAAATAAAGACAAGCAAAAACACACTCTTGAACAAGCAAATGCAAAAAACAAAATCCAAAATAATATAAAAAAAAGAGCAAAGAAAAAGAAAATATAAATAATTTAAAGAAAAACAAAAAAAAGAAAAATAGTTGATTGATTGAATGATTGATTGTGCAACTCAAAAAGCGTGCATTTTTGTAAATGATGGAACTGAAGTTATTGACCTCAACAGCGAAGGTACCTAACGCTAAAATAGTTGTACTATAACTTTGATTTTTTAGCCTACTCTTCTAACTTTTTTTTTAAATATTTTAAAATAAATTAACAAAAACTGCAATTAATTTAAACTAAACCCCGCTCCCTTTAAAAAAATTCCCCTCTTTTGAAAATAAATAACTTAAATAAACAAAATACTTAAACTTAAATTAATGTAAGGTCATTAGTAAATTTTTTTTAACTGCAACACCTGTGTATGCTTCTATCCATTTTTAATCTTATAATTAATTAATTATTTATTTAATTTTTATTAATTACTTAATTTATTTTTCTTTTATTTATACAAATGTATTTTCTAACTTTTACTTCTTCTAAATCTATAAATCTTAAATCTTAACTACAACTATTTAATTAAAGTAATTAAACTCTTAAAATCTATTACAACAATTTTAACAACAATTATTAAATTTAATTTAACTAAATAATAATAATATGAAAACGTATTCAAAAACATAGAAATAAATAAATATGTTATTGTTTTGCTACACCACCTAAAAAAACTAAACTAAATATTTATTATTTCAATTTCAATTTAACTTTTTTAAAAATTTTTTAGTTTTATTTAATTTTTTTCATTTTTATTATGTAGAAATTTTCTATAAAAAGTTCTTCAACTGTTTGTGTCGTTGTAGAATTGTAATTAATTTTTTGTTCAAAAATAATTAAAAACTTTTGTAAATAAATCCTTTAAATTTTGTCTTCTAAAGCATGAATTTTGTTTAAAAGAAATCTTTTTTATTTTATAAATATATCGTCTTTATATAAATCTCTATATTAAATGCTTTAGGGCGGGTATTTGAGTTGGCACTCAAATGGCAATTAATAATCAGATTAATTAATCTAAAAATAAATTGATTCTGATGTTAATCCCCTTTGATGTTTTTGAGTACAAGATTAAACATCGCAGTGTTGCCATTCAAAACAACAGAAAACGTCAATGTTTGTTATCAAAACAATGCATGTTTTTAAAAAAAGAAGAAGACAATTGTAAATGAAATAAGAAAATTAATGAAAACTCAAATTTAAAACAAAAACATATATGTATATTGTGAAGTCCCCAAAATATATTATAATTTTGACAACCATCGTTGTCACCGAGCCACTGTTGTCATCGCAACAATGACTTGTTGTTATTTCGATTACGCTACGGTTTATATTGGAAACGTATCATTGTCATATGGACAACGCAAATTTCTATTTGACAACACATCATTGTCACTCAGAAAAGATACCCTCCATATTCGTAGTTAGTCGCCACCACTTAAAGATACACAATCTACATATAATCGTTATAGCATTATCTAGGCTTAATTTTAGGCATCTGAGACTTTAATGTTTAGTTAGTATTCACTTTTATTAAGCTTTAAGGATGTTTGATATCGTTATTATAGCTCTGTTTGGCTTCACATTAACGAACGGAATGACCGTTTAGATAATATGACCAGAAATAATTGGATTAGGCATAATTGGATGTATGTGAAAGTTTAATGTCCCGTTAGGAATCTTAGGTTAATTTTTTTAGATTTTTAGGATTTTCCCTTTAATATCGTTATAAAACGATCTGCTTAGCTTTCTACTCGGGAACGGAGATGATGATTAGGTACTAGAACTTTAAATGATCTCCCCAGTTAAACCATTTAGTTATTTCACAAAAATGCATTCACAGTCTGATTAGATTTCTCTTCAGAACACTTATATCAATGAAGTGAACTAAAATGAAACATATTAATTCTCAGATATGGACTCATTTATATGGATTATTCATAAATGATTTTAATAAACTTATGTGACTTTTTGGGTCATCAGTATACAAACTATCAATTTGCGAATAGCTTTTTTTGAAAACTTTAGTATGGAGACATCTATAAAATGATAGTCTAGAAATGTGCAGGTGTTGAGACCTGTTCCATGATATTGAAAATCCATTACAATAGCATTGAGTTCAGCTAAGATTTCACTAAGTTCCAATACAATTGATCCCTGTAATACAGTTTAAATTTCGAACATTTTTATCGGTACAACATATTTCATTCATTGATCACTTAGTCAAGACGTTTGAAAGATATATTTGATAGAATTAAGCTCCGATTTAAGTTTCAACTACCATGAAGTTAGAACTCATATAAGTACTCATTAGAAAAAAACTTTAACATTTATAACAGCCTTATAAATAACGGTACTACGATGACATTCGAGTTTTATTAAAATCAAAATTTATCTAACTTTTTACACGGATCGATCCACTATAAATCCATCTTTAATGGAATAAGTTTATTCTCAATAAAACTCTCAAGAAGATGTTTAAAGATTAAATTAGATAAATAATATTAAATCAAAGAAATAAATCATAAATACTGCGGAGTTCGATTCACTACTGGACCTAAGACGATGAAAGCTTTTGTAATCTAACCTCAATTTTCTCATCATTCTGTTATACTTCATAGGAACGATAGATTGAAAGTTTTCAGATATTAAGACAACGTACGTAAGGCTCATAATCTTACCTTGAAGTTGTCGTTTAACCGTTAGCTACATATTTTGCCGATTGCAGTAATTTCTGTAATTGGTTACGATGAACAATTTTTAGAATTTTATAAATAATACAAATATCAAGACAAAATCAAAAAAATTTTGTTTTTATTAAGAAAAACAAAAACAAATTTATATTAAAAAACGAGTTTTAAAATAAAACATTAAATATCATGTCATTTTACATGGAAAGTGTCATTAACATTTTTTTTTAGTATAAATTATAGCAATTGAAATTTTAAAGCTAATTTTTAATAATATCTGCTAAAAACAGTTGAAGGATTTTTTTCTATAATTTTTTTCATAATAATAAATTCATATTAATTAATAATTAGAATTTTTTAAATTTAGCATGTTTGTAGAAAATTAGATTATTGTTGAATTATTCTTTTTTTTTGTAGTAAAAAATAAATCTTTTACATTTTAGCTTAAAAATTTAAACAAATATTATAAATAATATACATATGTAAATATGAATGTATTTGGCAACTTAATTGCAACATACAGCTTTTTTTTTGTATTATTCATTAATTTATTTTGCAACACGCAGCTTTCAGGCACTTTCTTTTATAAAAATTTTACCAAGCTGAACCAATTTGAAAAAAAAAACAAACAAAACAAGAATATTAGTAATTGCAAACCAACAAATTGGAAAATTATTTAAAGCTGTTTATAATTAAAACAAATTTGTTATTAAAGCTAAATAACAAAATAGTTTAAATTGTTAAATTTATAATGAAATGTATGACAGACCGAACGAGCGACTGAACAACTAACTCCATTCTACCATATAAACTCTTTTGCATGGCAGTGGCTATTCAAAATTTAAAAAAAAATATATATATATCTAAAAATTCTGAAAATGATATTGACGTCTGGTTTACTGGTTAACTGCTGCTGTGGTGGGGTTTTATTTTACGGTAGTTGATTTGTTGTAGATTTTTTTAATTTTGCAGTAAACCACATAATTAACAATTAAAAGGTTGAAGTTTTATTTTAATAAAATATGAAGCATGATACGTTTCATTTTAAATAATAATAAAATATATATAAAAGTGCATAATTTGGTTTTTTATTTGACATAGTTGTAATTATATTAATTGCATTTTTATGGATATTGTAGGCACCTTACAATAAGGAGTTTTGGTCAAAATATTTAAAATACAATGAAGGGAGCTATTAAAGTATCAATTAATGGCTTAGCTTATTCAGATATTGTCATTAGGGTTCTATAACTCGACTTTTTGTCAAAACTATCATCTATGAAAAAAAGTCAAAAAGTCGACTTTGTAAAAGAAAAGTTGAAAAAAGTCGAAAAGTCGTAAAGAACCGAAAAAAAATCCAAAAGTCGAAAAACACTGAAGGGAGCTTTTAAAGTATCAATTAATGGCTTAGTTTATTCAGATATTGTCATTAGGGTTCTATAACTCGACTTTTTGTCGAAACTATCATCTATGAAAAAAAGTCGACTTTGCAAAGGAAAAGTTGAAAAAAGTCGAAAAGTCGTAAAAAACCGAAAAAAATCAAAAAGTCGGAAAAAATCTAAAATAGTAGAAAAAAGTCAAAAATGGTCAGAAAAATCCGAATTTGCTGATTTTCAATAGGAAACTTCTCGAAAGCATGTCTGACAGAATTATTGAAGATTTCGATCTCGAAGATATCTGGAGTCTTCAGAAAATTGATTTCAACAGACAGACGGACAAACAGACAGACAGACGGACATGGCTTAATCGACACCGCTATCTATAAGGATCCAGAATATATACTTTATAGGGTCGGAAAATTATATTATAGAAATTACAAACGGAATGACAAACTTATATATACCCTTCTCACGAAGGTGAAGGGTATAAAAAGTCGAAAGAATCTGCAAATAGTCAAAAAGTCGAAAAAATTAAAAAAAAAAACTCCACTATCATCCATGAAAAAAGTCGACTTTGTAAAAGAAAAGTCGAAAAAAGTCAATAAGTTGAAAAAAGTCGAAAAGTCGTAAAAAAACGAAAAAAATAAATGTCGGAAAAACTCGAAAATAGTAGAAAAAAGTCAAAAATAGTCGAAAATTTAAAAAAAGTGGAAAAAAAGTCAAAAACTCTAAAATAGTCAGAAAAACCCGAAAACAGTCAAAAAATAAACAAAAAAATGCGAAAATAGTCAAAAGTCGAAAAAATTGAAAAGTCGGAAAAACTCGAAAATAGTAGAAACAAGTAAGAGTGCTATATTCGGCTGTGCCGAATCTTATATACCCTTCACCATAGTGTATTTTAAACATAATTGATCTTACAGTCTAGTTAATAAAAACATTAAAAAAATTTGAGTCGATTTAAGCCGAATGTTTCGGCGGCGGCTCAAGCAACTAAATATAGTTCGGCGGCGGCTAAGCTCCGACTCGAAGCCGGTCGACTTCGACCTCTGATTCATTGCTGGTAAACATTGACGAGACGTAGATTTTGTTTTTGTTTATCGTAAAAAAAATTGTTTTAAAAAGCACTTGGAAAAAATTTGTGTTAGTTTTAAATTTCAAACTTACATTATTCGCATAAAAATTATTGTACAATAACTCACAATCTACTCTGATATAATTGAAAACGTTTTAAATACTTTTTTTTCTATTCATCAAAAAATATATTTGCAAAACAAAAGGGAAAATTATTTTATTTTAACAAAAAATGCAAATCATATTTTTTTGCTGTGTATACTTTGTATGTTTGAATTCCAAACATACAAAAAAATACACAGCTGAATAAAACCAAATACATCTACACACACACGTGTACATCTTTTTCTATGTACAGTGTTTTTAGTGTTTTTGTTGCTTTTTTAACAATTTTTTGATGAAATTTTCAGAGGTTGTCTCGGATTTTTGCTCATATCTCCGTTATTTACCGACCGATTTTGCTGATTTTAAATAGCGATCTTCTCGAAAGCATGTCTAATAGAATTATTGAAGATTCAGACATCGCCGATATCTGGGGTCCTCTAAAAACTGATTTCAACAGACAGACAGACAGACGGACAGACAGACGGACATGGCTTAATCGACTCCGCTATCTATAAGGATCAAGAATATATATACTTTATAGTGTCGGAAAATTATATTATAGAAATTACAAACGGAATGACAAACTTATATATACCCTTCTCACGAAAGTGAAGGGTATAAAAAGTCAAAAATTTTAAAAAAGTGGAAAAAGTCGAAAAAATAATCAAAAAAATCGAAAAGTCGAAAAAAAAATCAAAAAGTCGGAAAATGTCGAAAAGTCGGAAAAAGTAAAAAAAAGCGAAAAAGTAAAAAAAAGTGAAAAAGTCGAAATAAAGTCGAAAGGTCGAAAAAAGTCGAAGAGTCGGAAAATTATTAAATTTATAAAATACTAAAAGTCAAAAAGTCGACTTTTAATTAAATGAAAAATGTCGAAAAATCGAATTTTCAAGAAATGCAAAAAGTCGACTTTTAACTAAATTCAAAAAATCGAAAAGTTAAACTGTTAGATCTGCTTCAAATATAGTTTAAACTAAAATCGGTTTCTACATCCCTAAAGAATCAGTCCTAAGACTATATTTGTGTCAATAAGATTCTAAGAAGATATTCTCTTTGGTTTTCTTATGTTATATTCTGGATACTTATAATATTCTAAACGATAATTCGTCATTCTTATATCTCGGGTTCTTATAAAGTTTTTAGATGATATAATGTCTTATATTTTATATCGTTATAAGATTCTAAGCCGATCTTATGCCTATCCTATGTTATATTCTTTATACTATTACGATTCCAAGACGATCTTGTGTCCTTCTATATCTTATGTTAAATTGTGGATCCGAAGGAAATTGTGTTTTCCCAGAAAACAACTAACGGTCACAGTAGAACGATTACAAGAACAACACCTTATATTAAAAGAAACTTTAAACAACAAGAGATCAGCCATTTATTTTGTTTTATTCTAGCGATAGAATCTTCTGCGAAACGTAGTCATTGTAGGACATTTTAAAAGTCGTTTTAAACCATCAAACCCCAAAAAGTACAAAACTCTTTTTATAATGATTTAATAATAAACCTGTAATTACAATTGATCATAACTTATACAATAATTAAAAAGAGTACCCAATATCAAGTACAGGGAAAAAAATTAAAAAAAAAATTATTAAGAAAAATATACTCATGTATATTTCACATCATTATACCCTACACCACTATAGTGGGGAGGGTATTATACGTTTGTGCTGATGTTTGTAACATACAAAAATATTGGTCCAATACCCACCTTAAAGTATACCGATCGATTCAGAATCATTTTTTGAGTCGATTAAGACATGTCCGTCCGTCCGTCCGTCCGTCTGTCCGGCTGGCTGGCTGGCTGTCCATGTAAACCTTGTGCGCAAGGTACAGGCCGCAATTTTCAAGATAATTTGATGAAATTTGGACCAAGCATGTTTTTTGACACAAGGACGAAGCCTATTGAAAATGGTTGAAATCGGTCCATTATTTCACCTAGCTCCCATACAACCGTACCTCCCGATTTGAACTTTTTATGCTATAATTACGTCAAATATTCTGCTATCTCTCTAAAAATTGGCACAAATAAATTTTATATAAGTATAAATGATACTGCAGATTTTCGTAAGGATCGGCCTATATTTGACCCTAGCCCCCATACAAACCCCCCTTCAAAAAATGACTTAAACGTCTAAAATTGACTTGTAACCATTTGTATCGCAATGAAACTCAACAAAACTAACTGTTATTTAGAAATATATCCTTTTCCCAAATTTACCGAGGATCGGCCCATATTTAACATATATAAAGCCTCATTTAGAAATTTTAGTTTTTTTTATCAATAAATGGCTTAAATATTTTGGAATTATGGTAATATTCAACATAAAAGTTTCTTTACAAAAAATACAAATTTTATAAAAGTAAAAATTGTAAAAATATACTCATGGTGTAGGGTATCATATGGTCGGCCATGCCCGACTATACTTTCCTACTTGTTTTCAATTCAAAGTAATCGGTCATTGTCATTGATCATATACTTGATTAAGAGATATTGACCTTGACTTGCTAATACCGATTTATTTAACCGTATACAACGACAATGATTATAAAGAATAAATATTCTTTTTTTTTTTGTATATTTGTACACTTGTATAACAATAAATGAATAACTAAATAAATACAAAAAAAACAACATATTTTAATTGAACCAAATCTATATACAAATCTAACGCATACAACTACAGTCGTAAAACATTTTCAAGATCAGTTCATTAGTATTTGAAAGTACATGTAGCCAGTAAGTGAGTAAGTAAGTAGCTCTTCATCCGTATAATATCAACAACCAATTTGTTGGGATAGATCTTAGATGAAGATATACAAAGTATGACTAAAGACACAAACAATAAAAATAAACTACTAACTATTACTGATCATTTCCCGTCTATACTCTACACATCTCTATTAAGAATTTTGCTTTATTAATTCACAGTAGCAACAACAACAACAAAAACAAAAACAGCAGCAAAAACAATATCAATTAATTGGTCCACGACAAAAGGAAGAAATAAAAAAAAAATATTGTTCATATAAAAAGTGAATTGTATTTTATTATATTTATTTCTTTGGCTGTTTGTTTGTATTTTCAAACATAAACATTTAATGAATTTGTTTAACTTTATACGAAAAACACTTGCAGGCCGGTTCGGTTCAGTTCAGTTCAGTCGAGTTGGATGGCTGGTGGTTGATCACTACTCAGTCACAGGCAATATAATATTACGTCACAATTTCTTAAATCACATGCACTACTACATAGATATGTATATATACAAGTTAGCGATCTCACTCTCTATAGACTGGTATTTTTGTGTGACTGACTTCGACTATCTGGTTAAAATATTTTGCATACAAAACACACATTCCATAAATACAGTGGAAACTTTTAAAATCGCGCCAAAAAAATGAACTTTTTCGTATTTAACTTATTTTCGAATATTGTTCTTTTTTTAATAGTTGTTACTGTAAAGTTGAATTATATTTGCGCAGTCTTGTAGCTTATCGTCTGGTGCACCTCGATATGTTTCATTGCAAATATACCTCAATGTACTCGTGTCTGTTATTAATGTTTTTTTTTGTGGATTTTGTTTATAGAATAAAGAATTGACCTATAAACTTTTTTCCTCTTGATACACAAACAATTTCATTAACTGATCAATGGAATTGATAAAAAAGAAATAGTGGACACATTTTATTAATTTATATTTTAATCGATACTTTGAATAAGTGGGTGTATACGGTATTTAGACTTTTCAAAACCATAACAAAATTGTGTTATCTTTTCGGTTCGAAAAGAAAATTCCTCAAGGAATGATTAAAATATCTGCTAGGTGGGGGATCAGTTGATGTCTTTTAAGCATTAGGTGTAAGATCTCTTAATAAAAATTCACTTATTTCTGTTTTTGGATATTAAAATGCTAATCTAAAAATTCCAATATCTAAAAAGTTAATCCGATTTCAAGTTTTGAGTCTAGTAAACTCACCGAAGACGAGGCAGGAGCAAAATACAGTAGAAGTATACCTTTCTAAACGATTGGGCAAAACTGAGTCAAAATTTATTCATCACATCACACTTTCAAGATATCGTGTCAGATATTTATTTACACAAAATGTTGTCATATAGAACTCAACTAGAACTGAGCTCGAACTGAACTAGAACTGAACTAGAACTGAACTATAACTGAACTGGAACTGAACTAGAACTGAACTAGAACTGAACTAGAACTGAACTAGAACTGAACTAGAACTGAACTAGAACTGAACTAGAACTGAACTAGAACTGAACTAGAACTGAACTAGAACTGAACTAGAACTGAACTAGAACTGAACTAGAACTGAACTAGAACTGAACTAGAACTGAACTAGAACTGAACTAGAACTGAACTAGAACTGAACTAGAACTGAACTAGAAACTCTGAACTAGAACTGAACTAGAACTGAACTAGAACTGAACTAGAACTGAACTAGAACTGAACTAGAACTGAACTAGAACTGAACTAGAACTGAACTAGAACTGAACTAGAACTGAACTAGAACTGAACTAGAACTGAACTAGAACTGAACTAGAACTGAACTAGAACTGAACTAGAACTGAACTAGACTAGAACTGAACTAGAACTGAACTAGAACTGAACTAGAACTGAACTAGAACTGAACTAGAACTGAACTAGAACTGAACTAGAACTGAACTAGAACTGAACTAGAACTGAACTAGAACTGAACTAGAACTGAACTAGAACTGAACTAGAACTGAACTAGAACTGAACTAGAACTGAACTAGAACTGAACTAGAACTGAACTAGAACTGAACTAGAACTGAACTAGAACTGAACTAGAAACTGAACTAGAACTGAACTAGAACTGAACTAGAACTGAACTAGAACTGAACTAGAACTGAACTAGAACTGAACTAGAACTGAACTAGAACTGAACTAGAACTGAACTAGAACTGAACTAGAACTGAACTAGAACTGAACTAGAACTGAACTAGAACTGAACTAGAACTGAACTAGAACTGAACTAGAACTGAACTAGAACTGAACTAGAACTGAACTAGAACTGAACTAGAACTGAACTAGAACTGAACTAGAACTGAACTAGAACTGAACTAGAACTGAACTAGAACTGAACTAGAACTGAACTAGAACTGAACTAGAACTGAACTAGAACTGAACTAGAACTGAACTAGAACTGAACTAGAACTGAACTAGAACTGAACTAGAACTGAACTAGAACTGAACTAGAACTGAACTAGAACTGAACTAGAACTGAACTAGAACTGAACTAGAAATAGAACTGAACTAGAACTAGAACTGAACTAGAACTGAACTAGAACTGAACTAGAACTGAACTAGAACTGAACTAGAACTGAACTAGAACTGAACTAGAACTGAACTAGAACTGAACTAGAACTGAACTAGAACTGAACTAGAACTGAACTAGAACTGAACTAGAACTGAACTAGAACTGAACTAGAACTGAACTAGAACTGAACTAGAATGAACTAGAACTGAACTAGAACTGAACTAGAACTGAACTAGAACTGAACTAGAACTGAACTAGAACTGAACTAGAACTGAACTAGAACTGAACTAGAACTGAACTAGAACTGAACTAGAACTGAACTAGAACTGAACTAGAACTGAACTAGAACTGAACTAGAACTGAACTAGAACTGAACTAGAACTGAACTAGAACTGAACTAGAACTGAACTAGAACTGAACTAGAACTGAACTAGAACTGAACTAGAACTGACTAGAACTGAACTAGAACTGAACTAGAACTGAACTAGAACTGAACTAGAACTGAACTAGAACTGAACTAGAACTGAACTAGAACTGAACTAGAACTGAACTAGAACTGAACTAGAACTGAACTAGAACTGAACTAGAACTGAACTAGAACTGAACTAGAACTGAACTAGAACTGAACTAGAACTGAACTAGAACTGAACTAGAACTGAACTAGAACTGAACTAGAACTGAACTAGAACTGAACTAGAACTGAACTAGAACTGAACTAGAACTGAACTAGAACTGAACTAGAACTGAACTAGAACTGAACTAGGAACTGAACTAGAACTGAACTAGAACTGAACTAGAACTGAACTAGAACTGAACTAGAACTGAACTAGAACTGAACTAGAACTGAACTAGAACTGAACTAGAACTGAACTAGAACTGAACTAGAACTGAACTAGAAATGAACTAGAACTGAACTAGAACTGAACTAGAACTGAACTAGAACTGAACTAGAACTGAACTAGAACTGAACTAGAACTGAACTAGAACTGAACTAGAACTGAACTAGAACTGAACTAGAACTGAACTAGAACTGAACTAGAACTGAACTAGAACTGAACTAGAACTGAACTAGAACTGAACTGAACTGAACTAGAACTGAACTAGAACTGAACTAGAACTGAACTAGAACTGAACTAGAACTGAACTAGAACTGAACTAGAACTGAACTAGAACTGAACTAGAACTGAACTAGAACTGAACTAGAACTGAACTAGAACTGAACTAGAACTGAACTAGAACTGAACTAGAACTGAACTAGAACTGAACTAGAACTGAACTAGAACTGAACTAGAACTGAACTAGAACTGAACTAGAACTGAACTAGAACTGAACTAGAACTGAACTAGAACTGAACTAGAACTGAACTAGAACTGAACTAGAACTGAACTAGAACTGAACTAGAACTGAACTAGAATGACTGAACTAGAAACTGAACTAGAACTGAATATAAACTGAACTAGAACTGAACTAGAACTGAACTAGAACTGAACTAGAACTGAACTAGAACTGAACTATAACTTAACTAGAACTGAACTATAACTTAACTAGAACTGAACTATAACTGAACTATAACTGAACTATAACTGAACTATAACTGAACTATAACTGAACTGGAACTGAACTAGAACTGAACTAGAACTGAACTAGAACTGAACTAGAATTAAACTAGGACTGAAGTAGAACTGAACTAAAACTGAACTAGAACTGATAATAGAGATTAACATTTCGTTAATATTTTTTAAGAAACAAAGTTTTAATATTTGCTTTAAATATCAGTCATTAATTGGACATTATTTTATAAAAACCTAGCTTCCCGAAAACAAAAAGTCTAACTTGTTAGAATCAATTTATTATGAAAAAATCAATATTTATTGTTAAATTTATATTTTCCTTTAACCAAATATTTCAAGAGTACGGGTTTTTTTAATTTATGAAATATTTATAAATTACAATTTGTAAACCCCAATAAAAATGTTAATTTCCTAAATGATTTTTCTTAAAAACCCCCGATACTAAGAACAAAACCGGACTTAGCTTAAAATGTCAAACAAAATACAAATATAAAATAAATACATTTAAACAATATACTTATACTTATTTGTTACAAGTTTTTTTACAGAACGTTGTACTTAGGGTACTTGTTATTTTTTTTTTTGTATTTTTCTTTTCTGTGAAAAATTAATTAATAATTAAGTTTTAAGGTTATATAAGGAAAATGTACAAAATGTGGCAAGGCGGCGTCAGCTGTTTTGACACGTGTAGTTATCGCAACAAGGAGAAATTGTAGTTTTTTCTAAATTGTTTATAAATAGAATAATTAATCTTATTGTAACAATTTACAACCAGATGTTTAGTTTAATTACAAGTATTTTTTTTGTATACATATTTATGTACCATTTACAATTATTTTTCCGAGTCAATTTTTGTGTAGTTTTTGCATTGTTTTGTGCTTTTGGAGAAGATCCAATAAAAGTACTTGGAATATAAAACATGCAGTTGTTTTATTGTTTATTTCGCCATAAATTTGGCGATCACGTCATTTTTTAATAAATTGAACAAAAATATACTAAATGATCTATTTACTTGGTAGCATATGGAACAAAACAAAAAATGCAATTGTATTTATAATAACTGAAAAAAATCTTTGACATTGAGTTTTTATACAAATTTTGAACTTGCACCTTTATACTATAAATAAAAGAAAAACTTAAGCATTTTTTAATGCTTAATATTTTAACAGATAAAATTTCTTATTTCCGGCAAATATTTTCATTAATTAACTAAAAAGTAAATATAGAAAAATTTTAAATAAATAAATGAATAGTATTTAGCAAAAAGTCAGGCATTCCCCAAATTCATATTATTTATTTACAGCTTCCAAAATTTATTTACTATCTCTCTTGTGTTTACACTCTAAATATTTATTTAAATCAATTTATTTAGTGCTGCTCAATTTTCAGTGATTGTTAATCTTTTATTTACAAATCGCCAAAATTACCTTAATCATATCACCATGCAAGGTAATATTAATTAGTCAAATGAAAGCATTAATTTTACAAATATGCTTATAAAAGTCAGGACTAATGATGTAGTGTTGACCTCATGATACCCTAAGGTTGGCTTTTTGGAGGTTTACATGTTAAATTCTCATGTTCAATATAATTTGTAATTATAATCAAGAGTTTTCAGAATGGCCTCGAAAAGGATACCTTAATAAATTCATATTCTAGAAGTGGGAAAATTATGGCAATATATGGCAACAATTGATACATTTTCAATTTCTCTAGTGAATAATTGATAAGAGAGAATGAATTCTCGCAATTACAAATGAGACAAAAATCAGGGTTTCAAATAATAAATTCGATTTTGAGTTTTGGTTAATACTGAGGAAATTCCACGTATATATCGAATTTTTAAATTACCTGATTTTAGATGATTAGGAAAAGCTCAAACTAAGGAAATCAACTTTTTATATGAACTAGAAATAGAGGTGAACAAGAACTGAACTAGAACTTAACTAGAACTCAATTAGAACTGAACCAGAACTGAACAAGAACTTAACTAGAACTGAACTAGAACTGAACTAGAACTGAACTACAACTGAACTACAACTGAACTAGAACTGAACTAGAACTGAACTAGAACTGAACTAGAACTGAACTAGAACTGAACTAGAACTGAACTAGAACTGAACTAGAACTGAACTAGAACTGAACTAGAACTAGAACTGAACTAGAACTAGAACTGAACTAGAACTAGAACTGAACTAGAACTAGAACTGAACTACAACTGAACTACAACTGAACTAGAACTGAGCTACAACTGAACTACAACTTAACTAGAACTGAACTAAAATTGAAGTAGAACTGAACTAGAACTGAAAAAGTACTGAACTAGAACTAAACTAGAACTAAACTAGAACTGAATTAGAACTGAACTAGAACTGAACTACAACTGAACTAGAACTGAACTTGTTAATTAGTTTGAAACGAGGATGTATACACATCAAATCCGAAGAAATACACCTAGGCCTCTAACGGGCATGTTGTGCGCTCCTTAACCAGTGCCACGGGTGGAAATCGAACTCACAACCTCCGGTCTGGCAGACTAGAATACTAAGCACTAACCTACCGGAGGCCACAGACCACTGAACTCGAACTGCACTAGAACTAAAGTAGAACTCCATGCATATACTGCATATTAAACAAGAAATAACGAAATTGTGCTATATGGGAATTCAATTCTAATGCTAAAACCACTTATTCGGACATTCGGTCTCTAATTTAATTTTTTTTATCTATAATGATAGTATCTGTCTGATTGCTAGTTTTTTGAGTAAATTAAGCTTCTTTCTCACATGGATTTTTTTGCTACTTTATAACATTTGTAAATCTATACATTTAAAAAAAACAATATTTTTAATTTCCACTTAGTTAAATATCAGCAAACGAATGAACTCTTTAACAACTCTGTCAAAAATCTTTATTACTTTTATATAGCGAAATATTTTCTAAACAATTTTCAGATTTGCTCACTTTTGCACGACTTTTATTATACGAAAAAATAATAATAAACGATAGAAAATTAATACAAATTTCTATTACTCTATATACAAAACAGCACCATTAAAACTCACTCTCTTTCTCTAACTTACACACAAGAAATACATTTTTTCAATATAATGAAAATGATACGATACTCAATTAGATTCTTCTTTTTTTCCAGTTTTAAATTTACTCCAAATTGATTGGTTGGGGTATTGTTTGTTTGTTTGGCATTTCATTTTATTATATTTGATTTTATTGTATTGAATTGTATTATTGTATGCAAAGCATGGTATTATTTAAATGTATTTTACTTATTTATTTATTATTATCATTATTAGTACATATTGCTATTATTATTATAATTTCTACTCTCTCTTTCTTGCTCTATGGCTCCACGAAAAAAAAACTCTGGCTCACCCACTCATATATTATACTGAGAACGGCAATATTTAATTTTGATTAAAATTGGCATAAATAACCATCTACTCTAAATATTCCTTAAACTAATTCTAACAATTAGAACTGTGTGTATAACAGTTTTTTCTTTCTTTTCTAATACGTTTTTGTTTGAGTAAAAATGGTGGTATTAGAAGAGAGGAACTAGTATCTCTTCTAATATACCTTGTAGAGAGTAGAGTTTTGTGCGAGCGTTATTATTTGTAACGGTGTATTTATATTTGTTTTTGTTTTGTTTATTGTTTAAATATCTTTACAGTGCTAGCAGAGAAAACTTGTATAGTAGTGATCAACAACAACAGCAACAACAAAATCATCAATTTAAACAACAACAATTAAAGCAACAACAGCGCCAACAACCGCAACACCATTCGCATCAACATTTGCTGCGCCAGTCTCTGATCAACCTTACAAGCGCTCAGAACACACAGACTCAGACTGCTCCTCTATACAGTAGTCATTCGGATAATAACAGTTATTGTAGTGCCGTAACCACACAAGAAGGAGCAACCACCTCCGATCAAGATCAAGAACAACAATACCATCATCTACAGCAGCAAACGACTGGTGATCAAAACAGTGGTAGCGTTAGTTATCGGTCGCGTAATACGTCGCGTAAAAACAGTGATCACGTTTCGTCCTCTACGCGTAATCAGCTGCACAAATCGATATCGTGCAGTTGTGAGTCTCTTAAATGTGCACTAGTTGTTAGTGATACGTTACCGGCTGCAACATCCACCACCAACAC
This sequence comes from Lucilia cuprina, assembly GCF_022045245.1. Lineage (NCBI taxonomy): Eukaryota > Metazoa > Arthropoda > Insecta > Diptera > Calliphoridae > Lucilia > Lucilia cuprina. Next base: position 60,714,226 of record NC_060954.1, read on the forward strand.
CACAACACACACCACTAGTGCTAAAGGTGCGTCACGCAACTATTACGGTCTCAGCACCGACAACGACAACGAATTCTTACTTGACAGCGAAGTTAAACCACACCGCGAGGAGAAAGGTAGTGATTTCGGCAAGCCTAGCAGGCTAGGCGGCAACGCCAACACCACCTGCCCCCGAAGTTCAACAGGTGATGATCATCACTCACTGCAGTACGAGACATCATCAGCAGGCTTACGTTTTAGTAGCGTTTCAAAACAAAACTCTTACGATAGTGGTTCACCGCAGCTGTTGACCCTTGCGGACGCCAATCAGCGTTATCATCAGCAGCAACACAGCCCAACCAGTCGCCTATCGTACAGCCCCAACAGCAAAAGTAGTAGCTTGGCCATAGCCGATGATTATCAGGATTCACAGCAAACACAGGGAGATTTTAAACATCTAGTCGTTCATAATCTAAGCAACTCGGATCCGTTAAGCCAAACCAGCAGTTATAGTCATCATCAACTAGAAGACGTCAACAATTGTCCACTGCTAAAGACACATTATAGTGATTGTAATATTTATGCCAAGAACGAATTAGATTCGCAATCACAGCAACCGGACAAGCAGCAGTTGGTAAATAAAGCCTATATCTTCAAGTGCATCGGGAATAGTCCGTCTTTCCTGAAAACCAATAAAATCAAAGAACAGTCGCGTAAACTGAGAAATCTGTCGCTGAAAACTCATCCTACGGGCAAGAAAAAAAGTCAAATACTAGCCAAGTCAAACGCGGTGTCCGATAACTCTTTGCATCCGGGAGACAAGTATCTTAATCTCTACCTGGTGGAGAAGAAACAGCAACAACAACAACAGCAGCAGCAACAACAGTCGACATCAACTTCACCATCTGTGGCTTCCGGACACCAAGTGTCGCGACACAGTACCCCTTACATAGTGAACGGTGCTGTCAAGTCCTCATATCCCACATATCGTTCCTCAATTAAAAGTGAAACAGCCGTAAGTGCCGTCTTAGCAGCAGCCGCCGCAGCAGCCGCATCCGCCAACAGTAGCAATTCGTATTTGCAGCAACAGCAACAGGTATTCGGCGGCAAAAGTAGTAGTGTCAATTATTTATCCTCCAACCCAACCTCCAGCAAACAGCAGCCGCACCAGCAGCAATATAAAACAGCCAAAATTAATAACAAAGGCTGCAATCTGGTCAACAACGGCAACAAACTTAGTGTTAGCACTAATTCGTGCAATCGCCTACATGCCGGCTCACCCCATGCAATATCACCGAAAAGTTCTTTATCGAGTAACGGACATCTCAATAAGTATTGTCTGACCGATATAAGTCGTCGCAAAACCGAATTCAATCGACAGCTTAGTGCACCGACTGATTACACCCATCATTCATCGAGTAACGGTTCCCATCAGTCCACCAACGAGGTCGTTGGCGGCGAATCAACATCGACCGTTGCCAGTGCTGGCGTCAAAACACCAGCTTACTTGCAACAACATTCGTTACCCAATCAACAGCAGCAACAACAGAAAAATCCACAAAACCAACAGACACCACATACTACACACTATCAGCCCCATTATCATCAGCATCACCAACATCATCATCAGCAGCAACAACAGCTGCATCAACACCAACATCCCCATCATCAACAACAACTACTACAGCAGCAGCAACATCACTATCAACACAGTCAACAGCACCTTCCACAACATCACTCAGCAACAGTATTAACGAAACCAACATCGAACTCGTGTACGAACAGTTTTAATAGACGCCACATTAAACGTCAGAAAAATACGAAATTAAATGAAAGGTATGTATCACACACACATATTTATGTATGTATGTAGATAGATGATGATCAACTTAAGTATGTATGTAGACATACATACATTAATATGTATTATGTATGTATTTATATAGATAATGTATAATTCAAACATGCATTACAGCAGGTTAGTAGTTACTTTAAATGAATTTTTGAATTTAAAGAACATTTTTGTAAAGATTTAATTTAGGACGTAAAAGGGATTAAATATTACGGTATTAAGTCCATATTTCTATCGAATTTTCGCAAATTTTGGGCATCATTTCCCCAGTCAACACATGCTACTTCGAACTAATTTAAACAGATTTGTTAATGATGTTAGTGGTTAATGTTTTAATCTGCTTAGTCGGAAGTTTGTGAGAAGAGCACAGCTTTAACATATACAGCTTAAAGCTAACTAACTAGTGACGCATCCTTAAAAGCAGGATATATGTTACCTTAGATCCGAAGAAACAAACCAAGGTCGCTTTCGAATCCACGACTTCCGGACAGAAGGACTAGAACACTGCCGAATAAAGTCTTAGTTTGCGATATTCAAGATATTCAGACTAAACGAGACGAAACTTTTTATGGCAGTTTAGAGCTATTATTTTGGATAATCTATAACAAATACTTTTTTTGAAAAAGAAAAAAATCAACAATTGACCTCAAACCTTAACCTGATAAACAATCCAAATAAACAATAATCAGATTTAAAATATTTAAACAATTCTGCAAAGTCAGACTTTTACTTCCAAACAACAGTTCAGAGTCCAATATGCTGTTGTTATTTAAATGATCAAATTTTAAAACCTCAAAAATAAATAAATAAATAAAAATTAATCTTTTTTTCTCCCGATTATCAAAGATCAAAGCCCTCTTGTATACACTACGCTACTGTCTCATAAATTGCCAGTTGTACGCACTTTTGTTTAAACTAATATGCGGCACACTTATTATGTAATTACGATCACTGACAGACATTAAACCGCACAAACTTTTGCCAATTTATTAATGGCGTTTGTTTTAAGTTTTAACAGATCATTTGGAACTTCAGGGTTTTGTCTATTGGTTGGCAATTGTGTTTTTATTTTCTCTACAAATCTTAATTGGATTTATATTGAAACATGTTTTTATTGTAGTCATAAAAACAAAGTTTAATTTGTATTTAAATTTTGTGGCTTTAAAACTTACAGAGATATGTTAAGTTTGTGAGAGAGTTGGTGAACTAGATGAGAATTATATTTTCAATGATCTTAATTTTATAGAAACCAAATAACCGCATTCGTGATCGAATGATCGATAAATTTGACAAATTCCAAGAGAACGCGTATTTAAGATCGTTCATCGATCATAATTTTATAGGAACCGTGATCGAATGTTCGATAAATTTGAAGTACCCGACCTTTATGATCATTAAACTACATCCAAAAGAACGCGTATTTACGATCGTTCACTTCGACACCAAGTTACAGCACTGGTGAATCATCGCATTCCTGATCTTTATTGGTCATTTAACTACATTCATAATTACGCGTATTTATGATCGATCGGAACTAAATTACCGCATTTGTGATCGAATAATTTATTAAAATTCATTACTAAACATAAACGATCAGTTTTACTCGATCAATAGTTTGCTAGTTTCGCTATAGATTCATTACCAGGAATTCTAAAATGAATAAGTTTAATTTCTGATCGATCATATTAAAAATAAATTAAGTAGAAAATATAATTAAGGAGATGTCATGATCACATTATTTCGATCGGGTATTAGTTAGAAATTCTTATTAAACTTTGACCTCTTACTTGCAAAGAAGAACTTTCAGTGCATGTGTTCAATGTTAAAACGTTTCTACTTGTTTGCCTTAAGAAGTCGCACGTAAGTTATCGATCATAACGTGAGTGAAGAACAGAATTCGTGATCGAATGATCGATCATATCGAGAACAAATTTCATGTCTGTATTTCTTATTGAAATTTAACTCTCCACCGAATGTCTTAAAAAGCGTGAACTATGTGTGCTTATTATTCACTAAATTTTAAATGTTATTTCGATTCGAACAGCAACTTTAAGTCCAAGAAATCTGCATTTTGAAAGCTTGAAAACTATGAGAAGAACTTTTCCCAAAGTTTGTGTCTAACAAAAATCGCTTCAACCTAACCTATCTTTCAATATCAATAACTAAACTACTTTTCTAACATTAAAGGGTACCCACAATTCGTCTTAACCAAAAATAATCGATTGGAATTTCAAGTAAACTCATAAAAAATCATTTAACAAAAACTAAAACATTAAATAACAATTTTTATGAGCACCCAACAATTGTTGTAATACAACATGTTTGTAAAACTGCTGACACCGCAATGGTCAACCTTGAGATGGAAGCCTTAAATAAATCACAAACAATATCAACATACAAAATTTGTTTTCAAATGACAGCAGAGTTAGCAAAACTTTTTCTAAAACTTAAACAATCTCAAAATAAATTTCTCAAATCTTCTAACAAAATCAATCAATTTTTTTCAAAATATATATATTAAACAATAAATTCAACGAAAGATATGAATAATATTCATGATTATTATTATTATTTATATTTTCATGCCATCATTCCAAATCAACAACAAATCAATGAAATAATGAAAATTAAAATCGTAATCAAATAGAAAAACACCAAAAGAAATGAAAGAGATATTCTTGACATTGATCTACAACAATTTCAACAACATTCCGCGTAATATTTATCTACAAGTTTGATTTGTGTTCTTCATTTATTAGGTTGTTATTATTTTAAGTTTGTGTTTCTATGTATGTGTGTGTGTGTTTGTGTGAAAACTGTTTAATATGTAGATTCCTATATTTGTAAAGAAAATTTTTAATTAATATATGAAACATTTATATTATTTTATACTTAAAACAAATATAATAACAACAACAACAAGAAGAGCAATAACAATAACAATAACAAAAAAACAAGTACTGCTATTTATAACAAGTACAAAAAAAAATGAAATAAATTACAAAAATCTCAAAACCCCATGTGTTCAGTATTTTTGTTTAATACGCGTACTATTTATACAAAAATATAATACTTATAGTCAGCATCATTAAGTTGTGGTGGGGAGTTGTTTAATTTTGTAATTGTTTTTGTTGTACCATGGAGATTTTTAAGATGATCTAGATGTTGATGGGTACTTAAGATTTAATTTTTATAAATCTCTATAGTTCTTAAAGTGTAACACCAACAGGTTCAATAATTCTCGAAAATTTATTATAAAATTATTTTAAAATCATATTAAAATTTTGAAACATCAAAAACATGCTTTATAAGCTGGTGAATGCCGAGGCGAATTCAAGCAAAGTCGAGCTAAGAAAATTCATGCATAAACTGGTTTATATAAATCAGTCTAAAGTGTGATCAATAATCTTGTTTATAGTCTTTTATATATATTCTTATCGTCTACATTTGTCTGTAGCCTACACAATTATACACCCTTGGTACTAAATTGACACTAAAGTGTTTATAATTTTTCAATAACATCCTTTGTCAAAGTTTATACATAAGTACGTACAACAACACTATGTTATCAGATAACGGATTGTATCAATTTTGGTACTTTTCTACCGGTTTTTTCCCTCTCTGTAGTTTTGAAATTCGTTAATAATGAAGCCTATAAACTCGTCTATGGTCTCATTAATAAAATTATTTATAATATCGGCAAATGTAATCTATAATGTCGCCTTTAAACAAATCTGTAAACTTGTCTAATATTTTGTCTATAAACTTGCCTAAAATCTCGCCTATAAATGTGTCTATAATGTTGTCCATATAAACATATTCCTGTATACAGTTACGATAATAACTCATCTCTTAACATGTGCAAAGTACCGCTTATAAAGTGATCTGTAGTCTCGTTTAAAACATTGACTGGTCTACAGTCTCGTTCTCATCTATAGTTTGTCCTATAAATTAATGCTAAACTCGCGTGAAAACATTTCTATAAAATTGTCTGTAGTTGTTTCTATGGTCTCGTGAATATGTTTGTCTATGCCTCGTCACATCTTCAAACCAGAGATACAAGCCAAGACAACTCCAAAGAGCGGCAGCTGGCCGCTGGTAATATTTTGCAAGCCGCGCGCCGCTGACTACTTTCGGCTCAAAAGCTATGCCAGCTTAAACGTAGCCGCTGATAAAGATTGGAATCGCACATGTATTTTATAGAAACTAATTTCACCAATTTGAACGTAGTCGTTCTATAATCTATAGTTTATCTATAATCGTTTAAAAACTTGTCTCGTTTATAAAATTATCTATAAACTTTTTTGTAGTCGTGTCCATGGTCTCCTCAATAAATTTGTCTATAGCCTAGTTTATATTAAACTCTATAAACTTGTCTGGTCTATAGTCTAGTCTTTTAACACGTTTATGGTCTTATCTATACATTAGATTTGTCTGTTATCTGTTCTATTTCTCGTCTTTAGTCGTTTCCATAATTTTATCTATAGTCTTGCCTAAACGATATTTTATCAGCTCTTCGTCTGCCTGCTTGTCTTTAAACTCGTTTATAGTCTTCGCTACATTGTCATTTTTTAACTCGTCTATCGCATTTAAATGCATCTCATTAATCTTTGGTATCGTTTTTAAACTCGTCTATATTCATGTCTATCGCCTTTAAATTTAACTCCCTAAAGTTGATAGACTAACTAGTCTACAGTCATGTCTATGATCTTGTCTATATTATTGCCTATATATCTGTCTATTATCTTGTTTATAACCTGCAAGTTTGTCTATTCACTTGTCTAAAGTCTTTTTTACATTATAGTTTTTAAACTCGTTTATATTCATCTCCCTAATAAACTCGTCGAAAAACTTGTTTTATCAAATTTGTTTATAAACTCATCTTAAACTTATTTGTAGTCTCGTCTATTAACTCATCGCGTATGTAGTCTATTCTCTCTATCTGTAGTTGTCTAAGAACTTGTGATAAAATATTACCCGATTATATTATGACAAGATATGTAAGACAAAACCCTATTTTAAATAAAAATATTAACCAAATTATTATAAGAAAAAAGGTGCTAAAAATTTAAACCTATTCGATGGGCCATAATCCGGAAATCATAAATTTATAAAATATATTTTCTTGCAATATTAAAAATAAAATATTTAAAAAATTAGTTTTTATAACAAATAAAACCTAATTATTTTCTTAAGAATAATTTGTTTACAAAAAATTATAATTTATATATTTTTTTAATAATCTAAACAATAAAAAAATCGAAAAAAAAACTAAATTTATTATTGTTTTTATTACTAATCGTTTTAATATAATTTTTTAAAAATTTGAAAAGTTTATTTTGTATTCATATTAATTATACTACTGACTGAGTGACTGACTGACTGATTGACTGGCTCTTCCAATCAAAGTTCATACATACATATTTGTTTTCATTTCTTTCTAAACTTATGTTTATTAATGTATCTTCATCATTTTGTATAATAATTCTTAATTTATTATTATTTTGTTTGTATGTTTGTTTTCTTTTTTATTTTCAATTTATTAATCTCTGACTGGCTAAAGTGGTGTATAAATTAATTTAAAAAAATAACAAAAAAAATTTATTAAAAATTCGATTTAATTTATTAAACATTATGCATACGTAACGTACAATAACATCAACAGAAAAGAAGAAAAAAAAAAACAAATAAATACTAGTAATAATAAAATAAAAATAAGAAAAGAAAAGAAAAAAATACTCAAGTGCCAAACAGGTTATCATCATTATCATCTTAATAAAGACGATGATCTTGTTGGCTGACTGTTTAGGAATAGAATGGAAATGTTATGCCGGCCAGAGTAAAGTAAATAAATTCCACAAAAAAAAAAAACAGTAGCAAGCACACTTTTGAATTTATATTTTTTATATTATCTTTTTTAAGAAGGAATATTTTTTTCCAAACAACTAAATAATAATCATAAAAAATCTAGTTTCATAAACTGTTGCAGGGAATCACGGAAACAAACAGAAATATTTTAGACAGACAGACCAACACACACATGACCATTGTGCAAAAATTCAATTTTAAATTCTAATTCAAAATAAAACAAAAATTTCATTTATTGAAAAGTAAAGATAAACAAATAAAAACCAGACTGTGGTGTGTTTTTCTTGAAATTGATTATTTTTGTCTTGTTCTTTCTCATTTTTTTTGGTCTATATGTATATAAACAATCTCCAAAAATAAAGATTTTTTCTAAAGTTTTCATATAATTAATATTAGTAATTAATTAAAATTAATTTATATTTTGAAATATGTAGAAACTTTTTGAAAGGTTAATTTTAAAAATAACTATTGGTAATTTATAAACGACGTGTTATTGAAATATTAAATAAGAAACGAAGACGTATTTTAAAAATAATTTGAATTATTTTACATAGTCTAGTCTATAGTCTAGTCTATAGTCTAGTCTATAGTCTAGTCTATAGTCTAGTCTACAGTCTAGTCTATAGTCTAGTCTATAGTCTAGTCTATAGTCTAGTCTATAGTCTAGTCTATAGTCTAGTCTATAGTCTAGTCTATAGTCTAGTCTATAGTCTAGTCTATAGTCTAGTCTATAGTCTAGTCTATAGGCTAGTCTATAGTCTAGTCTAGTCTATAGGCTAGTCTATGGTCTAGTCTATAGTCTAGCCTTTACTCTATTCTATAGTATCTATGACCGATATTTTACAAAAGTCAAAGTACGCTACCTTAGTGCTATTTTCTATATATAGGTCTCAGTGAGAATCTAAAATAACGTTAGTTTTGAAACGCTTATTTAATAAAAGCATGAACAGAATTTTCGGCTACCGTTTTCAGAAGTTTTTGTTTTTTATAGATAAATATACTTTTTAAAGTAAATAATAAAAAAAATTAATATTTATTTATGATTTGTATCATTTTTTCGAGAAAAGATAAAAATTTAATGGAAAATTTAATGAAATCTGGGGCAGATTTTTATGAAATTTAAAAAAAAAACTATTTTTGCGTGTAAATTACAAAAAACTAGTCACCTTACCAAGAATTTTTTTATAATAAAAAAATATTTAAATCCATTTAAACAATGCGCGAGTATTAAGTTTTTATTACATTAGATGTTTTTTCACAAATAATTGTAATTCCAAAGCTAATAAGCAAACACTGTTAAAATATTTACAAAACTATATCAATATATCGTGATTGCTTCCACGTTTTGTTTTATTTTGTTTTGTGAGCATTTTGAATGTGTTTGTATTTTAGTTGAATTTTTATAGATCCAAAGTAGTAAATTATTTATAAACAACACATGTGTGACGTGAATATAAAATCATAATAATAAACATATTTAGCCGCAAAACAGGTAGCACCTAAAGCAAAGCAAAGTAATTTTGATTCTTTCCTTTTTTGCATTTAACTGTAAAACAACAACAAATTGCAAAAAAAACTTAATTAAAAACTTTTTCAATTGACTTCATGTGGCCGATCAATTGCTCTCGAGTGTAAGAGTTTTCGGTCAATCGATCGTTCAACTGAGAAATGCTGATTATTTCTACAAAATGACAGTGTCAAGTACACTTGATTTTCGTCCTCGCTTTGCAATTTTTTTTATATATATTCATACATACATAAACATACTTATAAACGTTTAGTTGTTAGTTTACCGTTATTATTGTCATTATTATATTTACATACATATATAGTTTTTTGTTGGTATAATTATTTTGTTTGTAGAGTTTGCGCACAAACAAAATAAAATAAAATACTAACAACACTTTCATTATAATTATAATAACAAAAATGTTTTAGCAACAAAATCAAAAAGAAAATTAAAAACAAGAAATGAGGGAGAATCTGAAAAACAAAACAGTAACAAACAATTCAGAAACTTTGTGTGTTTTAATTAAGAGCGTGGAGAAGAAAAGAACTATTCAGAATTTCACAAACAATTAAATGTGTATGATCGGTATTATTATAAAGAATGAAGTTCTATGAACTCATCTCATATATTGCTCATTTGCTTTACCATACTGTCATAATCCAAAATTCGGGTTTTATAAATATAGTAAGTAGTATGTCATTAAAATTTCAAAGCCATTTTTCTCGAAACGTCTTTTATTGAATATGCCAATCTTGTAGTAAATTATCAACTTGTAAGTGTTTGTTGTGAGAATACGGGTGGTATGAGTGATATTTTTTAAACCAAATTCATCATTCGATCTAAAATCTCAAAATGTTGGATACAATGAAAAATTAATTTATTATTTAGTTAGTTAGTTAGTTAGTTTGTTAGTTTGTTAGTTTGTTAGTTTGTTAGTTTGTTAGTTTGTTAGTTTGTTAGTTTGTTAGTCAGTTAGTTAGTTAGTTAGTTAGTTAGTTAGTTTGTTAGTTAGTTAGTGAGTAAGTTTGTAGTCTATAGTCTAGTCTATAGTCTAGTCTATAGTCTAGTCTATAGTCTAGTCTATAGTCTAGTCTATAGTCTAGTCTATAGTCTAGTCTATAGTCTAGTCTACAGTCTAACCAATAATACAGTTGATATTCAGTTTAAAGTCTATTTTATAATCAGTCTAGAATAATTTTAGTTTATTATTTTATTTGTATTTTCTTTATACGGGAGTATTAAGTATTTCACAATTTATTTTTTCTACACTTGCATCATACACCATTGTTAATCGACTACTATATATATGTATATAAGAATTTAAGAACCCCTGCTATTGTTTACATAGCCACTAGCAGTGGTTTGTTTGGTTAATTTGCGGTTAACATGTGTACATTGACGAACAAATATTGTTTAAAATTAGCAATTTAAAAATAATATAGAAAATAAAATAACTTTTACATATTTCTATATCGGCCAAAAAATATAACATTTCTATAGATCCTAAAGAGAACAACAATGAACCAACAAAAAAACACACTCACACACTTTTTTCACTATCAAATGCACAATTATGATAAAAATTAATTGTATTATTTTTATTTATAGAATGAATACTCAAATACTTGTAACGTACATATTTATATTGCCTTGAAACTTTCGGATAATCAAAGCATTGCTTTACTATACAAAAAGTTTTAGTTTTTTTTCAATTTCGAGTATGATGATGTAGTTTGAACAGCACAAACATATGTATATTGTTATTTTTTTATAAATATAATAGTTTTATATGTTCATTTGTGTGTGTTTGAGTTTCGAGTTTTTGCCCCAAGTATTGTCATCCTTCAAAAACTATAAATGTATAACAATCACTATTGGGGATAAACAAAACTTTGTTGTTTGTTTTGTTATTCTTTATATTGTTGTTGTTGTTATTATTTGTTTACAGTTTCCAGTTTAATTCATTTTATTATAGTGAGAGTGAATGAGTTACTGAAGAATTAGTGAGTGAATGTGAGAGTGACTGAATGTGTATTTGTTTTGGGAACAAATACTAGTAACTGTTGTTGTCACATGTCAACGTCATATTTATTTAGCGTTTTTTTTTTGCTTTTTGTTTTTCTTTTCAATTTCCTGGTAAAATTTTTGGAAAAGTACAAAAACTTTTTGGGTAAAGTTTAATTTAATCTTTTCTATAGTTTGTTTAATTTATTTAATAACAAAGAAAATTATATGGCTCCAGAGGAAAGTCTGTTAGACTGGAGATCCTAGGTTTAATTCACACTAGAAAAAGGAACGCACAAAAGGCCCGATGGGAGCATTGGTGTATTTCTTCGAATTTAATCCTAAGAGCTTTCTTACTTAACTACTTTACGAAAAAACTAACTAACTAGCCAACTAACTAACTAACTAACTAACTAACTAACTAACCAACTAATTAACTACATAACTAACTAACTGATCATGATAAGACTGTTTACGGTACACACATACCATACATGATCAGTTTACGGATCACATTTGGGGTTTACGAAAAAGTTTAAGAATCGCAAAAATACTTACACAAAGTTTAGAACTCTTTTTTTGTGAATATTTCTTAGATTTTAGGGAAAAATAAAATATTACCAGCAACCTTTTAAATAATTTACAAAATTAAATAAATTTTCTTATTTCCTCTTCATTCCAGACTACTACGTCGTGATAGTGAAGATTCCTCTGTTCGATGCTCGTACTGTTCAGTACTAAATGTCAATGAGAACGATTTAAGGAGATCATTTGAGAATACCTGCACCGATTCATTGGTAACAGCTTTTGATGATGAGGCTTTACTAATATGCGACCAAGGAAACGAAATGGCAAGCACAAAGGTTTATTTTTATACACAAAGAAAGATTAGGTGACACCCAATCCATCTAACGCCCACCAAACCATCAACACAAAAACAGCACTCAACAACATCAATGCATTCTATAATCATCACAATCACTAACTCATTCATTCACTCACTCATCATTGAAAACCAATTTGGCTTCATCATCATAACCATTATTATCTCAACATCATCATCATCATAATGGATTAAATTATAATGCAAATGTTTAATTAAATTCAACTTTTATTACAAAAAGAAAAAAATCAATCGCTCTCATTATACAAATGAAATGCAAACGTGTGTAATTTGTGTTTTTGTTTTTGCTTTTTGCAAATACATATTTTGATTTGTAACTATTTGTTTAGAAATTGTTAAAATATTTCAATTTTATTTATTTATAGAACACATACGTTTATTTAGTTTGTAGTATTTAGTGAAAATAAATAAATAATATAAATGTTTGTATATTTTTATAACAATTCATTTAGTTTATTTTAATTTAGTTAATTTTTTCGTTTAGTTTGTGTCAATTTAAAATCACATTTCAGTCAGACAATTTACATTCACATTCCATTCATACACACATACGATTCGCATTTCACATTCACATTACTCTAGTAGCAACTACGGGGGCTACAGCTCACGAACTTGACTTTTTTTATTTTTGAAATTCTTTTGTTATATTTTTTTTTTTTGTTAAATAATTTTGCAAAAAAAAAAAAAGAAAAGAAGAAAAAATAATAATTTACATGTGTCACTTAAAGGTGGCATTTAGCGAAAACTATTTGCTGATTACTGGTTACAAAATCACATTTGTAGGTTCACTTTGATGACGTATCGTTGTACGGGACTCCGAAAGAGGAGCCAATGCCTTCCATCCCCATTGTTTCGGAAAAAGTTTCAGCGAATTTCTTAAAAAGTCAATTGCAATCATGGTTTCAACCAACCGACAATCGGTTGGCCATGAAACTATTTGGCAGCCGCAAGGCCTTAGTCAAAGAAAGAATACGTCAGAAGACTTCCGGACATTGGGTTATTCACCCATGCAGTTCATTCAGGTAATTTATTGTTACAAAAAACAGTTTGATTATTTTTTTGAAAATTGTGTATAATTTTTATTTTTTTTGTTCTCTGTTACAGGTTTTATTGGGACCTTTGTATGCTTTTATTATTAGTAGCAAATCTTATTATCCTGCCAGTCGCAATATCATTCTTCAACGATGATCTAAGCACACGATGGATTGCCTTTAACTGCCTAAGTGATACTATTTTTTTAATAGATATTGTAGTCAATTTTAGAACAGGTAAATTGTTTAAATAAGTTTTTAACTTTTAAAGTAAAAATTAAACTTATGAAACTCATAGAAACTGAATTAGGACTGAACTATAACTGAACTAGAACTGAGATAGAACTGAAATAGAACTGAACTAGAACTGAACTGAACTAGAACTGAACTAGAACTGAACTAGAACTGAACTAGAACTGAACTAGAACTGAACTTGAACTGAACTAGAACTGAACTAGAACTGAACTAGAACTGAACTAGAACTGAACTAGAACTGAACTAGAACTGAACTAGAACTGAACTAGAACTGAACTAGAACTGAACTAGAACTGAACTAGAACTGAACTAGAACTGAACTAGAACTGAACTAGAACTGAACTAGAACTGAACTAGAACTGAACTAGAACTGAACTAGAACTGAACTAGAACTGAACTAGAACTGAACTAGAACTGAACTAGAACTGATCTAGGACTGAACTAGAACTAGAACTGAACTAGAACTAGAACTGAACTAGAACTGAACTAGAACTGAACTAGAACTGAACTAGAACCGAACCGAGTTTCAAGGTTGCTATTTAGAATAATACTGTTCTACATAGAACTAATTTTTGGCAGAAACTTAAAATTTCCTATTCTCTTTTTCTTTCTCTCTCTGTAGGAATTATGCAACAAGACAACGCTGAACAAGTTATTTTGGATCCCAAGCTTATAGCCAAACACTATTTAAGAACATGGTTTTTTCTTGATTTAATTTCATCGATACCATTGGATTATATATTTTTGATTTTCAATCAAGTAAGTAGGTGCGCTAAAACAGATCGCATCGTCGTTAATTCAGATTATGAAATTGCAGGACTTCTCCGATTCCTTTCAAATTTTACATGCCGGTCGTGCCCTACGAATATTACGCTTAGCTAAACTCTTATCATTGGTCCGATTGTTGCGCTTGTCCAGGCTGGTGCGCTACGTATCACAATGGGAGGAAGTATATGTAAGTATTAAAATAGCCATTTTTGTACTTTCTCTAGTTGTTGCCTGATTGATGCCTTTGCCTTGGCCTTGGCCTATAATTATGCGTTCTTCTTTCGTTATGTTTTTTTTGTTATATTTTGTGTTTACTATCCTACTTTGTTTTGAGTTATAAACAAACTTCAGTTTTAATATTTCCTTGCGTTTTTTTTTACTTTCGTCAAACAATTTTCTCTCTCTTACTAAAACCAAAAAATAAGAATTTATAAAAGAAATCAAAAACCAAATGACGAAAAATCTATACTTTTTTTTAATAATTTTCCTTTTTTTAGTTTTGTATATTAAGTGTTTTTTTGTTTTGTTTTTTTTTTTAACAAAAAAGTTTGGAAGGTGATTATCGTATTAATGTCAACTGTCATGTTTGTTTCTCTTTTTCCTCAAATCCTACCCCAAACTTTCTCTCTTTCGCTCTTTTACCCCTCATTTATTTGTCAAAATAATTAACGTTAGGAGTTTTCATTTCAATATTTGTCCTTCATTTTGTAATTTTTATTTAATTTGTTGTTTAGTGTTGATATAAATGTTGTTTTCCTAAATGTTAATGTTTAATTCAATTATTACAAATAAATCTATTGTGTTTTTCCTGGATTTATTTATTAATATTTATTTAAATACCTCTAAATACTTGGAAAATCTTATCCACAAACATTTACATAAATTATCATAATTTTGTAAAAATTTTATAATAATTACTATCTAAACTCTCTACAACTACTACTACTACTACTCTACAAGATTATACTTAATATAAAAATCCACTTGATTTAATTTTGATTTTTTTTCACTTATTTATAAACCTTGCAAACCTACGCCATTTCATGCTGGGCTTAATCATCTACAAACAAACAAAAAATGGCCTCTAGCCTTTAGTCTTTTTAACTCTCAGCTGCAGCCTCTGTAACAGTCGTATATATTTCTAATTAAATTCTTCTATTGTTTTTTTTTTAATGAATGTCTAATATTTATTTATTTATCTCAAGCTATTTATTTATTAATTTATTTATTTAAAAATTTTTTTCTTCTTTTATAATTTTGTTTAAATATTTCATTCTATTTTTTTCTATTACTATTGTTTTCTTGCGAATATAAAATTGTTTTAATTAAGGCATTAATTAAAAACGATTTATCAAGTAGTTTAAATGAAATCACGTCATTATAAATTCATTCGGTTTCTATTTCAATTTATTTGTTTAATTTTGAAATTATTCCCTTTAAAATAGAAACTGTCTTAAACAAAAAACAACAACAACAAACAAATTCAATTTCAGTTTCAATAGCCTGACATGATGATGTTGAAAATTTTTTTTATAATATTTGACAGCAATTAACATTAATACTAATTTATTCTGTATTTCTCAGTCACTTCAAGATGATTTACAAAAAATATATTTATATTATAAAAACGCCCACAATAACATGATTTCTTTTTGTAAAATTATTTCAAAATTCTAAAACAATGTTGTTAAGCAGTTGTGATTTCAATTAATTAAAACAACTTAAAATGAAATTATAGCTGAGAGACACACTCTGTACTTATTAGCGGCTAATTTGAACATCATAATTTTTTAAAGCAAATGATCGTGACAGTTAATGAAATGTGACACTATGAACGTTTTAAAATTAAAAAAAAATATATATCTTTAACACGTGACCATAACTTAGTTGCCCCATAATAATTACAAATTGAAGGTTTAATTCCCGTGACACTTCTTCTTTGTACAATTCCCGAACCTTGCTGTAATCTTCGGTTCAGCACCATATAACTTTATATAGTTTTAAGAGTGATAGAAATATGTAAAGATATATGAGTATTTATACAGTTCTTCCTAAGTGCCTAGACTTGTTGATATAGTGTGATTGCAATCAGATAGAATTAAAAAAATATTTTAGTTCCAAGAAACTTTAATATCGTCAGTTGGTTTTAGTATTGATATATAATACTAAATAATGGGATTGACTAGTCTAGAATTAAAATAGAACTAAACTAAAACTAAACAAATACTTAACTTAAAATGAGTTAGAACTGAACTAGAACTGTATTAGAATTGAACTAGATTTAAACTAGAACTGGACTAGAACTGAACTAGAACTGAACTAGAACTGAACTAGAACTGAACTAGAACTGAACTAGAACTGAACTTGAACTGAACTAGAACTGAACTAGAACTAGAACTGAACTAGAACTGAACTAGAACTGAACTAGAACTGAACTAGAACTGAACTAGAACTGAACTAGAACTGAACTAGAACTGAACTAGAACTGAACTAGAACTGAACTAGAACTGAACAGGCTTTTTTAGAACTAGCTTTTTTTAGATAAATTCAATATTGTATATAAAGTGTGGGATATGGTGGCGTTTCCCTATTATGTTAAATGCATTATGAAAACAGGGTAATAACATTTCTTATAGCTTACGAATGGAGTTAATTGGTGCATCAATGACACAAAAATCTGTAAGTTTTTGTAATTAAAAATGTAACAAAGCAGTGGCTGGAAAAATACTGTCAGCTCGTTAAATGTATAAAAGGGTTTAAGGTAAAAAAGTGGTGCCAACTATTACACATTTGGATTTTGGATTTTTTTTATAAATTTTTTGGTTTTAAACAGAGATATTGAATTGTGTATCCTTAAACTTAAGCAGTAGGTGGCTAAATATTTTTTTTATATATAAACATAATAGTTGTTTTTTATTTGAAATATTTAGTGGAATATATATTCGAACAAAATTAATTCGAAAAATAAATATGATTCATTCAATCATTTATTTTTTTATTTTAAAGCACTACAAAATACATAAAACTCAAAATAATTTCTTTTGTTTTATTTTGATTTGGTTTATAAATTGTTTATTAAGTGTTAATGTTATAACATATATTTATTGTTTTTTTTATTATTTGTTTACCAAAAAAAACAACATTACAAACAATAAAAACAATAACAACATACTCAAACACTTAATTGCAGCTAGAAATCAAAATCAAATTCCAAAATTATGAAAAAAAAGAAATAATAAAACATTTACAAAATTCTTAAATAAATTTGAACAACACAAGTATTAATTATTTTTAATGTTTTAATAATTCTTGGTTTATTTACAAATGAATAATTTAAAAAAAACGTAGAATTTTTTTTATTTTATTTTTTTTTTTGGTTTGTGTTTTTAAAACGTAAAACTGTATTTAAAACTGTGTTTTTGTGAGAGTTATTTTTAATTTGTTTTTATATACTAATGTTATATTTAATGAATGTGTGTTAAAAATGTTTTTTAAACAAAAAAAATATTTAAAAACAAAAAAAATATTTATAAAAAAAAAAAACAAAAAAATATAAATAAATAATTTAGTTGATCAGGGGTTTATATAAACAAAATCAAATCATTATGGTTCTAGATTCTGCAGAATCTACAGAAAAAAAGTGCTGATCGAAGAGGGAGAATGCACAGAAAAGACAAAGAAGGCTTAACAAAAAGCAACCTAATTTTAAAGGTAACCACAAAAATAAAAATCTAAAAAAAACTAAATCAAATTCAATTCAAAACTTCTTCATTAAAAAAATATAAAAAAAAAAACAAAAAACAACAATTTCTTGTATTTTTTTAATTATACTTTTTGTTTTTTTAATTGTTATTAATATTTTAATTGGTTGATTGATTTGTGTACCAGGAATGTGACAAATTCTAAATGATTTTTATTTCAATTTGTTTTTACTAATTATTATGTTAATATTTTGTTATTTGTGTATTTAAACTTTTTAAGATTTTTTGAAATTGCTTTGTTTTTTTTTCTACAATTTAATTATTTATTAATTAATATTTTTGCTTTATTTTAAATTTAAATGTAATTTTTGTTGACTGCATTTTTTTCTCTAGAAGTTCTTGATTTTGAAATGCATTCATTTTTTGATGCTTTTAATGACGAACAAAACAAACTGAACCAAACGCAATTAATTTTATAATTCTTACAATTAATTGTTTAATTATTTTCAATTTTTTCAATTGTCACTTCAATTAAAAAAAAAACTTAATTTTTTTTTAACAACAAAAAAATACTTGAAATTTGTTTTTGTTTTACATAACAAAAACCCAAACTATGAGAGTCAATTTCAAATTAATGTTTTGTTTTGTTTTTAAGCTCCCCCCGCCCCTTTGTTTCTATATTGTGTAGTTGCTTACGCTTTTTTTTTTTGAACGTCATAAATAATAAAAACTTAATACTGTTCCTTAAATTATTATTTTTAAACTATATATTTAAGTTTTTTGTTTTTGTTTAAATGTTCCATTTGAAATTGACTCTTAACAAGAAATTAATTTAATTTAGTTTTTTCACAACAAGTAAAAAAAAAAGAAAATGAAAAAAACAACAAAAAAATATTTGGTTTTAATGCTTTTGTTACACGAATTGTTTGTTTCTTTTGTGAATTGCTTTTTGATTTGTAAAATCACCAAAATGCATTTGATTTGACTATACTGGTGAAGGATTGTAAATATATATATGATTTGTATCTACTACTTACTACTACTACTACTACTATATATATATTATTTTTTTTTTCTTAATTTATATTAATTTACTAACAACAAATTTGAAAGTAATTCGAGTAATATTGTAATTGAGTATTTAAAACAATACTAGGGTTATTTATTTTTATTGTATTTACTTATAAAACAAACAAAAAAACTAATTTATTATTATTATCATTATCCTGTATAATCGAATGTGAATATTAAAAAACATACTGTTTTCTATAGAATTCTTAAAATCATTACATAAAAGGCCACAAACTTTTTGTTTTTTGTTCAACAGTTAGTTGTTAGAAATCTTAGGCCAGCTGACAGTTTGTTTTAAGAGATGTCAGTTTTAATGACACTTTGTGTGTTGTAAATAAAAGTATTTTTACACTCATGATTTACACTCATGATCCTAATAATAGGTTTAAAAAGGCATTCTTAAAAAATCCACACAGTATTGTTATTATTACCAATTTACAACAACATTCTAAATTTTGACCTACCGTTGTGATAGAACTGCTCAATTCATTACATCTGATGTATGTTTAATTATGTATGGTTCAGTGACATGATGGACTTTAACCAACTACATGCATATATAAAGTTCTGATATATCGTAGTGCCTTGAGTAAACACCTGCTATGTTGGCCTTATTTCACGGTCGTACTTTTACAACTTCTAAGCGAACACTTAGACTTCTTACCATCCAAAACCATCACTCTAAATACATATATAGGTGAATCCCGCAAATTTCTACATACATCCATTTCATATACCCTTGAGACCAACACATCATCATTAGCAACACACGCTTAGTCTGTCGCTAGTATGCGGGGTATCTGTTGTCTCGGCAACAGCACTGAACTATTGACTTCATCGTGTAGCAGTCTTCTGTCCCGCTGACTATCACGTGGTACCAAATTATAATCCCAGCTAAAATCTTTTCAAAAAATTGCCGAAAATAAATTAGACACCACTAGTTTGGAGTCCCGATCGATTAACGGTAGTACAGGTAGTACTGGCCGCTCTGATTGCGATTAAACCAAAATGGGGAAAGATCGGACAACAGCATGTATTGGAATAAAATATGCTTTAAGAACAAGTCCTTCAGAAACAATGAACCTTATTCCAATTAATCTTCTAATAATTGTTATCTCAGCGTAGATGGGCTTTGCGTATGTGATTGTTTGAAATCAAGAACATTAACTTGTCGTCTTCTTTCAAAGAGAAACTTAATATGCAACTTGCTAGGCAAATACATTATATCAAAATTTAGTGATTTATCTGGATATATACTCACTCTATTTGATAGTTAGTTAGTTAGTTAGTTAGAAAAAGTTCTAAAATTTGCCAACAGACCTGTCCTTCTGTATATTTTTAGTGAAAATTTGAAGTTTTAGTGAAAATTTGAATTGTTAGTGAAAATGTGAATTTTTAGTGAAAATTTGAAGTTTTAGTGAAAATTTGAATTGTTAGTGAAAATGTGAATTTTTAGTGAAAATTTGAATTTTTAGTGAAAATGTGAATTTTTAGTGAAAATGTGAATTTTTAGTAAAAATGTGAATTTTTAGGGAAAATGTGAATTTTTAGTGAAAATGTGAATTTTTAGTGAAAATGTGAATTTTTAGTGATAAATCCAATTTTAGTGAAAAAACTAATTTTTAGTAGAAAAACGAATTTTTAGTGAAAAAACAAATTTTTACTAAAAAGAGAATTTTACTAAAAAACGAATTTTTATTGAAAATATAATTTTAAGTGAAAAATCGAATTTTTTAATAATATATATACATTTTCACAAAAAGATCCAAAAAAGCATTCCGAGTCAATTTAATGCTATTCGATCGACCCTCGCCTTTATGCAGACTAATAGTCGCCATTAAATCTTTAAAATATGGTTATAACATCTTTGACTTAAAGACGAACGAATTCGAATAGGTTAAACTAGACTAGACTACTTCGCCTTTCCGTTTAATAAAAATTAACAGAAGTTCGATGAATTCCTGACACTATGGACTCATAAAATGTCTATTCTAGAATATAACTTTAACTTAAAACCTCTTCTAAGTTTTGTAAATCATCACAAAACTATTTTCCGAATATCGTTTAACTAGCACGTTCTGTTAAGAACTATGGCATATATTAGGGCCTAGAACTAATATTAAGTCCCTAAAAAGACGCGTCTCACCAGATCTGATCTAGTATACTTTAAGATCCTATTCGGTAGCGTATCATAATGTCAATGGACGTTATGACCCACCAAAACGACTATACTGCTCATTGGCGCTATGACACACTAACAAGTGACACAATATCTATGAGAAAATATCATAGAGGTCGGTCCATAATTGTCCCAAACCTAACAAAAAAAAAACCTTTTTCCGAATATTTTCAACTAGCATATTTTGGTAGGACCTTTCAAGACCTGGACCTCATAGAAGAAACACCACTATAATTTACTTTAAACGCTTAAATTTAACATTAGATCAGATCAGATCTAGTATATTATTTGATAAATAGATATAATTGACCTGATCCATTTTGAACACATAACTGTTCTAAAACAATGTTCTATCAAGTTTTAAGTGTTTCGGGACCCAATAAAGATAACACCCTCAGACAAAATATTCGATGTTAAACCGATTTCGATAAAAAGACTATGCTAAAAATATTGGAGTAAAACCTATTATTACGATAATGAGTGTAATAAAAACTGTTACAAGATTTAGAAGATTAGCTAACATTCAATAATTCAGAAAATACTTAGGGAAAGAGATAGATATAATAGGTAGTTATATATATATATATTTGCTCAACAGCTGCGATGTTGTCTGTGTCTGAATGAGAAATTTTGTAATATTTAATAAAACAAAAAGTGTTTTTTCTTTTAAATAATCAAAATGTTTAAAGGAAATTAAAAAAACAACAACTAACATAAAAAAACAATCTTTCAAAGTTCAAAGTAGATAGAAATAAATATAGTAAATAAATGTTTGTGTATTTTATTTTGCGTGTTTGATCTGTTTTCTTTTACATCCAACATCTAATAAGATCAATAATATATATTTTTTTGATATTAAAAAAAATAATAATATTAAAAGATATTTTAACACAAAATAATGATGGTTAATTTTCATTGAATCATTTGATTTTCCATTTTATTGTTTTTCCTAGTTCCACTCGGTAAGTTCAATGACATTCTGAACGCGTCACATAATTCGCATATTTTGCAACACAAATGAAATCCAAACTTTATTATGGTAAGAATAAAACAAATGGTTGTCAAATTTTTTGAGATTAACAAAGATTAATTAATAATGATTTTCCATTAGTTTTTAATTTTGGAAAATTGTTTTTGTTTTTTTTTTTTTCAAACAACAAATAATGTATATTTAAATTTACCAACAACAACAAAAAAATTTACAACTTTTATTTGTATATAGCATGCATTAATTTTATTTAAGAAGTTTTTAATAATAGTTTGGAAAATTTAATATTTACAAAAAACAAAAAAATATAATTTTAGTTTTACAAAGAAGTTAAGGTTTCATATGTTTTTCATTAGTGGTAATTCATGAAAAATTTCAAGTGCTTTTAGCTAAAAAACTAATTTTATTTTTATTATTATAGTGTAAGCATAAGTAGGTCCAGTCAACACTTTCATTAAATGCTCTATAGAAAGTTATTGAGGTTTAGCATTAGGTCATCGTAATGTGAGAAAATTTTGAAAAATTTTATACTTATATAAATATTTATTTGTTTTTACAATTAAGTTGTAAAGTTACTTTTCTATTTCAACCATATTTTTAAAGGAATCATTATATAAGTAGTAAAGCTTTATAAATGTCACCTCATAATCCCATCGTAAAATGGAAAATTGTAAGATTTCATGAACACCACTATTATATAGTGCTAATAAAATCACTTTTGTTCGTCATATAACGACTTTAGACGAGTACCTAGGACAGTCTATACTCTAGTCCATATACTAGTTCATAAACTATTCCATAGAATAGTTCATAGACTAATCCATAGACTAGTCATAGATTAGTTCATAGACTAGTCCATACACATTTTAATTTAATTAAGTTTAATCTATAGACTAGTTCATGGACTATAACACAGACTAGTTCATAGACTATTCCATAGACTAGTTCATGGACAAGTTCATAGACCTGTCCATAGGGTAGTCCACAGACTAGTTCATACAAGTATAAAGATTAGTCCATAGACTATTTCATACACTTATTCATAGACTAC
The DNA here is from genome assembly GCF_022045245.1 of Lucilia cuprina. Classification (NCBI taxonomy): domain Eukaryota; kingdom Metazoa; phylum Arthropoda; class Insecta; order Diptera; family Calliphoridae; genus Lucilia; species Lucilia cuprina. The sequence continues at coordinate 60,737,387 of NC_060954.1, forward strand.
TCCATAGACTAGTTTATACACTAGTTAATAAACTAATTCATAGACAGAACTAGTTTATTGACTAGGTCATATACTAGTGCATAGACTAGTCCATAGAATAGTTCATAGACTAGTCCATAGACTAGTCCATAGGCTAGTTCATAACCTAGTCCATAGAATAGTTCATAGACTAATCCATAGACTAGTCATAGATTAGTCTATAGTTCATAGACTAGTCCATGCACATTTTTATAGACTAGTCCATAGACTAGACCGCAAACTACTTTAGTCTATAGACTAGTTCATGGACTAGAACACAGACTATTTCATAGACTAGTCCATAGACTAGTTCATAGACTAGTCCACAGACCTGTCCATATACTAATCCATAGGGTAGTCCACAGACAAGTACATATACTAGTACATAGACTAGTCCACAGACTAATCCATAGACTAGTTCATAGATTATAGGCTATTTCATAGACTAGTTTTTAGACTAGTTCATAGTCTAGTCTACAGACTAGTTCATAGTCTAGTCTACAGACTAGTTCATAGTCTAGTCTATAGACTAGTTCATAGTCTAGTCTACAGACTAGTTCATAGTCTAGTCTACAGACTAGTTTATTATCTAGTCCGTAGATTAGTTCATAAACTAGTTCATAGACAACTTTATAAACTAGTCTATAAACACGTTCATTGACTATGTCATAGTCTATTTCATAGACTAGTCCGCAGAATATTCCGCAGACTAATTCATAGACTAGTGTTTACACTAGATCAATGACTACAAGTTCGTGGACTAGTCCAGAGACTTCTACTAATAGCAACAATAATAACAAGTTCAAGCTTGTTTCCAAGAAAGTTTTTTTTCTTTATTTAACTAAAAACATGGAAAGTCGTCTTTTCCAAATCAGCTCCGAAGCATATATAATTTCTAGCAAAAGTCGTTGATAAAATAACTAGTTCAAGACAACATAATCACTGAAAGAACTATTGATACTACCAATTATATTGAAGATTCATTGGTACCTGATGATTTTATAAATTCAGTTCTTAATCTAATAATTTTACTTTTTAGGACAATTTCAAAGTTAAAAATTTGTAACACAAATCACTTCATATTGATAAAAGAACTGATTTCATAACTGATCCATGGTTTTATAAAACTATATCTATTTCCAGAATCATTCAAAAACTCGATTGGAAAGGGTAGAATAATAACAAGTAAGAGTGCTATATTCGGCTGTGCCGAATCTTATATACCCTTCACCATAGTGAATTTTAAAGTCTAGTTAATAAAAACATTAAAAAAATTTGAGTCGATTTAAGCCGAATGTTTCGGCGGCGGCTCAAGCAACTAAATATAGTTCGGCGGCGGCTATGCTCCGACTCGAAGCTGGTCGACTTCGACCTCTGATTCATTGCTGGTAAACATTGTATTTTTTGTATGTTTGGATTCCAAACATACAAAAAAAATACACAGCTGAATAAAACCAAATACATCTACACACACAGGTGTACATAGAAAAAGATGTACACGTGTTTTTGTTGCTTTTTTAACAATTTTTTGATGAAATTTTCAGAGGTTGTCTCGGATTTTTGCTCATATCTCCGTTATTTACCGACCGATTTTGCTGATTTTAAATAGCGATCTTCTCGAAAGCATGTCTAATAGAATTATTGAAGATTCGGATCTCGCCGATATCTGGGGTCCTCTAAAAACTGATTTCAACAGACAGACAGACGGACATGGCTTAATCGACTCCGCTATCTATAAGGATCAAGAATATATATACTTTATAGGGTCGGAAAATTATATTATAGAAATTACAAACGGAATGACAAACATATATATACCCTTCTCACGAAGGTGAAGGGTATAAAAACAAGTTACAATATCAGGCCTAGTCGACCCACAGTGCCACTTATTTCTAACGGTAAGGCATTTAAGTAGTTTTTTCAACTCAATTCCGAAATATTTTCACAATTCGATAGAAAAAAGGTGAATTTTTAAAGTTGGCGTTATATGGGAGCAAGTACTTTACGTTAATATTAAGGTTATTTATGCACAATTTTACAAGTGAATAGTTTACCTTCAAGTCATTATCTGAAGGAAATTATGTTTGGTTCATTGCGCACATCGTCAGTATTATTTAGACAAATAGTCAATGTATCCGAAAAAGATAGTGATTTCCACCTGATTGTTGGATATCCGTCTTTCGTTACGGATGTACTCTTTGTAACCGAAAGTAAAGTTAATCGCCGCATAAGTGTCCCCTTTGTAAGCGAGAGAGTAAACCTTAAAAAAAACAAACTTAAGCTTGTTGTCTATCTTTTCGTAGCCAATGGGATATCGATTGGCTTCCTGGTACAACAAGAACGGTATATAGCTATTTGGACCGAATTACCGACAAAATTACTTGAATATGCTTGAAGGTGTCTTGTTATGCTTGAAGGTCTCTGTAGATTAGGGGCGAATCAACGGGGGGAAAAGAAAAAAAGACTTTTAGACAACAGTTGTGTATACAATTTAGATTTCGATAACGAATTGTTGCAATGTTGATAACGCAACGTTGTTACATACGTATGTATATATGTATGTATGTATGTATATTCTTTGACAACGGATGTTGTTAAATAATTTGGTACCAGGCGTGTATAATTTTTTCCCTCTGTGTAATAACATAAATTTTGAAAATTAAAAAGATATCTAAACGTCATGACTATTTGCATTAGAAAGTAATGTTTCGATTCTATATTTTTTAAACAGAGAGCTTTAGATAGTAGAATAAAAGGAAAATGCTAAGTATTTTCAAATAAATAGTTCTAGAAAATAAGAAAATTTTGTAGTTAAATGAAGAAATTATTTAAATTAAATACTTTATATAAGAGTAAAGCAGGCTATTAAAGTTTTATAAAGCTGATATAAAAATGTTAATAATTTTTTATTTAAAACATTTATAAATCTTATAAGTTTTTGTTTTGTAAAAAAAAACATAGAAAACAGTATGTTATGTTAATAAGTAGCAGCAGACAAAAATCATGACAAAATTTATATTATTTTTAGATTTATGGTAAAATAAAAAAAAATCTTAAAAACAAATCTTTCAGGAGATTTGTTAATATTTTTTTTTAAAATTAAAGTTAAACAATTATTTAGTTTTATACTTGTTGTAATTTCCCAACATAATTTGTTTATTTGTTTTTGTCTTATACATAAGAAATTGCTTTTTTATGATTTTGATTTTTGCACCCCCACTCCTACCCCAGCTCTGGAACAAATTCAAATTAATACAAAATAATCGAAGAAAAATCATAATTTTGAAAAGAAAATTTTAAAAATTAATATTAATGATGTGGTGACTATGGCATTTATTTATTTTATTTAAGCGTAACTTATTAAATTAAAAAAAAAAATAAAAAAACTTTTGTAAATATTACAGCTTTGCTAAAAAAAATAAAGAAATAACACTTTTAAAGCGCCGGTTTATGTCTAAAAAAAAAGCATAGCACCGTTATCTTTTTTTGATATAGAAATTGTTGTAATTCAAAAACTGTTAATTTGAAACCCTCTGTAATGTTGTTGCAATTTGATGAGTAATAAGAATATGAATCCAACGTAAACACAACTCTCTTTAAGAAGTAACACTTGATTAAAACAAAAACAAATACTTACTACTAATAACAACAACTAGATTGTGCAGAATCGATGAATTAATTAAATAGTAATTAATAACTAATATACATACTCTCTTTAGCAATATTTAGTGTACAATTTAGAAAAGGTCCTTATTTTAGCTATAAAAAGGACCTTTATATTAAAAAAACATATATATATTGAAATGTTTTCTTTAGCAGTAGTGATGGTACAAGTAGTTGAATTTTAATTAATTAAAAAAACGTAGTTTTTATTGTAGTTGTATTTCTCTTGAATTTCTTAATTTCCTACTTTTCTTACTTTTATTTCAAGCTTAATTTCAAAATGAAAAATTAACTCTATTTTTATTATTTAATTAAATAATTAGATTTATATTTTTTAAATGTTATTAAAACTGAATGAATGTATGTATTTAAAATGTATGAATGTATGTTGTCGTCTTCTTCTTCTTATTTGATTTTTTTGTGGCAGTGTATTTAGCACAAAGATCATACAAACCAAAATTGTTTGTAATGATCTTGTAACTACTTTTTAAGTGCAAATAAAAAAAAAGTTACTAAAAACCAAAATTATTTTGTATTAAATTTTAATTGTTCCCTACAATAAAAATACTAAAAACGCTTGAGTTTATTAACTTAGGTGAATTAAAAACATTTGTTCAATTTACAATAGATGTCGTATAGTTGTATGTCATGAACAATTTTCAAATAAAAAAAAAAAAAACAAATCAATACCCCCTATTCTGCATTTCAATACGAATCGAAATTTTCTCCGTTTGGCAACTTTGGTATTCGGCATTTCGATTCGATTCCCCGCCACATAAACAAAAACTTACGAAAATGTAGATACGATAGTAACGCAGGATACACACGTTCGTAAAGCATTGAAACGAAATGTAATTACTTCTTTTTTTTCTTACGATTCAGTTTTTTGTTGGAATACCTTTTTTTCGATCGTTGCGTAATCGAATTACAGAATAGGGTTGAATACTTAAAAATTATGTCATATGTACTACCTTACAACCATACAACACTGATTGTAAATTGAAAAATTGATTTCTAAATAAATTTTAATATTAGTTTGTGTTTTTTTTTTACTAAAACTTTTATAAATTTAAAAAAAAAATATTAAAACAAATAATTTTACGAGAAAAAAAATCAAGTTTTAAATGTCTAACAGCGGCTATAATAGTTTAAAATCAGTTTTACTTTATTGTTTTAAATAAATCTTTTGTTTATTTTTTTTTTTTTTTGTTATGGATTGGTCAACATGCAATTAATTGTTTGCTTTGTTTTATTATATATTAAATGCAGCACATTATAATTTGTTAACAAATGTTAAATATGGTTTTAAGGGATTATTTTACACACAACAGAACATGCACCGTTTTAAAGGTGAAATGAAATAAATCACTACGACACTAAAATAACAGTTAACAAAAATGAACTTTACGATCGTAATACTGAATACACACAAACGTTATAAATTGAAACGTAATGGAAATGCTTTTTCTTTTCTAACGATTCCATTTTGTGAAAACATAATATAGAAATATAGAATGAAAGTGAATACATTTTTATTTAGCATTTATATGACTATTGACGTTTACATCACTTCTAGAACTACTTCTCTAAAATGTTATTGCAACAACTAACAAGTTTTCTAGGAATCCTGTCTTTTGACAGTAATTACATAATACATCTATAATAGATTCATATATTAGTTCTGAAACATCAGTTTTACTTTCCGGTTACGAAATATTCGATGATGTTATAGAATTGTAATTACTTTTCAATGACTACAAAATATCGTCTGGATTACATATTATAAGTATACTTTGTAATTTATTACTTCTCTTGCCTGAACTTGCTATAGAAGCTGTATACGATTTTTCATGCAATTTACAACTAAAATTGATTGGATTCTAAAAAACCCGATTTTAATCAATAAGAATCTTAACAAAAAATCACTGAAAAAAGAACTAGCTCTTAACTTGTTCATCAAACTATTTCCGTGGAACTTATGTATATCGACTCTATAAAACTGAAAAGTAATTTTGATTCCTTTCTGAAAGTGATTCAGTTTAGAAAGTGACAATTTTTCACAAGAATCAATGATTAAAGAATAAATATGACTCTATGGCGGATCCATATACCTTCCGAAGATAAACATTTGAAATCATCGTGAAGAAACGGATGTATAGAACAAATTTCGAAAGAACCAGATCCGAAGAAGCGAATATCGAACATGAATTTTTAATAGAAAAATTGGAAACTTTTGAACAAATGGCGAATCTAAAACACTTCTACATAACCAATTCCAAAGCTGACAATTTCGAACAAGAACCATGAACGAACAAAATGAAACTGAAGAAGGAATTTGAACTTTAGTTTTAAGACCATACATTAAAAAACTTCTAAACAACCATTTCCGAAGCTGACAATTTCGAACAAAAACAAACAAACTGGTCTAGCTAAAAAGCAGTTCCAAAGCTGAAAATAAAGAGGACAATTGTTAACAAGTGTCATTGATGAAGAAATTAATTCCAGAACACACCTGTAAATGGAAAGTCTGTTTTATAACGCTTCTAAAAGACCAGTCCAAAGCTTTCAAAAAACAGTTTCGAAAATGATTTATTTATCAAAAAAAAAAAAAAAAACTGTTTAAATAATGGTTTAAAACACTTCTGTTAAACCATTTTTGATTCTATAACACTTCCCTAGAACCAGTTACGAAGGTAACTATTCAGATCTATAATTATTAATAAAAAGTGTTCTACAGAAGAAATAAAGACTTCCACAGAATCCCTTCCGAAGGAGACAATTTTAAACAAAAGTCATTGATGAAATAATTGGTTTCCGAACCGTTTTGTAGAAATACACTACGGTTCGGGTTCGAAACAAACAAAAATTATAACTGAATTAATATTTCTGTAGAATAAATGTCCTTGATAAAATAACTAGTTTCGAGACAGTTCTATGAAAGAACCAGCTATGAAAGTGGAAACTACGAAGTCATTAATGAAGAAACTGGTTCCAGAATCAGCTATAAAAGTAACAATAACGAACAAAATCCCTTAATGAAAGAATTGGCGTCAAAATCGTTTTGTAAAAGAAATTTCGACTTTATAACGCCTTTAAAAAACAATGTCTTACATTCGATCAGGAAGCATTAATGAAAGAAGCATTATATGGATGAAATGGTAACACAGAATGGGTTCCACAGAATCAAATATGATGCTGACAACAATAAGCAAAAGCCATTAAAGAAAATGAAGCGCTCCGTACAATAACAGGAATATGAAAAGTAAAAAACTCTTGGACCAGGTAGTAGAAGTACTCCACGATTCTATATAGTCCCTAAAGAATTTAAAAATCTATAGACAATCTTTTTTTTTAGCTAAAAAAGACCCACCAACTGGACCAACTGCACGACTTAACATCCCTTTTAAAACCTTTCCACAAAAAAATGTGCTGCATTGAATTTGTTTGTGTCCTTTTTTATTTGTATTATTGTTGTTGTTTTGTTAATGTTTATTTATTTTTGTTGAAAAAAATCCGTTTAAATTCTTTTTCGTTCGTTAACGAATTTGTTTTATTCTTTAAGAAAACAATTTCTTTGTGTAGTGTTTTTTTATTTTTCTTAAAAACTTTTATGTTAAAATTTTTGTGGTTTTTTCCGACACACTCACACACGAAACGCTTAATTTGATGTTGGGACCAGGGAAGAGTCAAGAAATAATAAAAATAATATAATAACTTTAAAAGTCTGCAACATTTTTAATTAATAAAGAAAGCCAAAAAGTATGCTTTTAAATAATAACGAGAACTGAGGACGGGTGGATAATGTCAGGCTGACATTGTTAGCAAAACTGCTACTGTGTAAGTTAGATTAAAATGTATCTGCTTTAAAACATTTTAGTTGAATGAAAAGTCATGAAGTTTTTTTCAAAATATATTGAGAAAAATAGTAAAAATCTAGCTTTAACAATTAGTTTTGAAACTTTTGAAACTAATACCTAGTACTCAACTTTTCCCTGGCCTACAACCGAAATCAAATTAGTTGTGTATGTTATATATTTTTTTGTATGTAATTTTCCACAAAATTTCTCAAATGGTGATTGGTGTATTTTAATGCAAAATATAAAAAAATATAAAAAACCCAAAACAATATGTTTTCAGTTTCTAAATATGGCATCGGTGTTTATGAGAATTTTCAATCTGATATGTATGATGTTGCTAATTGGTCATTGGAGTGGTTGTTTACAGTTTTTAGTGCCAATGTTACAAGGTTTTCCCTCAAACTCATGGGTATCAATCAATGAATTGCAGGTAGGTTCTAACAAAATAATCACAACTAATTTAAACAAGCAAAAGAACCAAAAAAATATATATTTTTTCTTAAATTACAACCAAAACAAAAAAAAATTACCAAACTAATTATTAGGAGTCATATTGGCTGGAACAATATTCATGGGCTTTATTTAAAGCAATGTCACATATGCTATGCATAGGTTATGGCAGGTGGGTTCACTTTGTGTTACATTTAATTGCTTGTGATTTTTTTATTAATAATTGAAAAATTTCTATTATAGATTTCCGCCCCAATCCTTAACCGATATGTGGTTGACAATGTTATCCATGATATCGGGTGCTACATGTTATGCTTTGTTCCTGGGTCATGCTACAAACTTAATTCAAAGTTTAGATTCGAGTAGGCGTCAATATCGCGAAAAGGTCAAACAGGTTGAAGAGTATATGGCGTATCGTAAATTACCGCGCGATATGCGTCAACGTATAACCGAATATTTCGAGCATCGTTATCAAGGTAAATTCTTCGATGAAGAATGTATATTAGGAGAATTGAGCGAAAAATTAAGAGAGGATGTTATCAATTATAATTGTAGGTAAGTATTGTTAAGAAACGATTCTATATAAAAAGAGAATTTACTTTAATTCTTTAAAATATTACAGATCTCTCGTTGCGTCAGTGCCTTTTTTTGCAAATGCTGACTCCAATTTCGTTTCTGATGTTGTTACAAAACTTAAATACGAAGTATTTCAACCAGGTTAGTTTTATTACAACTCTAATTGTTAATTGTTGGCTTAATTGTTTAAATTTCAATTCTAGGTGATATTATTATAAAAGAAGGTACAATTGGTACCAAAATGTATTTTATACAAGAAGGTGTGGTCGATATTGTTATGGCCAATGGAGAGGTAATTTTACAAATATCTATTAATTAAAAAAAATAATAATAATTTTATGACAGCGACAAAATGAAAATATAAACCTTTAAATTGCTTAGTTTATAGACTAATCCATAAGCAATATAGTACTCCATAGATTTGTTCTTAGTCTAAACAGTAGACTAGCCTATACATCATTCTTAGTATAATCAATAAACTAGACAGATCGTTGACCAAAATGACAAGTCAATAGACTCTTCAACATAACTACTTTATAAACTAATTAATAAATTAACCAATAGACTAGTCCATTGACTAATCAAAAAACTAGTCAATAGAGTAGTCCATAGATTAGCTAAAATAGACCAAAGAGTAGTCCATAGACTAGTTAATAGACAAGACAATAGTCTAATTAATAGACTAGTCAATAAAATAGACAATAGACTAAGCAATAGACTTGTCCATGGATACTAATCAAAAGCCTAATGAATAAACTAGTCCATTGACTAATCAAAAAACTAATCAATAGAGTAGTCTATAAATTAGCTACTAGACTAGACCAAAGAGTAGTCCATAGACTAGTTAATAGACAAGGCATTAAGCTAATCACTAGAAAAGTCAATAAAGTAGACCATAGAGTAAGCAATAGACTTGTCCACAGACTAGTCAATAGACTGGTTACTAGACTAAACAGAAGACTAGTCACTAGACTAGTTAATAAGTTAGTTCATAGACTAGTACACATAATAGTCAAAAGGCAAGTCCATAGACTAGTCCATATAATAGTCAATAAACTAGTCCATACACTAGTTCAAAACTAATCAATAGAATTATAAACTGGACATTGACAAGTCCATTGACAACTTCATTTACAAGTCATTGAACTAGAACGAACATAAGTTCGTTGACAAGTGTATAGTCTAGTCAATAGTTTAGACCATTTATTACATCATGGATCATGGACCCATAGTCATGTTAGTTAGAGCTCATCAGTAATTGACTAGGCACCATCCCATTGACTAGTTCATAGTCTAAGACTATGTCATATACTAGCCTATAGACTAGTCCATAAAGTCAATGCACTAGTCCACAGACTAGTCCATATTTACACACGAAAACTAACGCTCATTTCAACCTTTAGGTGGCAACATCTTTATCGGATGGTTCATATTTCGGTGAAATTTGTTTGCTAACAAATGCCAGACGTGTGGCCAGTGTGAGAGCTGAAACATATTGTAATCTATTCTCACTGAGTGTCGATCATTTCAATTGTGTGCTGGACCAATATCCTCTCATGAGAAAAACAATGGAAACTGTTGCTGCCGAACGTCTTAATAAGATTGGCAAGAATCCGAATATAATGCAACAAAAAGATGAACAATTAAGCAATCCAGAATCAAATACAATAACAGCGGTGGTTAATGCTTTAGCCGCTGAAGCGGAGGAATGTAAAGATGAGTAAGTTTATATTTAAACAAGTAAGAGTGCTATATTCGGCTATGCCGAATCTGATATACCCTTCACCTTTGTTGTAGATGCACGAAAAAGTACCAAAAAGTTCCCTTTTATGGGTTCTCACCTAATTCTGACTCTACATAATTAATTTCATGTTTCTATGTTCAATATTATAGAAAATTCAAAAAGTACCTTTTGTAGAACGACAAAGTATTGTTCTTGCCTAATCCGGGCTCTACATACTTAATTTCATGGTTCTAGGTTCAATATTATAGAAAATTCAAAAAGTACCTTTTGAAAAACGAAAAAGTACCAAAAAATCCCCTTTTATGGGTCCACATACTTAATTTCATGTTTCTAGCCAATAACAAAACATTAGTGCTGCTCTCGCTCTGCTACTCTTGCTCTGCTGCTCTTGCTCTGCTTTGCTTTTATAAACAAATTACAATAACAATATTTACCGTATTGTTATGTATTTTGTTTTTGTTTTTTGCAGTTTCTGTCTGAGCATGAATAAAAAATCTAAATTTTATATGAAATTTTCAGAGGTTGTCTCGGTTTTTTGCTCATATCTCCGTTATTTATGGACCGATTTTGCTGATTTTAAATAGCGTTCTTGCCGGTCGTATGTCTGATAGAATTATGGAAGATTCGGATCTCGCAGATATCTGGGGTCTTCTAAAAACTGATTTCAACAAACATACAGACAGACAGACAGACGGACATGGCTTAATCATCTCCGCTACCTATAAGGATCCAGAATATATATACTTTATAGGGTCGGAAAATTATATTATAGAAATTACAAACGGAATGACAAACTTATATATACCCTTCTCACGAAGGTGAAGGGTATAAAAAAAGCAAAACACTTTGGAAAAATCTCTAGAATTTCAATACAAATATTCACATAAAATTTATTTTCACTTTAAATTTCAACAGCAGTGAGATTGATCCCAAAGAAAATCTATTACATGGTTCGATGTCAAGTATAGCAGAGCCCATACAAACAATACGTGAAGGTTTACCCCGTCCTAGAAGTGGTGAATTTCGTGCATTATTTGAGGGCAATACTCCATGACACTGAGAAAAATTATTATCAACGGCATCGACACCGACACTACAATTGCACTATTATCATAAGCATTTGTTGGCATTTAGTGTTTGTGGTGTTAGAAGAGCAACACTGTGAATTATTTACAACAACAACATCAATCTTAATCATCAACAACAACTACAGCAACAGCAGCAGCAGCAGAAGCATTAGTAAAACGCAGTAAATTGTTATTTATATTCAAGCCTCATATATTGCTATTTCAAGCAGCCTTTTTATAAAAAAAATACCTAAAGAAAATACTTAAAACTTAAGAGAAAAATATATTAAAATGGTTTAACATTTGACAGTTCCATTTAATATATTATATTTACTTTTTTTCTATACATATATTAACTTTACTCTATAGGAATTTCTTAACATTTATCTGTCAATTGTTTAAAGTGTTAAGCAAATTCTAAGATATTTTTCTATTAAGTTTTTCCTCAAAAAAAATATATATTAAAACCAAAATACTATATATTAAATATATATATATATATCATGCTTTAACACCAAATTATTCTAGCGGTTGCTTTAAAGTCCATTTTAAGTTCAAATATCATTTAAAATTACAACAACAACAGTTAAACTAAACTAAATTAAACACAATCAAAAAGAAAAGAAAAATAAAACGATAGACAGACCGACAAAACTATTAACGAATTAATTAAACAATAAAACTAATAGAGAATTTAATTAACAAAAAAAAAACAAAATTAAAGAAATATTTCAGTTTTTACACTATTATTATACTCATATTAACTCAATTACAACAAACAATAACAACAAAATTACAAATAAACAATTACAATTACAATTACAACCCAACCTATTACATACATCAATAATACATTTACTTACATATACAAGGAGATAAACTGCAATTAATTAATAATAACAAAAGTAAAAAAGAAAAGAAACAAAACAAAACAAAAACATAAAAGTCCTCAATAATTTAAACAAAACAAAAACAAATAATAACAAATTTTTTCAGCTCCGCAAACTGTGATGACTTAAGTATAAGAAAAACGACATTAATTAAAACAAAATAATAATAAAAATCAATAATTAAAAGAACAACAACAAAATTATTCAAGAGAAAATATAATGAAAATGATTTAAACTTAAAATACCCTAAAGAACTTAAAACAAAATGAGAGTTAATGAAAATGATGAAAAAAAAAAACAAAATAAAACAAAAAAACGCAATTAAAATTAAACTACATTAGTAGCAAATTTTGTTTAAGAGAATTACAATTTCAAAACATTAACTTTTGAAAAATATGTTTAATTTCAATACTGAACAAAGACTAGTCTATAGACTAACTAGCCAATAGACCAGACTCAACTAGACTCTGACTATTCAATAGACCAGCCTATAGCCTAGTCAATAGAATACTATTTTGAACAAGTTTATATGCTAATGAATAGAATAGTTAATATACTAGTCAGTAAACTAGTGGTTTCATAAACTAGACCATGGACCTGTTAAGAGCTTAGGTATTTAACTATTCAATAGACCAGCCCATTAACTAGTCAATATAATAGTTTAAAGACTACTCATTGACTAGTTAGAGGACTAGTTACCAAACACATCAATATAGTTTATAAACTAATAAATTACTGACTAGTTAGAAGAACCGTTGAGAGACTAGTTAGTAGACTCGTTAACGGACTAGTTGACAGTTTATAAACTAGTCCATAGACTGGTCAATAGTTCGGTGCATTGACTAGTCAGTAGACCAGTTTATAGACTACTTAGTTGCCAGTTTATAAACTAGTCAGTAGACCAGTCCATAGACTCGTCAATAGTCAAGTGTATTGACTAGTCAGTAGACCAGTTTATATACTACTCAGTTGAACAGTTCAAAGACTAGTTGAGGGACTAGTTATAAGATCATTGACTAGTCAAGTTTAAAGACCATCCCATTAACTAGTCATTATAATAGTTTAAAGACTACTCTTTGACTAGCTAGTAGACTAGTTACCAAACGCATCAATATAGTTTATAAACTAGTCCATAATTTACTGACTAGTTAGGAGAACAGTTCAAAGACTAGTTAGTAGACCCGTTCACGGACTAGTTGACAGTTTATAAACTAGTTAGTAGACCAGTCCATAGACACATAGACAATAGTCTAGTGCATTGACAAGTCAGTAGACCGGTTTATATACTACTCAGTAGAACAGTTCAAAGACTAGTTGAGCGACTAGTTATAAGATCAGTCCATAGAGTAATCAACAGAACAATCCATAGACTAACCAATTGACTAGCTCAAAGACCAGTTTATTTAATAGTTCAAAGACTAAACAGAGAACCAGTTAATATGTAGACCCATCCATAGACTAGTCATAAGAATATTATTTGGACTAATCAATAGATAAAACCAAATACTGGTAAATAGAATTGTCTAAAGACCAGTTTATAGACTAGTCAATAAAATATTCTTTGTACTAATCAATAGATCAAACTATAGACTAGTCAATAGAATTGTCCAAAGACTAATACAAAGACTACTCATATACTAATTCGTTAATTTTCGAAAAAAAAATTAATTTCATATAAACTTTCTTTACAAATTTGATTTGAAAGTTCTCATATTGGAAACTACACACATATATTTTCAGAAAAGGATTTTCCCTAATTAAAGTTTAACTATAATAATAACAAAGAAAAAACTACGAATTTAGTAGCTATTAACTTAAAACGTTAATTCTCCTAAACAAAATTATAACTAATGTAGTTTTAAAAAAAATAATAATAAAAAAAACAAAATGACCTAAACAAAATAAATTAAATGAATTAAATAACTTATTGTTTTTGTAGATTAGTTTTCCTTAATTTCATTTAAACATTAAACTGAAACCACCTGATGTTTTAAGTTGATTATTATTATTATTAATGTAGTAAAACCAAACATAATTTTTGCAATAGGAATAGTAGAGAATATTAGAATAAATAGTCAATGAATAAATATTAAATAATAAAAACAAAAAGAAAAAAGAAACAAAAAAGCATTAGTTAAGCCTCCTTTCTCCTGATAAAACATTTAAAAACTAACTCTCGTAACTCTCTCTCTAACTATATATCTCTGTCCCTATCTGCCATTATCATATTCCTTAAACAAAACCTAATACTCCTAAACCTGCTCCTTCTAAAACAAACCATAACCAATGAACAAAACAAACAATTTAATAATAAATATATTTTAAAACAAAACAACTAGCCCTCCTATTAAAACATTTTACAAAAAAAAAAAAAAAACTAAAATTTCCTACAAAAAAAATAATAATAATAAAAAATGTATTTTCATTAAATGAACATATACACTACATACTAAACAAAATAAAAGAAAACGAATTAAACAAAACTACATAAATACCTAAACAAAAAAACAACAACATTTAGTGAAGTAAATAAATAATTAAAAAATAAAAATAATATTAAAATCTTTAACCAATATAACAACTAAACAAAAAAAAACAAAATGTTAAAAAAAACAATATTATGAGTATAGAAAAATATTATTATATAAAAACTAATCATTGTTATAAACTGCAAATAAAAAATACCAATAAAAAATAATACAAAAAAAATTATACATTACAAACAAAAAAAAGCATGACACATTTGTTTTTAGTACACATTGTAGAAAAAAAAGCGGCAACTTAAAAAATGTTATTTAAAAAATTTAAAAAAAAACTTAGGAAAAATCACACAATTATTAAGAAAATTGTATTAAAATAACAAATAATACAAATAATAATAATAATAAAACTTACAACAAAAACATAAATAAAACAAAACTATATTATAGTTAAAAACCAAATAAGAATTTCATCTGGTGTACAATTGTTTTTTTTTTTATATATAATTTAAAAAAATATATTTCCATAATTATAAGATTAAATACACAGTTGCAAATACTTTCTTAAAACGAAATAAATAGTAATAGTATTGCCAAAAGAAACTCCAAGGCTTCAAAATATACATTCTTTGCAACTGTGTGTGTTATCTTATAATTAATTTTGAAAACTATTTATATTTTTAAAACAAATATTTAATATAACTTTTTATACATTAAACTACATTAAACCTTTAAAAAAAGAAAGAAAAAAAAAACAAAGTATAAACATAATGAAAGTTTGTCAACCAACTAACTGTTATATTGAAAATAAAACAATATTTACAATAATTTATTAACAAACTTTCTTTGTTTTTATACATAATATTTAAATAAATTTTTATTTTTTTCTTTTTATTTTTATTTACCTTTAGTTGTAGTTTGTAATTATTTTTAAACACTAGCTAAATAATTCTAGTATAATTTTATAATTATTTAACTTAATTATTAATTTTGCTTTTAACTTTCTCTCTTTTTTTCTTTGTTTTAACTACTCACTTCTTATAAATTCTCTGTAACGACCATTGTAAAAGAAACTTTTTTTTTTTTAGATTATTAGTTAAATCGATAATTAATATTATTACTATATTAATTATTTAATAATATTTAAAATATGTATTTGTTTTTTATTATGATTATGTATAATCATTAATTTAAATTAGTTTTTTAGCTAAGCAAAAACTCTTTTTATTACAATTAAAACAAAAGAAACAAGTAATAAAAAAATATATATTAAAACAAACTGCAAGTTGTATTTGTTCGAATTGTAAGCAAAAACAACAAATAACAACAACCAAAAAAAAAAAAACAAACAAATGTAAAGAATATCTTGTATTTTATTACACGTAAACTAATAAAAAAAACCAGAAGGACAGCGTTTGCCTTATAAAATAAAAAAATAAATCAATCAAAGTATTTTTATTTTGTGAAATGTTTCAGAATTTCGTTTTTAAAGTCTGAATATTTTATTGATCGGCATAAGACTGATTTTGAAACGAAGATAAGTTAAGGATCAGTTATGCACATGATGATAAGAGAACAAGCAACGAGAACGAAATTGTTCGCAGATAAATCTAGATAAATAGATCTATCTATCTATCTATCTATCTATCTATCTATCTATCTATCTATCTATCTATCTATCTATCAACTTATCTATCTATCTATCTACCTATCTAACTATCTATCTATATTTTTTTTAACGAGGGAAAAATCATCGAAAGACTGGTTGTCCGATGATACCAGAAGTGCGAGACTTTAACACGCTAAAACAACCTCGTTTTCTCTGACCCCAACTCCCTGAGGGACCACCGCAAAAGTATTTCATTGCAGGGGGAAAAACAGTTTAGAACTGCACTTAGTTTATATTCACAATTCTCTTTTTAAGTTCCTCTTGCTTTTGCAGTTTTAAAACTGCAAAATTTGCTCCCTATCTGTCTTTCCAAGTTCCTTGTATTAGTCTCGAAACGTGGACACATAAAAAACACAGATCCTCTAAAAACGGAATAAGTATGAACGAAAATACCCGTGTCCACTCAGGAGTTGTGTTAGGTAAAAATTTAGAAAACCATGTCGCCTTTTGTATCAGACTTCAACATTTGGTATAAGCATATATGTATGTTCATCTACCTTTCGTAAATGCTGACCATCTTGCTTGCCACTCATCTATACTCTGACTTCTAAAATCTCTATTATTTCCAAGTGAGTGCCATGCATCAAATTCGTATTTTGCCACTCTTGCCAATATGTCAATTGGTATCATAGCAGTGATAATTAGGGCTGCATCATCCGGAACCATCCTATACGCAGAACATACTGGTAGCGCTGCAAGTCTGTATACAGAGCCATTTTTTCCGTTATAGGACTTGAATCTAGTAGATTTCTCCTTAGATATTTTGGGCCCCTTGTGTTCGGCGTTATTCTGCAAAGAGCTACAGGTTTAACCTTACATAATTTAGATGGTGCTTAAAAGTTAGGAGTTCTATCAGAACTCCTAGGTATTTAAGAGAATCTTTTGTTTTTATCTCACAGTTTCCAATGTGGAGAATTATGTATTCCACCGATCTACGAATAGTTATGAGTACTGCTTCCGTCTTATGCTCAGCTAGCGATAGACTAATATTATAGAGCCATGATATCACCAACTGAATACAACTTTCCGAGACTATCACCAACGCTAAGTCATCGGCAAAGCCAATAACTTTTGCTCTGTTTGGGAGCTGCAACCTCAAGATGCCATCGTACATCACATTCTACAACAATGATCCAAGCATCGATCATCGTAGAACTCCTCCTGTGGCATTATGGGTTTTCATTCCTTTGTCAGTTTCGTATATAAGTATTCTCTGCCGAAAGTAATATTTTATTATTGTCACGAGATAAGTTGGAATGTTGAATCGTATAAGAGCTATCACAATATTCTCCGCATTTTTTACATCGAGGTTTATGAGGGCACAGTATTCTATGGATCCCTTCCTCCAGCTGCTGCCTTTTATTGCCTTCTTTGCGTCAATTGTTGACCTTTGTTTCCTAAAGCCATATTGCATGTTGGATAGGCCTATACATTGTTTAAGCCTATCGAATATAATTCTTTCCAATAATTTTCCGCTAGGGTCTATCATACAGACTGGTCGGTACGATGACGGTTCTTCTAATGGCTTTTGTCTTTTCCAAATTGACGGAAATGATCCATACTTTAAGCAGGTGTTCATCAGCTGTAATATTTGATCAGCACACCACTCTACAACTGCTTTTAAAACGAGGTTTAGGATACCATCAGGTCCCGGAGATAGATCTCTATCTATCTATCTATCTATCTATCTATCTATCTATCTATCTATCTATCTATCTATCTATCTATCTATCTATCTATCTATCTATCTATCTATCTATTTATCTATCTATCTATCTATCTATCTATCTATCTATCTATCTATCTATCTATATATCTATTTATCTATCTATCCTTACAACTTAACTCAAAAGATCATGATGATTCTGCAGTTTTAACTAAAAGAAAATAACAACACTTTTAAGGGCCCCATTAGAACACAAAGTTACCCCAAATTTATATAGTAGAAAGTTAAAACTCCTTAAATCTTTAACACAAAAAATCGCAATGATTCTACAGTTTAAGCTAAAAGAGAATACCCTCAACTTAAAGAAAAACTGAGTTAAACCAACATTAGCAACGTGAATTAAAAAATTCATTAAAAAAACATTTTTGTTAATTTTTGTATACGTCCATTTATATAGTAAAAAAAGAAAAAACAATTAGATTTTCAGTAAAAAAACAACAAAAAATGTAATACTCCTAAGATCTTTAACGCAAAAGATCTGTAACATAAAAAAATAATAGAAAAAAACTGTTCAACTTAAATACAAGAAATATCATAAATATAACATTAAATAGTCCCATTTTAAACTTCAGTACTTTAAATGAATGTAATACTAATTTAATATAATAATAAAAAAAGTCTTTAAACATACCCAATACATTTTCACGTCCAAAATTATGTATTATATAGCAGTCGATGTTGTAGCATATAATTCCAATAAAATTTCAGAACGAAAGGGATTTGAAGTCGTTAGGAAATATGGTAAATTCCTTATACGTTCAGGAGCATTTTCATGTTTATTTAAAATAGTCGATTGGTTATAGATAATTATATCATAAATTGATTCATAATCGATACCGCGTTGCTGTAGTTTAACCAGTTCGATGAAACTAGGATATTCACCTGATTCTATCATGGAAAATCTACAAACAGACAATAAAAAGAAATAAACAGAAATAGAGTAATATATTAATTGTATTACATAAAAAACAACATTTGTATAAGAAATGCAAAGACAATTACTACTTATATAACGATAAATGAAAACTAAAGCTCACGTAGGAAAATCTTCCCGTGGATGATGTATACGTTTTCCATTATTCTGTAAGAAAGGAGAAATCATTGACTAAACTTTGTTATTATTATTTCATTTGATTTAACTTACTTCACTAATTTTTTGGGCTTTCCAATCCTCATTATATAGAGCATAACGTTTTTCCACTAATGATTTATTAACCTGTACCACATCCTCACCGTTGGTGTTGCACAATACCATATATAAAATGTTTTGCTTAAGTATAAAAATGTTTAATGTCGAGTTTAAAAATAATTATGCTAATTAAAAAAAGTGAAATAAAACGTATCTTAAAATCTAGTTCAGTTTTAGTTAAGTTCTAGTTCAGTTCTAGTTCAGTTCTAGTTCAGTTCTAGTTCAGTTCTAGTTCAGTTCTAGTTCAGTTCTAGTTCAGTTCTAGTTCAGTTCTAGTTCAGTTCTAGTTCAGTTCTAGTTCAGTTCTAGTTCAGTTCTAGTTCAGTTCTAGTTCAGTTCTAGTTCAGTTCTAGTTGTAAAACTTTTAACTAAAATTTCAGATCAAAAGAACTCACCTCTCTATCAATTTCAACAATTTTTGCATACAACATCAATTCAGTCACTAATGTCAGAAAATAAGTTGTTGCCTCATGACTCCAGTGAAAAGCACGTGGTTTAATATGAGAAAGGCAACCTCTTAACGCTTGAGCCGGTAATTGTGCAAAATATGAGGCTAAAAATTTTATATTTTCTGTTTCTACTTCCGTTACCGTACCATAATCCATAAAGGAAACCTATGAAAATATAAAATTATAAAACAAATATTAAAAAGCAAATTGTAAGAAAATACTTACTTTAATGGTAGTATTAACAGGAGGAGCTACAATTTCAGCACGATGCCATAAACCATTATAACAAGCAGCACATACTTGTCCGGGTGTTAAACACATCATAGGAATACGCAAGTCCTCAGCCTCCAGTGGGGAATAATAACGTCTATAAATACCAAATATGCAAAATAGAGATGTGTTTTCTGACAATGTACTGCTTTCTTATTATTCCTTTATGTCAAATTATTTTAGATTTAAAAAAAATACATACTTACTCAATTTGATACATCAGCACATCCAATTCATGATTGTCTTTATGTATATGAAACCAAAATTTAAATGGATTGTGTATCTAAAAAGAAAACTGTTACAATGTAAATGCTAAATAATTTCATTTAAAACATGAAGTTAAACCTCAGATATAAAGATTTTTATACACGATCCAACGGTAATGTCATCAGATAGTTTATAAGGTGCAATTTTAAAGCCATAAGGCACAGTGTGTTCGGGAAAATCTAAACGGAAGACGTTGTTTTTCTAAAATTAAAACAAATGAAAATAAATATTTACGATTTAAACTCAAAATCAAGGTAAAAGGTAAGGGACAGCATTCGACTAAATAAAATGTGTTTAACATTACTGTCTGCTATCAACTTTTCATCCTGTAAACTTACAGCAGCAAATGAGGGTACAGCTTCATCTGGATCTTCGACTTTATCAGTACTCTCATCAAAAAATCTTATTTTCTCTTTCACTTCTGTAGCTACTTCCAACTTAAGTGGAGTAATATCGTTTTTTTGCAATTTATCAGAACTATCATGCACATAGCTAGACTCCTTTATGGTATTAATGGGTTTGTTAAGTTTAGGCATTTCGAGTAGATTTTCTACTTCTTCCGATAATTTAATAGGCATTTGTTTAACAGCTTTAGGAAGATTTAAATCAATACATTCTTTTTCATCCTCGATTGGTGTTTTCTCAAGAGATTCATATTTAGTTTCTATTTCTTTTTGTGCGGATGAATTAATATCGGAAGAAAATTTAACAGTTCTTGTTTGTTGTCGGGGAAGAGGTGGTGGCGGCTCAGTTGCAAGAGCTTTTGACGGGGGTGCTGTTACACTACATTGTTTTTTCAACAAACTATTTAACTGTCTGACCTGTTCTTGGTACATTCGGGCCTGGTCGTCTAAAGCTTTAAATATGCCATATTGTAAATTTAAATTCTGTTCAGTATTCAAAACTATACCACTTGGTTGTGGTAAAGCGTACATCATTTGATGGTCTAAAATTGGTGGCACATAATTGGATTTTTTCACCAATTGGGGTATATCTCTCACTTGAACAGTTTTAGTAAAATGGTTGCGATTAACACTTTGAAAGGGTGATAATTGTTGTCCTACAGTTCTAGCGGGTTGTCTAATATTTCCCGTAAATCGGTTACTTCTTTGGGGTGGATTGCTTCTAGGGCGTGCCGAACTTTTAGCTCTTGTTCGTGCCGCCTTGGATTTAGGTTTTTTCTGTCTCATTATCATATCATGTATATGATCAGACTTTTCATTGGCCACAAAACATACCATAGCTGTTGGACCACTGCCAAATACCTATTTCATATGCTTAATTAGTTTAAAGTTTTCTATAAGCTCATACTCATTACTCACCCTTAATGTATCTGGTATGGAACGTAAGAATTCTTCCAAATTGCCATAGCCTAGCCGGCGAAAGGGTATAATTTGTCCTTCTACATCACGATAATCATGATTCAATTGTTCAATGGTAATTTTGTCAGGACTTGAAAGTACTAAAGACTTAAGTATAGCCTTTACTTCAGTTAATGCGGATTTTTCCATTTTAGCACATTTTATTAGTTGTTAACACTAAATTAATAATAAGAATTATTAAAACGCACAATTAAAAAAGTGATAAAATAGAATTTTATGATTTTTTTGTTTTCCTATTGACAATAACAACTGACATTTCGCGGTATTTGTTTGTGTAAATTCTTCAGACATGTTTCAATTCCATAACGTAAACAAATCATTTGATTTACAGTTTGACCACTTTTATAGTCACTTTGATATATACAGTGGTGTACAAAAATGTTTTCATGTTGGTTAATTCTCGAATAAAAAATGTTTTTATCTATAATTTTTTCATGAAAATTTACATGTTTAGACTACATTACAATGTAATAAATTTTAAAAATATCAATTACAACTCTGGTTATTGGAAACCATCACAACATAGATATATTCGCACACTTTTGTTTGCTTATTAATTATTGCTTTATTGTGACATGAATTAAAACCCAATATTCTGAAATCCAAAATTTGTATCAATATTTATGAAGGGATCACGTGATAAGTATTGAACGCATGTTTCGTAATATCAGTCAGGATTCATTTATAAAATTTGGAAAAATAAATAAAATTAAACATTAAAATTAAATATTGTTTTAAAAGTTGTTAAAAAATAAAGAAGAGAACTATACACACTGAGTTGAATTATATTCGAATGTTCGAACACTTTAGCACACACAAGTTTTTGTCACATTTCTAGTGTAACTTTATTATGTAACGTTATTTTTCGTCAAGTTCTTTATTGAAATTATTTTAAATATTTGCATGGAAATGGGATGCCAAATATCCATTTGGGCTGAAAAGAACAATAATGCAGATAAAATACTAAATTATTTAATTACGCTTCTAGTATTGCTGCCTTTTTTGTTAATCTTCCTATATCACTTGAATATTATTCCTATTTATTTTAATTTAATAAACATAAAAAGATAAATTTAATAAATAATAATTATATAATTAATAAAGAGATAAAATTACTTTATTATTCTTAAAATACAACTCTATTAATATAACACTGACATACTACACATTAAATACAACCCTGCATAAACAGTCAAAATGGTTGGCAACACCCACCCGAAGTTGGCCGCAAATTGTACTTGTCAATTGTTTTTCTCTTTTTTCTTTCTTTTGACTTCCTTTTGATTGTGAACCAGCCGTAATATGTCTAAGAGAGGTGAAAATTTTTTCTAATTTAATCTTATAAAATCGAAAAAATGTGTAAATTAAAGTTATTAATTACTGCAAACAAAACGTGTTAATTATTATGAACAACAAACTAAATAAATTATTTTTGTGCTTTTTTTCTATTACATATGAAAAATAGGACGTGGTGGTACCGCGGGAGGAAAATTCCGCATCTCCCTTGGTTTGCCTGTTGGCGCTGTCATGAACTGTGCTGACAACACAGGTGGGTTTTGAGTTTGGAATATGCCAAATTTTCAGTTCGGTTATCAATGAAAATGTTAACGAAATTGTATTTTCTTTTGTAAATCCAGGTGCCAAGAACTTGTTTGTCATCGCTGTCCATGGTATCCGTGGTCGTTTGAACCGTTTGCCAGCTGCTGGTGTTGGTGATATGTTTGTTGCCACCGTTAAGAAGGGTAAACCAGAATTGAGAAAGAAGGTAAGTGTATTGAAAGTTAAAGTGATTTTAATTTATAATTTTTGGGTAGAAGAGGAGAAACAATGAGTGGTGTGATTTTAACGTAGTGTGTTAGTTGTTGTTGTAGGAATAAGTATACAAAAGAAAATGTGACCAGTGTTTTGTGTATTAAGTGGCTTTATTAGCCAATTGTTAAAATTTCGTACAGTTTTGTAGTGTAAAAAAGTGAAATACTTTATCACAAATATTGTTTAATATCTTTAGTTTGGTGTCTGTCCTTGATAGTTAAATTGATGGGCTACAACTTTGGATATTTATCTAATTGTGATTATAAAATGCTTAGTTACTAACTAAAGCCCATACCTTTTTGATATTGTGTAGACTTAGTATTTTCCGGCCGGTTGTTGTTGTAACAGCTCGAATGTTGCCGATAGTTCTTTCCTGGGGAAAAAACTTTCGTTATTACAGACAATCTTTGGCCGAGTATGACTCGTGTCGTTCCGGAGCGAAGATCCAATTGTCGTGGGAACGTTCCGGCCGGTGTTTGCCTTTGGTGAAACTTCTTAATCAAAGCCGGTCTTCAATTTAAACCAGGGTTCAACATTAACTATGTCGATAGTCTAGTTCTATTGAAGTAAATGTAGTATCAATAAAAAACAATGTTTGGAGAACTTGTCCAGCTTTTTAGTACCCTACACTAGGTAAAGATAAATATATTTGGATAAATTTTATAGATTTACTTAAGATTCTTTTATATAGAATCCCTTTATGGCCCAATTCCAAAAATAACTGTAGTTGAACCAACTGTGGAGTTTTTGATAGGGCCATGTCCCAAAAAGTCAACATTTTGTGGCTATAATAATATTCTAATATGGAATCGGATAGTGATCAAAAGAGAATTAATACAGGCGCCATTTGTTAAACAAATTCCTCGCAAAAACTTCCATAAAGAAATTTGCGGACAAGACAAGACTTTTACTATTTTTCAGATCCATGGTAATTAATTTCATTTGCAGCTAAAAACCAATCGTTCGTTAAATGCCATAAAAATAAACTATTTCTATAACAACCACACAATATTGTACAATCCTCCTCCTCTTACCAACATTAAATATATTTCATTCTAAATCCTCTTGTCTAAAGTAAATCGTGTGTAAAACATTATCTTGTGTTAGCGTTTTTTCTATTCTTTTGATATACATTTCTTATTTTTATGTTTTCTTCTCTTTTTTGTCGTTTATTACAGGTAATGCCCGCTGTGGTTATTCGCCAGAGAAAACCTTTCAGAAGGAGGGATGGCGTGTTTATATACTTTGAGGACAATGCGGGGGTGATAGTAAATAATAAGGGTGAAATGAAAGGTTCCGCCATTACTGGTCCCGTCGCTAAGGAATGCGCTGACTTGTGGCCCCGTATTGCCTCCAACGCCAGTTCTATTGCTTAAAATTTTTTATTTTACAAAAACAAAATAAACAAAAGAAAGTGACCACAAAAAAATTATTTGTTAATTTTCTTTATTTAATCAATTAGTTATTTAATTTAAAACAATCGACCGTTTTTTATTTTTAGCAAGAGGATTTAATTTTTGAAAATAGCGTAAATTTGGAAACAATAGCAAATTTTATCGCAACTTCCCCTTTTGAGGTCTTCGTCTAGTTGGATTTATTTCGGTGGTTCTGTACGTGAAGTGGGCTTGGGTCTAGTTATTTCCAAAGATATTTTACCAGTGGCTCCCTTAAATATGGCATAGCAAACTTCAAAGGTTGTTCCTTCCAATGAGTCACCATTGAATTTAGTTATAATGTCACCGCGTTGTAGTTTATTATCGATATCAGCATAACCAGCAGAAGTCTAGAAAGGAAATTTGTAAACAATTATTGATCTTTTTAGAAATTATTTCAAATTTCGATTTTAATGTAACGGTTTTTGTTATTAAGCAATTAAAAAATAACTTTACTATATACTGGGAATCGATTAGGGAGATTTTTACCAGATTATCGTATTCGTGATTTAAAGAATATCTTTTTATTTCTTTAATTTCCCTATCGAGTTTAAACTTTTCGTTGCATACGATAGTTCGATCACTGCTACGACAATTCGGGTCATATACAATACAAATAACAATGTTAACTTACAATTTCTGAAATTGTGCATCCTTTTTCATTGGGTGCCAACGAAAGACCCAAATCCTTGCCAGCTTTCTTTGTAAACTCCACCTTAAATGTTTCCACTTCGGGTGGATCGGCGCGGAAAACTTGTATAGTGACAATCTTCTCATAGAGTGTATAGAACAATTGATGAATTTTCAAAGTGGTCATTGTTTCACATTGGAGTTCTTTGCCATTTACTTGTATTATATGATCGTAAATTTTCAAACGATTATCGGCAGCAATCATGCCCTCCGGATAAATGTGAGTTATAACACAGCCCGTCTAAGGAAATTTATAATAATATTTAGATGGAAAGGACGAAAATAAAACAACTTAGCCTACCTTGACGTAATTGTTTTTGCCACCCACTACAATTACACCCAGAGGTTTCTTGTCAGTTTTTATCTCTAGGACAAATTTGCGACCCGGTTCGACTTGTACCGTTGCTGGATCGGCAGGTTTTTCTGGTTCTTTGCTAGCTTCCTCTTCTTTCTTCTTTTTCTTTTCCTCCTCTTCTTTCTCTTTCTTAAGTTGCTCATCGGATTTTAAGGTTAACACTACCAAATTAACTATGCCCTCGGCACGTTTCAACAAGGCCACTGCCTGTAACCAAACAAATATGTGAGAATTTGTTTATAGGTTAAAAAAGCATAAATACAAAACTTACCTCATCATAGTTCGATTCCAAACAGACATCTTTATTAACAGCCAGCAACATGTCACCGACTTTTAAACCCGCCTTTGAAAGTGTAAATTAGAGACTACTTGCTATCGAGTCAAAATGATTTAACTTACCAACACAGCATTTGATTCTTCGCGCAAATCTGATATGAAAATTCCATTGCCCACCTCCACATGTTTACCATAGATTATCATTATACCCAGAAAACCTTCCTTTTTCACCTGCACCGATCTGGCTTTGGGGAATTGCTCGAATAGAAATTTGGTCTAGAAAATAAGTATTTTTTTAGATAAAGAAATATATGGCCACTTCAGAGCTTACATCATCAATTTCTGGTGGAAATTTCTTAATTGATTTCACACTCATGCCCTCATCGCCTGGTTTTCTGCGAGATGTTATCAGAACCAAACGTTCACCATCGATATTTTTAAATACTACCGAAGCGTTTAAATGGCAACGATTTTTCAAAACGGTACCGTTAACTTCTAAAATCTCATCGCCTGGTTTTATATCTACATTAGCCAAAGGTCCATTCGCATTAACACCGGCCACAAAACAACCCATCTTTTGTCGATCACTATGACCGGCCAAAGCCAAGCCTAAGGCGGTATTTGTGGGTCGAGTAATTTCCAATTTACGCAAATCTCTCATGGTATTGTATCGCTTGTTGATTTTAGCTAAATTATACATAATTATTTTTATTTTAAAAAAAGTATTTACTCCATTTTAAAGGGGTTTACAGTTTACCTTTAGTATAGCCAAACTCATCTTCGGTTTCTTTATCTCTATCTTTTTCCATTTTATTTAATTTACAGTTGCCAGCGGAAGCACGATCAATCTAAAGGAAGTTTGATATTAAAGATCTCTTATGAAAATTACAGTTAAAATTTATCTGTTTGTTACCTCAACACCAGCCGCAGATCTTGTGCGACCGGTCATATCGCGTGTGTCTTCGTCATCATCGTCGCCCATATCCATTTTATTATTGAGCGTCGAAGTTATATTGGAATTTTTCAGCATGGCATTAACATTGGGCGGCCTGCCAGGAGCCTGTTTAATAGATTGTTGTGGTTTCAAGGGAGTTTGTTTCATGGGTGCTTGTTTAATAGAAGCTATAAAAATTAGATGTCATTTAAAGAGGTTACCATAAGTTTTAGCTAATTTTTACCCTGATTAAACATATTGCGATTTTGTGAAAAACCATTTTCCTTAATTTCATTACCATCTTTGTTGTGTTGTTCCTTTAAAAATTAAACGATTTATAATATATTTAAGAAAATAGTTGTGATTGCTTTAAATTTACCCCTCCATAGCTTTGTATTTCTAAATCAATTCTATTGCCCGCCTGTTTAATCAAATTAATTACTTCCGGTTCTGTGGCATCGCGTACATCTTTGCCATTCAGTGTTAGCAAACGATCACCCACCTTGATTTTTCCACACAAATGACCCGGACTATCGGGCACTATGCCCTTAATAAATATGCCTTTTGAATTTGTTCCATCTTTGACCTGGTTTTTAGATAAAGTTTTATTAGATTTAGTCCGGGTTTTTACCGGTTCTCCTTAAGGGAAGAAATGAAATGTTCAAAGCTTTCTTCCCTTTAGGAAAATTGAATTGGAAAACCCGTCCATAATATTTTTGATATTTTACTTACCTCTCCTCGCACTATACTTAGACCAAAGGATTTCTTTCCTGTTTTATCTAAAGTTACGGATTGTACTTGACCTAAATTGTTTTGAATTTTATAGTTATTTATGAAATGTAATTATTAGGACTTGTGGTTTTTTGAAACGGCTGCCAAATTTTAGGATATCATGGAACTAGCCAAAAAGAAAATACTTTGTTTATATAATAAAAATGTTGAAATTATTGCCCCTAAATGCATACCCCTCGGGGGCATGTAACCTTGATGAAAAAAACCTTATCTTGGTGTGATTGCAATGTCGAGGAAAAGAGGTGCTACAAGTACCTCTAGTCTGCTGGGATTTTAAACTGGTGACAATCAATTGTATCCCAAGGGAACCGGTGCTCGTGATTTAAACACAATTTCGATAATGAGAATGTCGGTTAAAAGACTGATGATGACCGGTAAATTCTGAGTAAGTTCGGGGCTGTTGTGGAAGTCAACAGATACCCCGCAGAGGAGTGACTGTGGGACATACGTTGGACATAAGTGAATGTTAAATGTACATGATACAGGATAAATGTGGGGGTATACAGAACTCATCTACACACGATGAATGAAGAAGTGTGCTGAGTTGAATTGTGGTAGAAGAAAGCTATCTTTTTCCTTTCTTCTCCAGGTATGTTTATAGTTAAGAATGTTCATACCAGATCAAACACAGAGTTTTTTTGTAAGAACAATGTTCTTGGTTTATTTGATGGTCTCTAGTTACTGCTGTCTACTGCAGCAGTGGACAGAGATTAGATAGCTCGAGTATTTGAGCAAAGTGCTCGTACATGACCGTACTTACTGGTGTAGGGTATTACATGGTAGGTTATGACCGACTGTTCTTTCATAATAGTTTGTATTTCAAAAAAGCTTCTTAATCTTTTCCTAGAAATTTACACAGGCCGCCAAAATTTGAAAAAATCGAAACCTAGAGAGCAATGCTTACTGTTCAGAATTATTGAGCCATATATCAGGTTATCGTAACCTAAAAGCTGATAAGATCTCTTAAAAGGAAAAAGATACCTTAATTCTTAAAATACGTTATGTGGTTTAAAACTCCGAACTGCCTAACTTTAAAATAAAGATTTAACAATTCAAGACAAATAAGTTTGTCATAATATAATGACAGAGTTGAATTTTTGCAATGTTATGGGTTTACCAAACTTCAGGTTAAACTATCTCGAAAAAACATGGAAATATGATAGAGTTTTAAGTCGACTTTCAGATGACATAACCGATTTATAAATGAAGGTGTCTTCCCTCTTTTATAAGGTCTCAAATATAATAAAAAGCTAGGGTTTTATTTGGAAAATGATAAATTTTTAAGGAGAATATTAGAAGCGCCTAAAACACTTCATTTAAAGCATATTTTTAGTTGCCCTAATGAAATGCAAAGACGATTACTTTTGTTGAAATTTGTATTTCAACTTTATTTTAAAAGTTCATTATTTTCGGTTGATTTTCAAATTTAAATGTTGCCAGATTTGCTCTTTTATAAGGTATTGCCAAAAGGTGGCAGTACCGCTATATGCGACATACCAACTTAAAAGAAAAATTAAACAAACGTTAATTTCAAAGCTTTGCAAATATTAATTTACGATCGGTATGATTTGAACATGATAACACAAAAGTGTCATACAACGCTTAAAGCTGTGACACAGGATTATCGGCAGATCTTACAACGTCGGCAGTAAAATGTTTAGAAAATGTCTAACAACCTGTTAAACTAAAAATTTAGTTTGCTTTCAAACATGACTAAAATTGTAAATTGACACGTTGCCAATATTGTAAGATATAACAATCGTATGCACATAGCTTTATCGTTTATGAGTAAACGGATAGGTGTTTAAAACATTCGAAATTTCTTTCTTATTAGAAATAAATGGGTACCAACCGTATTTTGGAACTAAAACAAACATTTAATATACAAATTTCTAAAGTTTTGTACTATTACTTATGAATTTTCCATATAGCCGATTGATTTACCTTAAAGTATATCAATCAGCTTAGAATCACTGCCTGCGTCGATTTGTTCGTCTGTCCGACCGTCCGCCTGTGTGTCCTTGAAACCCTTATGAACGCTCTGAAGGTTTGATGAAATTTGGCACATACTATTTTTCTGATTCAATAAAGAAACCTATTGAAAATGGTTAAAGTCGGTCGTATAGACCCCTCATAAACGTACTCCTTTTTGTCCTCATAGATATGTTAAATGTTCTTATATCACTTGATGGTTAAAATTTACTTATAAACACTTATATCACGATGATATTTTGCATTAATAACTAATGTAGACGTAAATCCCTCTATTAAAAACAATAGAACCATATTAACTCCCTATATAACCCCTCATTAAGAAAATTCGTTTTTTGTTAACAATTAAATACTTAATTATTTAAAAAGTAAAAAAAAACTTATCAACATTTTTAATATAATCACTGGTGTAGAGTGTAATATGGTCGTTCATGCTTAACTGTAAATTCGATTACGAAACTTAATTGTGTAACTGCCAGATTGGACAGACATTGCACTATAGGTCAGAGAGAGAGATTCCGACATAAAAGGAATAGAAAATTAATTATGAATTATCCAGGATCTAGGGGGTATAAGGAGAAGAAACACTTTTGATTTTTTTTCACTTGGTGATTCCAGGGATATATTTATTAATTACAGAAAACTTATTGGTTCAACTTTTTGTTTCCTTAACTATAAACCGTGATATAAGGTTGTCAGATCTTACAATGTTGTTAGTAAAATGTTTAGAAAAAGCCCAATAATCATATGAACTTAAAATTTTTCTTTTGCAACGTTGTCAGAAAAAGCATTACCGAAAATATTACAAGACAAAATTTGTAAGTTGACAGTATTATTAGACATTTTCTGTACATTTTACTGCCAATGTTGTAAGATCTAACAACCGTTTATACATAGCATAACGAGTTAGTTTTAACTTTTTACCCAAAATCTCGATATTTAGAAAAACGATATTTTTACAATGCGTTCTCAAAACATACGTACAAGCTGCTTATTGAATTTCCTTTAAATCGAACCATGCGCTCTTGTAGCCCCCAAACAATTCTGTCCTTGAACATACGATTTTTGTTCATAAAAATCGCAAATTAATATGTTTATTAATTTGTGAAATTTGGTAACAATCTATTTCCAAAAGTATCCAAAACATTTTGATTATCTGGCAAACTATACAAGATAGCGGGTTTTTGATTCGAAAAATAGTCCCAAAAATTTATGGAAACTATTTTTTAAACTTATATTTTTAAATGGTTGATGGGTCGAGAGTTTTGAGACTGATAATTAAAAAAAATAGGAAAATCGTTAAAAAATCTAAATTAAATCTGAATATTTCCTAGACTGTTTAGACTGCTATGACGAATAGCTGAAAATTTTTAACAGCTTTGATTTCAATTGAAGGTAAAAGCATGAGGAAGGAAATCGTTTTTAAAAAATCGTTAAAACGCAAAAAAAACATGGCGAAAGAAATATGTTTAATACCACCACATGTACATAATTGCTTAAATAAGATTTAAGCTATTTACGAGTGTATTAGTGGGTTGTGTGTTTTTTTCTAAATACAATGATTATATTATTATAAAACTTTTTCACCTTTAAATGAATACAAGGTATTTTTTTTTGCAAATATTCATGAACTTTACAAGGAAATCAACATGAAAATCTGTTACAAAAAAGAAAAGTATACCTACATGAGCAGTTGTTTTTTTGGATGTAACATTTAATCCATTTAAATACAGTTTTGATTAAGCAATTGTTAGATTTATGAAATAATTACATAAGCACTTTTATTAAACACAAAATACTTTGACAGCCGTTTCGTAAGTGAAAAATTCACATGCAAACTCACCACTAGACCCATTAATTTGCACCATTTTTTTGTTTTTTAATAAATTATATGGGAATTTTTAAGGCATTAAATATAATAATTATTAACATAAAGTTTATTTTTTTTTTTTTAATTTATAATTTAATAGGAATTGATTAAAAATTAAATGTGTAGAAAGTTTGTGAAAAGCTTTAACCGATTTCGACGCGACCGCCGTCAAGTACTATTCGAAACTGAAATTAAAATTAGCGATATGCAATCATTGACTAACTAACTGACTTAGTGAGCATTTTCTTTTATTCTAGTTTTCCGTGGTAGTGGTGGTCAGTCTATTGATTATTGTTTTCTTAAATAAAAAAATAAACACAACAATTCTACATGGGAAAAAAATGTTTGTTGTAACAACAAAGACTGAGACGATTTTAATTAACTTACGAAATCAAAATTTTCTTAAACTATAAGCTTCAGAAGGTGAACTTTGTTTGGCCAAATAATTGAGAAAAATTTCAGCGTTTAAGAAAGAACCAAATGGTTCTCCGACATTAAGGTTAAATTGTAACTTTGTTTAAATTGTTATTTATTTTTTTTCGTTTTGTTTTTACAATTGACGAGACGTATTCGTTAAAAATGCTTAAAAAAAGAAATAAGAGACCCATGTCAATATACCTCAAATGGAAACCTTAAAAGTGCCTTCAAATCGTTAGATTTTTGTTAGAACACTATTTTAAAAAACATGTTCCAATGTTTAGAGAATATAACACATATTACAATTTTACACATGTTAGTGGGTAATAAACATATAAGGGTTTCCGAAAAAAATATATAAAAAAATTCTAAAGAACTTAATGAAACTAAATCAAAAACTACGGCACCTAATTGGGGCAAAATCGCGATAAAAAGTTTTGAAGTAAAAAATCTTGATAAAAGTGTTAAAAATTTTTCTATAAATGGTGTTGCAGTTCTAAATTTCTGCCAGTTATCGCCAGATCACATTTAAAAGCTTTCTCCAACATAATTCTCAAGAACCATTCAAGAGCACCAAATCTAATTGTCACTAATGTATGTCGCCCATATTAAAATATAAAAATTACTGTTCTGAAATTATTCTAGGAGTCTTGAAACTCTATGCTACTTAAATTATAGTTAGATAAAGTATTTGTTTGTCTAGCTATATGTTCATGGATTTAGAAATATTTTCTTAGTTTGTGTTTTACTATATTCGTTGCATAAATTTTCAACATTTTTTTTTGCTTTTGTTAAAATTTTAAATACCTACGTCATAATATACGTGATGAGGAAAACTTTCATTTTTATTTTGAATAAGTCTACCTTGTGCCCATTTATATTATTTCCTTGTTTTGTGTAAATTGTTTAGAAATAATAAATACATACAATAAATATATTTAAAAATTTTTATATGTTTGTTTTCCTTAATGTTAATAACCGGTCATTAACTGGAAGGGAAAATTATTGACTAAAATTTTAAATCGAAAGAATTTAAAAATATTGGTCATAAAAGCAAAGAGGGAAAAAATACATTTTCCAATTATACACGTCTGCTGCCAAATTGACACCAAAGTATTTATTACTTCTTTAATAACATCCGTTATCATAGTATATATACATACATACGAACGACAAGACTATGTTGTTAAATAATGCATCAATTCATTGACGAAATCAAAATATTATATACATCCGATGTATTAATATTAACCAAAGAGGTAAGATCACTATTGCCAATGGATTGTGTCAATTTCGGTACATTTCTAAAGGTTTTTCCACTGTGTATATTATCTTTGTTGTTTTGTTTATTTTGGGTCATATATACCTACAAGGACACAACTAATTGTATTGATGATCATGCCGGATGTAATGTAATGATCGGGGTTCATTTGATCAACAATACTATGTCCACTGGTATCGCAATAAAATTCAATAAATTTTATACAAACATAAACCCATCCTACAAATTGTATATGGATCGGCACTAAGAAGCCCTCAAAGAAACTTAGTTTTTGCTTAAATTTATTGTAATCTAAGCACACGATCCACTTAGATAATACAAAAACTTCCCTTTGTAAAAATTTCAATGTAGACATAGATCATGTTTATTTCGTTGAAAACAACAGGGTCCATAGATCGTACTATGTAGGACCATGATGCGGTTCATGTACTCGCATAATCTTACAAAGTAGTTTTGGTCCTACACTAATGTAATGCATGTTCTTTACGTAGGATTAATTTTGGATCTAGACCTTTACACGCGTTTGTGGAGTAGTCTCTATTTTAGCGAAGAAGGTACATGATCCACCTAGGTAATCCCAAAACTACTTGGAGTTCATGATCCGTTAAAAAGTCCTATGTAATACAGGCGTGGATCATGTTTATTTTATTGAAAACAACATGGTCCAACGCTTGTATTATAGCAAGGGAGTTGTAGTTTTTAGACTAATCTGATGTAATGCATGGATGGACATCACAGTGTTAAATGAAGTATTTTTCCATATATTTGGATTAGTTTTAGAGCAGTCCTCGAGCTTGGAGGAGTAGTGTACGTGTAAGCGGAGTAGTCCCATTAGTTCCAGTAAATGTACCTAATCCACTAAGGTAATACCAAAACTACTTCTCTGTAATAATTATTGGAGTACATTATTTATATTATGTGGGCATAACTCACGTTTATTTTATTATATAGGACCGGCTTGCAGAGGAAGTAGTTCTCTAATGTAATGTGTGGGTGGATTACGTGATCCAAACCTAGGAGATCACTGTGTTGAACATAGTATGTTTTTTATATATTTGAAATAGTTATGTAGCAGTACTTGACCTTGGTCTAGTATTCTTTGTAAACGTGTGTGGAGTGGTCCCAATTTTTGCAGAATTTCAAAGATTGATTAGTTTAGAATAAATCATTTTTGTGAATTGTTTCTTTATACAATAAATTTCGTTCAAATTGCAGTGATTAATAGAGGAGATTAGAGAAAAACAGCAATTTGTCGTAGTCGATTAACTTAAAATTTCGCTTACAATTTCATAAAAACTTAGATTCTTAAAACTTTAATTACTTCTTTACTAACTTTAATTAGACAAAGTCTCTAATATTAAATAAGCTCATAAAGCGCAATCGGAAAGTTATGGCAAGGAGACAGGAATAATGATTAATGATGATTAAGATAAGTTTTCTGTCAAAAGCAAGGACTCCATTTGGGAAGATTATTTTTTTAATTCCTCAGTTAAAACGTTTGATTGTGTTGTGCACTCAAGTAACCCGAATTCTTTGACAATATAGTTTAACACAAATTCCAAAATCTGTTCTATTCCATTAAAACCAGAACCACGTAATTGAAATTATTATATCCGTTGAATTTATCGATGTTATCTTGTTGAACCGCCAATGTCGCTAGTCTGCTGGGACTATAAACTGGGTTAGTCTTTCCGATTTTGTTTTATACGGTTAATGGAAAAGATCTTTCAGGGCGATTGTGGTTGAACCCATATCGCGGGAAAGGAATATCGGATTTAGGACTGATGTTGCTGTAATAATAGCAAGATTCCCCTAAGAGGAGTAAATGTAAAGGCTAACTAGATGAATTAGGTGTATGCAGATCTCGCCACACCTGGATGTGTCCGATGTTTTGTTGAATACTGCTGGGTGTATCTATTCATGTGTTATCATTCAGATCTTTGTCAGATTATGTTGGAAGTTGATCTTTCATACCATATTTACCATATTCCCATTTTAGTAAGAGATTGTCTTCGGCTTATTTTACTATTCTAGGTGGTGTTACAAAATCAACTAAACCATTCCAGCGTTTTCGTGATAAAGTGTATGAAGATCGTTTTACCAAAAAAATCGATTAATTCTAATATCGGTACATAAGTGCTCTTCTCTATATACCCTACAAAACTTTTAGAATTATGCTATAGTCTTCCCAATATTAAAGTGATATTTCTAAACAGTAATATTTCTTAAAGATTTCATTTCTCAGAAATTGGAAAGTAATTTATAAAAGTATAAAATCTAATAGAACAATATTTACATCTAACATTTCTAAACTTAACTTATAAAAACATATTTTTGGGTAACTTATGTATTCATGCATTCATTCATTCAGTGACAACAAATACTTTAAATATTACTGCTTTTCTTTTCTAAACTTTTTTTAAATTCAATGGAACCATTGAATTTATTTTAAACATTTGTTTGCTTCACTTCGTAAAAGATCACAAGAATTTTGTTTATTATTATTAAAATGTTGCTGTAAATTATACAAACTTTATTTAATGTTGGCATTCCAAAAGTACTTCTATGTGTGTTTGTGTTGTTTACTTGTATACATATTTACATGGATTCATACATTTAAACAAATAAATACATATGTATGTATGTACACACTTTTATACATTACATACACCCACTCTGTTATTAACAATAAAACGCACACACGTACTTTATACATACACATGTATGTATATCCTATGAGTATGTTTGTATGTGTGTTTGTAATTTGTTTACATTGTTTCATATCCGTTTTACAATTGTGTCATTTTGAGAAAATCCAAATACGCAAAATACACAAAATGAAAATGTTATTTTCTTTATTTGCACAATGGGGTATGAAGAGGGATCCAAACACTCCACTATCGGATTATTAGCAATTTTAATACAAATACTATAACTACACTTCAATATCTAGTACTTTTTTTCATCTCCTTTTAGTTTTTTATTTTATCTACTCTCTACAACTACTTTCTACTTGTATTTATTATATTTGTTGCTGCAGTAGTAAAAGTATTGGGGGGTGGTAGGAGGGGAAAATATATACTAGCAAATGTACTTACAAAATCATTTATATATATACTGTACATATTTGTCTCCCTCTGTTTTCATATACATACATACGTGTGTATGTAACTATGTATTTGTGGATGATGTACAAGTCAAAAAAACACACAAATTGATTGTTGTACTCAAACACTAACGAATACAACAACATTATTCGTTGGGGCCAAATAGTATTGCCAATAGTTAAATTTTTAGATCTTAGTCCATGGATATTTTTGAATTTGACTTTTAACGGTGACGCATTAAAATGCGCAGTGTCATGGACATTAAGACAAATTAAGAAGTGTCATAGTGTACATGGACTTTGACACACCATTGAGCTTAACAATGTCCGGAAGAGTAGTGACACAAAGTCTATGTGTTATTAATAGCTGATATATAAAAAAAAAAAGAAAACGTAATTTCCGAAATACGATTTTCGAAATACCCCAGAGTTTGCAACACCCAAAAAAATAGTTTTGAAAGTTAAACTTAATAAACTTTTAGCAAAATATTGGAGTTGTTTCGTTAATAAACTCATAGATTTAAAGTTTTGAGCCTGTAATCGATGTTATTGACTCTCTCTATCTCTTTAACATAGTCCACATGTTATCAAAATAGTTAATAATACTAATCAATTCGGTTGATAAGATCTCGATGTCGAAATGCATTCACGATAAGAGTTCAAAAACTTGGCTTCACAAAATCATAATAAAAAAGGTAAGTTGGCGAAATTTAAACAAAATCCGCAAGGGATCCGTGAAGCCAATAATACTGGAAGTCTTTAGATTTCCATCGATTTATATTGGACGGATATACATTAACAATAGACATGTTTGAACGAATACAAGAGAATACATTGGTGAAAAGAGTACTCCCCAAAGGACTCTTACTGGACCAACACTAATCCAAATATATGGATAAAACGTACTCCATTTAATATTGCACCAGAATAATCCCGAAACTACTTCCAAGCTAAAATTATGGAAGTATATGATCCGCAACAAGTTCCTTTCCTAGGCA
This sequence comes from Lucilia cuprina, assembly GCF_022045245.1. NCBI lineage: Eukaryota > Metazoa > Arthropoda > Insecta > Diptera > Calliphoridae > Lucilia > Lucilia cuprina. The sequence goes on from NC_060954.1 coordinate 60,775,041, forward strand.
GGCAATGGACCAGAAACCCTGCCTACATTACATAGAATTACTAAACGGATCACCACTAATTTTTACAAAAGAATAGTTTGGGAATATGAGACAAGTTTATAAAGGAATCTGTTGATGCACTGATTATTCTAAATTAGGAAACAATATGAAAATCCGGAAGCTGTTGTCTTAACTTATCCAAACACTAGCTAGATGAAAGTTCGCACTATAAAGAAATGTGTACAATGGATAAGCTTAAATCGAAGATCGTATTAGACTGTGCTCCTCCACTCTTCCAGTGGAAAGCTTTCTACCTATCTGGAATGTATCCAAAACATTTTAATTAATTAGAGCTCAATGAAATTCACTGGCAACCTCATAGATTTTATGAATAAGTACAATATTAAACAATCTTTGGCAAGATGATTCCACACGACTATTTGGAATAATCGAACAGTGGAAAATTCTAAATTCTTTGTCCTCCAGCATTTCCATATAGCAGAAAAGATCGATATCGATCTAGAAGTACATACCCAGCAGTTCGACAAAGTGTCAATGCATACGAAAAGGACAGTAATTTACACTAATAGTTAACCAGCATCGTAATTCGAATGTTTTGGGTCATTCGTCACGAATATACCGTTTGTAATCGAGAATGAAGACAGTCGGCACTTTAATATCCTCTTTGTAAGCGGGAGTGGAGACAGTCGTCTCTTTACTATCCTAAAGTAACCTAAAGATTATACTCTTAAAAGTAGTTTTTTTTTTTGTACTTTCGAAAGTAGTTATTTTACCCATCTTTTGGAGAAATGATTATTACTTTCTACTAATATGCCACATTCTAGAGAGTAGACACTTGAAATGTTTAAATTTTAGTTCCATTAATATCTTACCACCTGGCTGACTCCGCATTTTTTTGGTCTTTCGTCACAAATAAACTCTTTGTAATCGAGAATGAAGACAGTCGTCACTTTAGTGTCCCCTTTGTAAGCGAGAGCGGAGGCAATCGTCTCTTTACTGTCTCTTTGTAGGGTGTAGAGTGACGATTAACTTTCTCGTAGGACAAGCCCATGTTAAAATGGTCGGTCACCTGGGTGGTCAGGTGGCTAGGGGCCACCACAAGTGGTAGGTTAAGTGGTCAGTTCGGGACTGTCCCGTCGAACTGCTGGATATGTCTTCGGACGCGATTAAGCTGTTCATCTTTCTTTTCAGTTAAAAAGATCGTGATCGTGAGAAAGATGTGATCCATATTCTAAAACAAACTGGACTACAAATACATATCAAAACTAACCAAGTGGGTTTTCGCGGAAATTCTTCATCAGAAAAATATCCCATTTTACGCCAAAATATTAGAAAATTGTGAATACTATTTGTTTTGAAGTACGAGGGCACTAAAAACTCAAAATCACTTTAGCCAACTAACTGACTATAATAAAGAATAACAACAAAAACACAAATATATATATTTACAGAACGCAAAACAAAAAAAAAACATTAAAGTCCTGTGAAATAAACATGCGTCATATCAACAATACAATTAAAATAAAATTCTGTTTTTATACAAGTATTAGTGAGTAAACTACAACTACTGCTACAACAAGGATAACGTTGACAACAACAGTAGCAGCAAAAACAACAACATTGCTGTAGTTGACAGAAACCATGTTGTTTGTGTTTGTTACTCCAAGGGGTGACAGACATCGACAGCAAAGTAGTAAGAGATGGTGGCTGTTCTAGCATCATACCCATCCTTTTGTTTTCGGTGTGTCTGTTTAGGCATTAGTTACTGTGTATGTTATGTTCTTGTATAAACATCTCGTACAAAATGGGCGTTCCACTGATGGCTAACATTTTTGGCAACGCCTTTTTTCGGTGAGTAAATCGTTGTTTTACCTGTGTGAATTTGAATTTTTGGCATTTTAACGGATGCTGCTACTTAGTTAATGCTCTCCTGACAATTCTCTCTAGCTTCATGTATTCGCACACACAAACATTGGTGTATTTCCTGTTTGTTATTGCTCTCTCTCTATCTGGTAGTGTACGTGAGTGTGAATGGAGTGAAGAGGAGTGCGAATACTTTGGCTGGCGTTAAATGTTTAAACAATTTTGATTTTTCACTAGACTTGAAAAGCTTTAACCAAAGTCATTTTTTCGTTTGTTTTACTTCAATAAAAACATGACTAATATTTCTACTTTTATAATTTGTTTTTGCTTTTCTCTATGTAAAACTGTGTGTATGTTTATTTCGCATCTATGTATAAGTGAGTCCTGTTTGTTTATGCAAAAATGTATAGTGTGTGTTGTCTGTACGAGAGAGTGAGAAGAAGAGTGAGTGAACGAATGTTTGTTTGTGTTAAAACATTTGTTTATGTGACTAAAAGGAAATAATTTTATTTGAGGGTATTTATGTATTATTTTTATTTAACTTGAGTAAATTTTTAAAACCTTTAACGGTTTTGTGGTTTGAGATATTTTTTTTAATTACACAATCATGTAATTAAAAATATTTTCTCACACACACACTCACACATAGACATTGTCCCACACTTTCATATAAGAAAAACTTTGGTTTAAAAGGATATACAATATATTTGTTTACCATTCCTTTAGATTTATATCAACAAAAATTTAATTAAGCCATGTTCTTGTTACGTAAATTTATTGTCTACTTGATTTAATAAGAAAATTATTTGTGCAGCATAAAAAAATGGTGACTTGGTTCAAAAGAAGCAGTAAGTGATTTTTATAATTTATCGTTCAAAACTTTATTTCAGGGGAGTTACATTGTAACTCCATTCGAAAGAATTGTGTTTCGAAAACTTTTTCTTTCGAATCGAAATACGGAGTAACTCATAACGGAGCGGTTTTTGGCGAATTGATCAAATCCAGTTAATGGACACGTTAACAATATATACTGAACATATTGGACAATTATACATACAGCACACCGAAACCAGAAATTGTCAGAAACTAGCAGAACGTCAAACTGTTGCTACGCGGATGGCTGTAAATTTTTAAATAAACGGGTCTAAGAATCTACATTGAAAACTAGAAAACCGAAATATACTCCGTGCTACAACGTAATGTTTCAAATCGAATATATATATCGCCAACAGCTAAACGGCAATTATCTGATAATATTAAATCTGAGAACGTAGTGAACTATAGAAGAGCCATAAGAAAAAACTCTCCCGTGAGGTACGATCTACAACATATAAGTACCAGGTCATTTGGGGCTAATCGGCAATAAAAGAGCAAATGTCATTTCTTGAAGTAGAAGGGATCTTGAGGAAGGTAACAAAAACCGTTCTACACAAAACGAGGGCTTAATTAAAAATATGTGCTAGATAATTCTATAAAACCATTTGAAATAATGAAACCGGGTTTAGGACTAATCAAATCCTAAGGGTTGGCTATAAAGAGAGCACTAACCGTAGCATTCTCATTATAAATAAGACCAAAGTTATTAAATGTGGAAAACACTGAGAAATGCTAAAACTTTGTTATCATCAAAATTAGTTCCTGATATCTTTGGAGCGATGTTATTCAATATTACATTAATCAAAAATACTAATTGAAAAATTCGAAAAATTACATTCGGAAAGCTGAGTTTCTGAACATTCAAGGAAAATTCATTGTGTAGATCGCTTACTTTGTGGGTGATCACAATGGTAGATCGACAATGCTATTATTGTTATTTCAATATCGAGGTATTGAGCTGCTACCAGTATCTCCAGTTTCACGGGACTATAAATTGGTGGTGTTCTTAAACTCGCGATCCGACCAGAGATCCTAACATATCATATACAGGACAACCAGTTGCTCGATTTTATCATTTTCCAGTTATTGAAGAGTTGGTTCCTTCAGAGTAAACGTGATGTTTCTGACCCAAACTTGAGCTGGATCCGCAGCTGTTCTGGTCTGAACTAAAATTATCAATCGTGTTCTTTGAAAGTCAGAAATGGATGGTGTGTATAGTTTCCAGACCACTCAGTGGTTGCAAAAGATCTCCGTTGTATAAGGTCATCAAGACAGACAATCACATAAAACACTAACGGAACATTACGATCAAGTCATTATATTTCAATTCAAAAGCACAGCGCAGTTGCAAGATATCTAAAAAATTTTCAAGAAGTAATCCGATTCTATGTTTTGGACTCTATAGTACTGTAGGATTTGCTGCTCAAAAGACTTCGTAAAAGACTTATAAACGTTTTTTAAAAGAAGTGGTTAATTTAATATGTTTTTTTAAACTTTTAAGTAAAATATGTATGTCAACAAAGTTCAAAAGCTTTTGGAAAACAAACAAGTTTTCTCATTTAATTTCCGTTTTTTCTTTTTTGTTTTGGTTTTCTTATTTCTTTTCCGTTTAAAAACAAAAACTAAAGTCAACATAATAGGAATTAAAACAGCGAATACTTGCATATATTTCATAAACAAATATGTAAATAAATAAATGTTTATTGTCAATCTATTTTCTATTTTTATTATGAAGTCTATAATCTATTTGCTTTTGGATTAAACACTCTCTTCATACTTTCTCTAACAGTACAAGGACAATAAAGGAAAAATAACAGATTGTCAATTCCCGCTTTCTCAGACTATAATCGCATTAAAATGAAATAATAAAAAAAAACTGACAACATTTTTGCATTTTTAACAAATACACATTCATACACAAATGACTGCTCTCATAACGATTTTCAAAATTTAATTTAAACAATTTAACTGACAGCGTTAGAAGAGCAAAAATTTAGCCAGAAGCAATAATAAATACTTAAACAAAAAAAAAAAAAAAACATAAACATAAAATGAAAAGAAAAATTATTTATGTTTGTTTGTTGCCTTCACAAAAAAAGAGAAAAATATTAAATCTATCAACAACTTAAAGGGAGGGTGTTGTAGTAATGAGCATGTTCTGTGGATAAGGATAATGATGACAAGGATGAGACAGTTTTTCATATTTATATTCGACCCTTTTTTGTCGGTTGCCTTTGCATGTGTTTTCCATTGTATTTGATTCTCAACAACTTTTACGCAAATATATTGTAAAATTGTTGTAAAAGTTTTGTATTGTATATACAATTGAAGTTGATAGATAGTTGAACAATATTATGCATATTTATATTTGATTATGTTTTTTCTTGAGTGTATTTCATATTAGGGGTGATCATGGTATCAAAGAAACAAGAATAACAGTTATCTAACTAACTTTTATAACAACTAAGTATAACATTTATCTAACTAGTTAGAATTATTAATATAAATTCAGACATTGATGTTTATATTCTACCTTTTTAACCGGACCTACTGGTCCAAAGATATCTTATAAAGGGATCAACTTTGAACCCAAATGATAAGATAATTCGCTATTATCGTGAAAAGAATGTATAAAATATATGTATATATGTGGACCTATACGAGGATCTTAAAGCTTCTCTATTGTGTCATAACTAAGACTTGATGGTAAAGGTATCAAATTATGTTGTCAGTGTTGCAAACGTCAGTAATTTAGTAATTATACCCTTCACCACTATAGTAGGGAGGGTATTATCCGTTTGTGCTAATGTTTGTAATACACTAAAACACACACTTTAAAGTATACCAATCGGTAGAGAATCACTTTCTGAGTCGATTTAGCTACGTCCGTCCGTTTGTCTGTCTGTGTGTACATGTAAACCATGTGCGCACTCTACAGGTCGCAATTTTCAAGATAATTTAATGAAATTTTTGCTTTTGGTGCAATGACTGAATTCGGTCTATAATTTCGCCAACCCGAATACATACGTACTTCCCGAATAGGACCTTTGGGCTCATAATTACGTTAAGTGTTCCATTATGCCAACAAAAATCGGCAAACCTTAGTTTTATAAAACTTTAAATGACACTACCGGCTACGGTCAAATGTTTTCTCATTTCACCATACAAACTCCCCTTTAGAAAATGACTTGAATGTTACCTTATAAACACTAATCACACGATTAAATTCTAACCCCCGTAACCTGGATACTTTAGGTTTATAGCGCACATTTTCCATACAAAATTCCTACAATAAACCATCAATAACTTTATTAAGCATTTCTGAATATGGAGGTAAATAAATAATTTTGAAATAGACATAAATTCCTCCACCACATAAATAAGGATAGGCCCATATTTACCCGTTACCCCTTTATGAGCTCTCTTGCAGAAAATCTCTTTTTTTATCAACATTCCAGAATAAAGTTAAAAAAAAAACAAATTGAATGCCTTATATTTTAAAAAATAATCGACATTTTTAACATACTGACTGGTGTAGGGTATCATATGATCGGCCATACCCATATATACATTCATAACTGTTTTTAATGCCTTTGACATCGAAAAATAGCCAGTGGACTAGTCATACGACTATTCAATAGACTTGCCAGTAGTCCAATCAAGAAACTAGGCAAAAGTCTAGCATTAGACTTGTCAGTTGACTAATAAATAGAATAGACTAGTCAGTACACTAGTTAATATACTATAGGCTAGTGGGCAGACTTGTGAGAAGAATAGTCCGTAAAATAGTCAATAGACTAGTCAATATATTAGGCTGAAGAATAGACAATAGCCTTGACAATAAGATGACTATTCAATAAATTATTCTGTAAACTAGCCAATAGACTAGTTCGTAGACTTGACAATAGACTCATCAGTTGACTGGTCAATAGAATAGTTAGTAGACTATTCAGTAGTTTAGTTAAGCAACTAGGCAGTAGTTTAGTTAATCAACTAGTCAGTAGTTTAGTTAATCAACTAGTCAGTAGTTTAGTTAATCAACTACTCAGTAGTTTAGTTAATTGACTAGCCAGTAGACTAGATAATCGGCTATCACCAATAGACTAGTCTATTGAAGAGTACTACATTTAATCTTAAAAATAACCTTTTTAATTCAATTTTACAACTATTTCCAAGTTTTTCATTCCTAATGTGGTTTTATTAAGAAATGAAATGGTTAATCCTATTTTATGCCTAATACGGAATATCCTTAATGAATTTTATAGCATTCTTATACTACTGCCAAATACTCAAAATACAAATCTATACAACACATCCTTTCGTAGTGGCATAAAAAAACGAAATCGTATAAAGTTCTATACTCCTAGAATCCAAAAAAAAAATGAAAACATTTCATAAGTGAAAAGGCCACAACAACTTTAGTTTTAAACTCGTAATCTGAATTGTACTCGTAGTTACTGCACAGTCTAATATAAATCACACAAAAGGGGTTGATTCGTTGGTAGGATTTATCCTAGAAACTCAAAACAGATGATGTGCTTCAGATGTTGTATTCTAAGGACTTCGGATACAAAGTAGACACAGATCTACAGACTACAAGTAAACACTTGAAATATAAATAATAATAGTCTTATTCATCATATAATAATGTTTTATGTTATTTTCTAATGACAACTAAGTAAGTAAGTGAGTGTGTATTAGAGTGAATGGTGAGTTGTGAGGTAAATCCAATATTTAAATAAACGCGACATGTTTTCTTCTTAACAAACAAATAAAAGCAAAAAAAAGAACATCATACATATATACATACTTATAGAATAAATACAAACAAAAGTATTTTGTCAAAAGAACATTTATTTTATTTGCTTAAAAACACGATGTCACAACTAAATTGAGTTTTAATGTTGTCAACGCAAAAGATGCAAAATGTTGAATGAATGAATGAATAAATGAATGAATGAAATACTGGGTGGTGGTTGAAGGACGTGGTTACAAATCCATTCAGCGTATAATTGACCGAAAATGTTTTTAACGCTTTTTGTATTTTAACAAAACAAAACATGATGATTTAAGAAAAGGAAAGGGATGTTATATGATGTGGCATGAGTATGCAATACAAAGAGCTCTTGAAGTACAACTTGCCACTTGTATTATTATGTATCAATTTGTTTTCTGATGGGGGCGCCTTTATTTACACTAAATGGAATTATCCACAGATTTACTGATTATAAGCTGTAATTGCAAAACATTGAACGTTGAACACTAATGTAAATAAATTGTGTTTAATTTGTAAATAAGTGAAATACAAATAATTTGAAATTGAAACTTTGTATTTTTATTATTCTTTATGAGATTTTTTAATATAAATTGTGAAATTTAGAGAGATTGCAGAAGAAATAGTTGACTGAAGAGAAGATGTCCCTAGACCTAACCCTTGTGCAATGAGATATTCACACTTCCCTGGTGACACTATCAAAATTGATAGTTGACTGGGCATTGAGTGAGACGGACCACAGGTGGTCAAATATCACCACTTGTAAAACATCGGGACTGTTTTGGCCTACACTAACAACGGATAGGACTATGACTCTATTTTCTCTTAATAAAACTCGACATATGTCAGAACGGATGGACAACTCCACGTTATAGCTACTGTAGAAGCTGTTTGGAAAAAGAAGTAGAATCAGTACTACATCTTCTATGTGACTGCCCAGCCTTACAATAATACAGACTACTTTACCTTGGTAGAGCTCATTTCCATGATCTGGACTGTCTCAGATATGCGTCACTAGTAAACATGATTGATTTTATGACAAATGTCGGCTGGTTTTTACGAAATCCTGGAAAGTGAAACTATTTTCTCAATATAAGGGAATGTCGATTTTATGGTTATCATAATGGACCACATTGACTCCGAGTGAACTCGCTAAATAGCGACCCACGTAACCTAAACCTAGGTATGTAGCCTATTGGATAGTCTGTTGGCTAATCCAAAGACTAGTTTATTGACTAGTTCAATGACTAGTTTATAGGCTAGTCCAATGACTAGTTTATTGACTGGTCTACTCTCTAGTCTACTGGACTACTAGTCTATTGACTAACCTATAAACTAGTATCTTAGTCTATTGACTAGTCCATAGAGTCTACTCTCTAGTCTACCGGACTACTAGTCTATTGACTAACCTATAAACTAGTATCTTAGTCTATTGACTAGTCCATAGAGTTGTCTATTGACTAGTCAACTGACTAACTTATGGACAAGCTTACTGACTAATCTATTGACTAGTATATTGATTAACCAATAGACAACTCTAACAACTATTCTGTAGAGTGGTTTATTGAATAGCATGACTAGACTACTGATTAGTTTATTAATGAGTTTATTGATTACTTTATAGTCTAATCCACCAAATCCATTGACTAGTCTACTAAGAAGTCTGTGATTAGGCCTTTTGAGTAGTCTATTGAGTTCATTGAGAAGTCTATGATTTTATTGACGAGTCTACTGAATAGTTTACAATAACAATATACTAGTCTTTTGACCACTCTCCACAATAGTTCATTGTGTAGTCTACTGACTAGTCCATAGACTAATTCACTAACTAATCTTATGACCAGTCTACTGACTAACCTATTGACTAGCCTATTGTCTAATTCATAGACTAACCTGTTGACTAGTCTACTACCTATTGTGTGGACTGGTCTATTGTCCTATTAAGCCTATTGACTAGTCTACTATTGCGTCTATTGAGTAGTACCATTGACTAGTCTATTGTTAACCTATTGACTAGTCTACTTACTAGTTAATTAAGAAGTTATTTGATTAGTCAAGTGACAATTAAGTCTATTGAATAGTGTACTGAGTAGTCTATCGACTAACAAGTGTATTAAATATCCTATTGACTGATCCGTTAAAAAGTTTATTGGCTAGTCTATTGACAAGTCCATTGTCTAGTATCTTGATTAGTCAATTGGCAAGTTTATTGATCAACCTCGTCTATTGTGTAGCTTATGGCTAAACCATTTTATCGGAATATCAATATTGGAACTATTGTTGTAATTATTACATAAAGAAAATGTTGTTGTAGTTCGAAAGTATCTCTTAGACGTTTTTAAGCAAAATCAGTTTGATCCTACACTAATGCAAAAGAACATATAGTGGATTCGTTGTATTATAATTTTTACATTAATTTAATGTTTTGATATTTGTTGTAAGTACTTTGTTTGTCATTAAACATCAAATAAATATTAGATAGAATTAGAAGAAATAGTTAAATGTTTGTCTCGCATATGATATGTGATATGAATTTCCAACACGTGTTCACACTCATGGGGGAACGCACTTGCAGCAATAGCAAATATTCAATATCATGATACATACACGTGCCGACAGTTGAAAATTGCCATTGACTTGAGAACTTAAGAAATATTAAAAAAAAAACATATAGAAAAGAAACTGGGAATAGAGTCATCCTAACAACCAATATTGTTTTCTTTTTTTTTTGGAAAATACAAAAATTGGTATGATCACGTCCAGTGTTTGTAGGACTGATTATCAGCAACACCATCAGTGAAAATGAAAACCTATTACATAACACAGACACACGTTCGCGTGTAATTGTTGTTAAAGAGGTTGAAGCAGATATTTTGGGTGGGGGTAGTGTTTACAATAATATGACAATGATTACAACAACACAACATATTGTTGTTAATATTGTCATAAGTACAATGTTATTGCCATTGTATGATTACGATTTTTCTTTAGTGTTTTCTTTCGACACATGTACGTTGTTGTCTCCTCTTTAGTATTTTACAGCAGTTTTCCTTTTACCAGATTTGCTATTTCATTGCAAATATAAACACAAGAGGACATTTACAAAAAAAAAGTAAATACCAAAACAATGTCAACATGCCTGTCAACGTTTGTCCTTTGATGTGTGTCTGTCTTGTTTTATCGTGAGACTTTAATGAAATTCCAAAGTGTTACTTGTATTAATCATTGGTTTCCTGTTGATGTTTTACATTAAATATTTTTTTTCCTTTTTTAGACTTTAAGTGCGAATTACAACACCATTTGCGTTGACACGTGTAGGTAAACATTATTAAATTCTATTTTACAAAATACTTGGTTACACTAGCAAACATCCTTTTCAAATTAAAAATAAAATATTGAAAAAACTTTTGTAGATAAAAGTTTTAAACAAATTGAAATGTTTTAATGGAAAATAGTATAAGAGAAAATGTACCTTCTATGGTAAAATGCTGAAAACTAACTTGTGTTTCGGTCCAGCAGATGTTCGGAAAATGAAATTTTATTCATTATTGGGACAACTTAGTAACCAAAAAACAACTGATTTATTGTAAGAGAGGTTATATAGACAGTTGGACCCTACTTAGGTCTGGTCCTTATAAAATTTACAAAAAATATTTTGGCAGCCATAACACTTGTTTGTGTTAAATTTCATCGTTATACTGTAATCAAAAAACACAGAATATGGTCTTATTTTGGAAGTTGAATCCACTATAGATCGATCCCTATGAAAATTCACTTTTTTTAAAAAACTTGCTTTTGTCATAAGCTATAATGCTAATTTTTAGACAATATTGATTATTAGAGTCCGACCGAACTCTAAATTTCGTTCGGTACCGAACACCGAACCCGTACCGTAATCAATTATAACTTATTCCGAATCCTAGAGAGTGATAAATTTCTAATAACAAACTATTTTTGGTTTTTAAACGATTCATTGACGATGATATAATTCTCTGTAAGAGTACGCAGAGAAAAAACATGATTATGGTTAAAATTATGATTGTAGTCTAAACATATTATCGTCGTTGTAAAAATTTTAAAATATATTATATTATGATTAAATACCGTCAAAATATTTCAATTTTTGTATTATCATTATATTGTTATACATGATGAATATTATGATCCAAGGTAATCAAAATTTCGTTTTAAATATATATCGAAATCAAAATGAATTTCATCGAATTAGTAAAATTATAGTTTCTATAAAAAATATATATAATATAAATATAATATACTTACAATACTTAACACAATTCGCCAATTTCAATTTGCCGATTTATATGAAATTTTGGTTCATAAAAAAATGTAAGTAAAATTTCATAAAAATACTAGTATTTTTAAGCCTTTTATGAACGAGGCCACGTCACAATGATAACATCTGATGATGTAGAAATATGATAAATAAACATTTTATAAAAAGTTCGGCGATCGGTGTTCAATCAAAATTTGGCCGAACACCGAACAATGGCCGAAACTCACTTTTTACCGAACTTCGAGCCCGTACCCGAACGTTCGGTCAGACACTATTGATCATTAAACTCATTATCCGATGAAGACCTTTCTATGGATCAATTATGATCTGATCCTTTTAAAATTTAATTCGAATTTTATGACGTCTGCTAATAGACATCGATAAGAATAGACAGATATCGATACATCATCTTAAAATTTAATAAGGAACCAAATAAAATATCTAATCTAAAGTATACAAATATACGAACGGAAAAATCGAGTTTTTAGTCAAGAATTGAATGCTTTGTAAAAATCGTTTTTTTTTTTTGTGAACAATTGAATTATTAGTCAAAAATCGAATTTATACTGACTCATTTAATTTTTAATGAATTATTTTTAGTGGCTAATTGAATTTATAGTAAATAATCGAATTTTAAATGAAAAATCGAATTTTTAGTGAAAAATTGAATTTTTAGTGAAAAATTAAATTTTTAGTGAAAAATTGAATTTTTAGTGAAAAATTGAATTTTTAGTGAAAAATTGAATTTTTAGTGAAAAATTGAATTTTTAGTGAAAAATCGATTTTTTTAGTGAAAAATTGAATTTTTAGTGAAAAATCGATTTTTTTGTGAAAAATCGATTTTTTAGTGAAAAATTGAATTTTTAGTGAAAAATCGATTTTTTAGTGAAAAATCGATTTTTTAGTGAAAAATCGATTTTTTAGTGAAAAATCTATTTTTTAGTGAAAAATCGATTTTTTAGTGAAAAATCGATTTTTTAGTGAAAAATCGATTTTTTAGTGAAAAATTTAATTTTTAGTGAAAAATCGATTTTTTAGTGAAAAATTGAATTTTTAGTGAAAAATTGAATTCTTAATGAAAAATTGGACTTATAGTGAAAAATTTAATTTTTAGTGATAAATCAAATTTTTAGTAAAAAATCAAATTTTTAGAGAAAAATTAAATTTTAAGTGAAAAATTTAATTTTTAGTGAAAAAATTGAATTTTTAGTGAAAAATTGAATTTTTAGTGAAAAATTGAATTTTTAGCGAAAAATTGAATTTTTAGTGAAAAATTGAATTTTTAGTGAAAAATCGAAGTGAATTTTTAGTGAAAACTTTTAGTGAATAATAAAAGTTTTGGTGAACTATAAAATTTTTAGTAAATAAAATCTAATTTTAACTGAAAATTTTAATATTTAGTGAAACATTAGAATTTTTGTTAAAAAAATAGTTTTTAGTGAAAAATAAAATTTTTAGTGAAAATTGGATAGATTCCGCCTCACAAGGGATCAAACCAATTTGGCAAACTGATTTCTACGTCGAACCAAAGAAATAATTATTGGTCAGGGAAAGGTCTGAACTTTAAGACGGGTGGGCCACAACTTTGCTATATAGCCGAGCGTTGCCTTAACGAAATATTAATGTTTATGTCCGGTCTAATACTCTTGGTGGTATTCGGCCAATGCTCGCTTTAAACGCTCAATAACGCTAATAAAGAGCATTACTAAAATACTATGCATATTTGTATTTTATATAGCATCTTTTCGATTATCTAATATATCGGAAATTTAAAATTGTCCTTCAAGATTTTTTCGTTATAATCTGCTGATCGCAAATATTTAAAACTGCAGTTTGAGTAACTTCCAATGATTATGCAAGATCTTGTTGAGTTCTATAACAAACTCTATAGCCCTTAAAGCAAGTTAGCTGATCTAAGAGATCTTTGTACTTCATGTCAAAATAACCACTTTTGAACAGCACAAACCATCTGCCAAACATTCACTATAAATTTCAATAACTAACCCCTAAATGTATACTCTAATATAAAAATTGAATATGATTAATTAAAATGATCCTTTAGTCCTGATCATTTAATGTATTTATCAAAATGAATAAATTTTCCAAAACAGAAGCATCAAATCCAATAATCCCTCAATAAATGTTTATACCACAATCACAAAAAGGAGAAAAAACCAAAACTAAATAAAAATAATAATAAAAATGAAAAAAAACATCTTTGGAATTTTTCTAACATACGGACAAGTGACAATCATTATGCTTAATTGAATTCTGGTGCTGCATAATAAATCAACTCGATGCGGTACTTAAGACCCTCAATAACAACCTGACGCATCAAAAGCTGAACATCAACACGTCATTCCTTTATAATCCTTTAGAGCTTATTTTTTCCAATTGAAATACACAAACACACACCGAGTGAATGTGAATTCGTTTAAATATTTATGTATTGCTTGTGGTTGTTGTTATTGTTGTTGTTATAACAATAAAAATATACAATACAATAGTGGGGAAGAGAGGCATGAGCGAAGTGAAGAGCAAGCATTAAGAAAGGATATATGAATGAACAAACAAATCAACAATAAAAAATAACAACAGCAGCAACATCAACATTGGAATTAGTAGCGGCAGCAGCAGCAAAAAAACAATCATAACAATAAAAAAAGGATCCGTGTTTAACTCAAGTCCTTAACATAAAGAAAACAAAAACCGCCCCTAATTTTTCTTCCACCAGCATCATCATCACCATCAACCACTTTCACAATTCCACACATAAAAACACTTGTTTCACTTCATGATGCAGCCAGCAATGAAATGGTAAAAAGGATGTGGTGGCAGCAGCATTCTCTGCGTAATAAAAGAAAATACCAGAGGACTCTTAGAGGGGATTTTCTATTTTGTTTTCAGTTTTTATTATTATTTTATTTTTGTATTTTTCATTTGGTTTCTTTTTGTTTTTTTGTTGTTTAGGCTTAATGTGGCAAATAACTTTTGCTCAATTTTTATTGCTTTCAAAACAAGAGGCTTAAACAAAACAAATACAATAGAAAAATGAATAGAAGACTCCGCAAAGTAGTCTAGTGAGTTACATATAGAGAATATTGGGATTGAGGTGGAACAAGTCAATAATTCTAAACACAATGAACAAATGACTGCATTATTATTGGAATGGGTTTGAGTATAAAGAAGGAACAATTGCTGTTGGATTTATTTTATTGCCATTTAACAAATGAGGGGGGGATAATGTTGTGTTATTGATATGGATTGTTATTAATTTCGAAAACAAATCGATACGCCACATGTGAGTGTGTAAATAGGTCCTGTTGTGTTGTGGTCATAATTATCCTTAAAATAATAAATCAAAATAAAAACAGCAACTACAGCAAAAGTCAAATACAATACTCAATAAGAACAAAAACAACAACAATATATTTTGTTATTTATGAAAAGCAAATGAAGTTAACGATATGAACAATTATACATGTCTTCGGTAACAAGGGAAATTATGAAAATGTTGTTTATAAACTTCGGAACTCAGTACGAAATATGTGGAATAACTTAGTGTAGTAGGTGAACCATTATTCCGTAGCTGATGAGTTCGATTCCCACCAGAGATTCCAGTAGAACAGGCCTTACTAATGGCGATAATATATCTATCTATCTATCTATCTATCTATCTATCTATCTATCTATCTATCTATCTATCTATCTATCTATCTATCTATCTATCTATCTATCTATCTATCTATCTATCTATCTATCTATCTATCTATCTATCTATCTATCTATCTATCTATCTATCTATCTATCTATCTATCTATCTATCTATCTATATATCCAGTCTGAAAAGTATCATCGCTTCTCAAGTATATAATGAAACATTCTTCAACGTCAATTGACTGTTAAAATTTCCCAATTTCTAATCATCATCTCTAAAACTTCCTTCTAAAGCATTTTAATAAGTTAAATCCCCATCAAACCATAAGGCCACATTGTTCGAATACAAAATCGTTCGCTATTTAATCCATAAAATTTGCTGCTATTTATACGCGGATGGTTTGGCATTGCATTAAATGCACTTAAATAGATATCAATATAATAAAGAAAACAACTAAGTACTCCTGTCTCATATAGTTACGTATCATTACCAATCACAGCTTGAAATTACTAAAGTTCTATTGTTAATTTAAACATTTATAAACAGGGGGTAGAGCGAACGAGAGAGAGACAATTAAATTGCTTGTACACCGACTTAATTCGAACCAAATAATAAAAAAAGGCATGTTGACATGAATAGACCACATCCTTCTTACAGCAAAAAAAAAATCGAGAAAACGGCAGGATACGGAAAATAATCCGTTCTTTGTCAGCAAATTTAGTGAAACACCAAAATAATCAAAAACACTTATACACACTACAGTTTCCATTGCTTATAGACATACACTGGGAGTGATAGACATATTAAATCAAAATATATACATAGACCAGGTATTTAACAGTGAAAGAAAAATATGACAAATTTCCTTTACGCATTAGTTACTTAATATTTTGGTTCGTCTGTGTATTGCGTTTTATAATTAAAAAAAATTATTATTATTAATTTTTTTTCTTAAAAAATTTTGATAAACAATTATTTTTCTAAGTGTAATTTCCAATATTGTCTCTATATCATAGCAATGTACTATGGCAATGACAAACAAAGCATTATTGCGAAATCGGCAAAAGACAAATAAGAATTTGACACTTGAATTATTAAAGCAGTTCGACATCAACAACAATATTTGTCGCAATAAAGAAACCAACAACAACAACAATAATAAAAGTTTACAAAAAACAAATACTTACTGCATGTATATGAGATTTTTGAAAAGTTTATACGGCACTAATAACGAGGAAAGTTTGAAAAGTTTCTATAGAAAAGGAATGACATAAATATGTGTAGTTTCGGCTTTAAACCTTTTAACTAAAGTCTAAACCATAGACCAAGCTTTAGACTGATAGTATAGACTAAACTATAGTCCAGATTATACACTATATCTATATTTCAAACTATAAATTAGACCACAGTCCAGACCATACAAAATACTATAGTCTGGACTATAGACTAAACTATAGTCCAGACTATAGACTAAACTATAATCCAGACTATAGACTAAACTATAATCCAGACTAGAGACTAAACTATAGTCCAGACTATAGACTTAACTATAGTCCAGACTAGAGACTAAACTATAGCCCAGACTATAGAATAAACTATAGTCCAGACTAGAGACTAACTAAGCGAACCAAAAACAAAACTAATGACTAAACTATAGTCCAGACAATAGACTAAATTATAGTCCAGATTATAGACAAAACTATAGTCCCGACTACTGATTAATTTGTAGTACAGACTAATAAGTAAACTATACCCTAGGCTATTGTTTAAACTATCGTCTAGACTATAGACTAAACTATACTTCAGGTTATAGAACAGATCTTAGACATGACTATAGTCCGCACTATAGACTAAACTATATTTCAGAATATAGATTTGACAATAGACAAGCCTATAGTCCAGACCATAGAGATACTATAGTCCAGACTATAGACCAGACAATATTATACAGAAGACTTAAGGCTTAAGACTTATAAACTAACTAAAGTCTAGGATATAGACTTAACAATTGTCCAGACTGTAGACTATACTATAGTTCAAATTTAAGAATAGAAATGACTATGGTCCAAACCGTAAACTAAACTATACTCCAGACTAAGACTAAACTATATTTCAACCCATGACCTTAGACTATAGACAACACTATAGACATGACTATATGTTACAATATAGACTAGACTTTAGTCCAGGTTATAGCCTAGATTATTGTCTAGTCTACATTTAATAAATTCGAAAGTCCTTCAACGTTCGACATCAACACTATAAAACTAACTCAACTACTACATATGTATATTGTACAAGTAAAAATATTGACAATGAAAGAACAACAGACAACAACACTACAATAGACTAAACGAACACAACGGTGAGTAAGTAGTTGTTGTTGTATAGTGAACAATAAAAAATAAATGTGTTTTCAAAAACAATATCAGCCAACCAAACAAAAAAATATATATCATCAGCATCATTATTACACTCAGGATTCAAACTCATTCTCAAATATCTTATGGAATCAATGTTCAGCCTCATACTCCTCATAAATAACTTCAGCGATAGATATTCAAGGATTAGTATGTAGTATGTATCTGTATGAGAAAAGTAAGTATGTATGAATGTTATTGAAAATTATAATAAAAAAAATCTCAACACAATACAACAGAATTGAATAAGTAGTTCTTGTTGTTGTACTAATAAAACAAAAATAAAATAAATCGAAAAGATGAAATCGTCCGTTTCATGGTAAACAGGGAGACAGGAAGGGAATTGTATTTTTTTATAATTTCTACCCAATAACAAACAATACCTACAATCATTCCATTTAAGATGAATGTACTCGTGTATGTGGGCTAAAGTTTTATCAAAGTTGTAAGTAACAATAAATACAAAATACTTGTATAAATGCGACAATATATCACTTCAAATTGTATTTATTTTTTCTATATAAAAATGAATGTATACATTTATCCCTCGATTTGCACTTTAGAAACTTCCCTCAAAAATCTATTATATAAATCGAATAATTTTAAACCTTTTAATACAGTTTATAATAATGTGAGCGAAAACATTAACCCTAGTAATCGAGGTATAGGTGTACTTATATACCAATGCATAAAATATTCAATACTTATGAAAATTATTCAAGTACCCTTGAATCCTTGTTATTCTTGACTAAATTGTTTCTCAATTGTATACGATTTTTTGTATGAAAAAATTAATTTCTATGGCAGGATATGTACGTATGTATGCATGTATGTATGTGAAGAAGCTATACAGAAAAAGATGTTCAAATTGATTTAATATGATATTTTACAGCATCATGAATTCAATAGTATTGCAAATATAAATTATTTAATTGTTTTATAAGTAAAAAAACTAATAATTGAGGAAAAGTAAATTATGATACAACTATGTTGTACCAATAAAAAACTCGAAAATTTTCCCGAAAATTCCAGAATAATTTATCTAAAATTCTGATATTTGTTCCGTTATGCAAAACTTATTCGAAATTTTCTTTTACAGGAAAAAATAGAAGATTTACTGTCTCTATTAACAGTTCTAAATGCCAAAGATGGCATTTCTGCACTGATCTGGAACAGTGCTAATTAGCATTAGCTAATTTCCTAAATTTCGGAGATAATGACCATTTTAGTAAAAGTGAAGTGACGATCCTTATCGTTCTTAACTACGAGCTGTCAGGGTTCAGATATAGGCTCAAAGCTCCTCTTTTTATAACTAACTAAGTAACTGACTAACTAACTAACGAACTAATTAACTAACGAACGAACTAACAAACAAACTAACTAACTAACTACCTAACTACCTAACTACCTAACTACCTAATTAACTAACTAACTAACTACCTTACTAACTTACTAACTTAGTAACTTAGTAACTTATTAACTTATTAACTTACTAACTTACTAACTTACTAACTTATTAACTTATTAACTTATTAACTTATTAACTTATTAACTTATTAACTTATTAACTTATTAACTTATTAACTTACTAACTTACTAACTTACTAACTTACTAACTTACTAACTTACTAACTTACTAACTTACTAACTTACTAACTTACTAACTTACTAACTTACTAACTTACTAACTTACTAACTTATTAACTTACTAACTTACTAACTTACTAACTTACTAACTTACTAACTTACTAACTTACTAACTTACTAACTTACTAACTTACTAACTTACTAACTTACTAACTTACTAACTTACTAACTTACTAACTTACTAACTTACTAACTTACTAATTTACTAACTTACTAACTTACTAACTTACTAACTTACTAACTTACTAACTTACTAACTTACTAACATACTAACTTACTAACTTACTAACTTACTAACTTACTAACTTACTAACTTACTAACTAACTATCTAATTAAAATAACGAACTAACTAACTGACCAACTGACTAACTAATTAAACTAACTAACGAACTAACTAACTAACTTACTAACTTACTAACTAAATACCTACCTGACTAACTAACTAATTGACTAACTAACTAACTAAACTAAACTAACTGGTAGGTTAGTGGTAACTGTGCTAGTCTTGTCGACCGCTAGATTAACTAACTAACTAACTAACTAACTAACGAACTGACTAAGTAACGAACTAAGTAACTAAACTAACTGGTAGGTGATAAGTGTTCTAGTCTGGTCGACCGGTAGATTAACTAACTAACTAAACTAACTGGTAGGTTAGTGGTGAGTGTTACAGTCTTGTCGACCGGTAGATGAACTAGTTAACGAACTAATTACCCAGCAGTTTGACAAAAAAATTAACGTAACAAAAAATACAATGATTCGTGCTTCAATTCGTAATTCGTCTCGAATGTACTCTGCGTAAACGAGAGTACTAACTTACTAACTTACTAACTTACTAACTTACTAACTTACTAACATACTAACTTACTAACTTACTAACTTACTAACTTACTAACTTACTAACTTACTAACTAACTATCTAATTAAAATAACGAACTAACTAACTGACCAACTGACTAACTAATTAAACTAACTAACGAACTAACTAACTAACTTACTAACTTACTAACTAAATACCTACCTGACTAACTAACTAATTGACTAACTAACTAACTAAACTAAACTAACTGGTAGGTTAGTGGTAACTGTGCTAGTCTTGTCGACCGCTAGATTAACTAACTAACTAACTAACTAACTAACGAACTGACTAAGTAACGAACTAAGTAACTAAACTAACTGGTAGGTGATAAGTGTTCTAGTCTGGTCGACCGGTAGATTAACTAACTAACTAAACTAACTGGTAGGTTAGTGGTGAGTGTTACAGTCTTGTCGACCGGTAGATGAACTAGTTAACGAACTAATTACCCAGCAGTTTGACAAAAAAATTAACGTAACAAAAAATACAATGATTCGTGCTTCAATTCGTAATTCGTCTCGAATGTACTCTGCGTAAACGAGAGTGAATATAATCATCACCTTAATATCTCCTTTGTAAGTAAGAGAGTGGACACTTATAAAGCGAACTTAAGCTTTTAGACGTTTCCTTCAAAATCTATCTGGTTATGATTGACTCCCTCATAACATAAGCACATGTTAAAATAGCTAATCACCTAAACAGTTGGTGGCCAGGGGTAACCCTAAGTGGTAGGTTAAATAAGTAGTTCTGTAGTGTTCGACCGAACTGTTTTAAGAAAAGGAAATCATTAAATTTTTGCGAAATAAATTAAAGTAATTTCGACCAAAATATTATTTTAAATTATACACACATTTATTTAGTATTTATTCGATTAAACACAAAATGTAATCACTGAAAAGTGCTTATCTTAATATTGACATTATTATATATTTATACAAGAAAACAAAAAAACAGAAAAAAAGAATCAGGATTCATGTATTTGTATATTAACGCATACAAACAAATAGGATTTTAAAACGTTAACTTTGTTATGTACATAATACACATGTATTTACTTATGTATATCTTTATAAAAAGGAAAGAAAATATATGACAGATTGAACTGTAAAAATATTAAAAATAAAAATTCACATAAAAAAACATCAGAAAGAATGAAAATAAACTTATGGTTAAAAAAACTTTCGCACATAAAAATGCAAACTTGTGCATTTATAACTGAACTCATCACTCGATATACTACAAGAAGAAGAACAACAATAACAATAAAAAATATAATGGAATAAAAAATTTATATAAAATACTCACACATAGTAGATAAATTTGCACACACAAATAACATACATAAATATGTATGTATGAATGTATTTGTAGAATATCCTGACAAACATTGCCAACCGACATCTACATAACTTAAGATTATATATCTAAATGTATACATATTTAGTGTTATTAGACTGATTCTAAAATAAAACTTTTTAAAATTTTGAAAACAACTAGATTTAAGAATTCTGAAATTTATAGAGGACCTTCTTTCAAAATAACCTCTATCCATAGATTAAATTTTAAATAATTTAAAACGACCCTGGCATATTAAATGAGAATAAGTCGATGATTAAACCAAGCCCGTATAAAGATATGCTCTCGAAAATCGTTTACTTAAAAAAGGCGAATTTTTAATAGAAATATTTTAAAAATTAGAAGCCGTCTAATTTAGATGGTTGCCATATTCTACTACTTTAGTATGTGTATTTGGTGGCTGCAGTATGATTTTATATGTAGGTACATACGTATGTGTGTGTTTGTATATTTGTGTGACATAATAAAATATTATTATTAAAAGGCACAT
Organism: Lucilia cuprina; assembly: GCF_022045245.1. Classification (NCBI taxonomy): domain Eukaryota; kingdom Metazoa; phylum Arthropoda; class Insecta; order Diptera; family Calliphoridae; genus Lucilia; species Lucilia cuprina. The sequence goes on from NC_060954.1 coordinate 60,797,276, forward strand.
CAAAGTTATAAAGGTATCTACACATAAAAAAATCAACAAGAGCAAAAAAAAAACACACACAAACTGAATATCAAACAAGAAAAATAAAAGAAAAACAGAAAAAAAGTTAAAAGTATAATAAAACAACAGCAACTAGCTTAAGAGGAACCCATTCATTCATTTATTCATCCACTCTTTCCATTAGCTCACTTGAAAATACTTTTTTTCCAAAGTATGTATGAATATGTATGTGAGTGTATGTGTGTTTGTAAATTAAACCCCCTGCTCCTCCCCAGCTGAGTTGTACCTATTTAATGGTAGTTGTAGGTATCAGCAGAATAAGTCCCAATATAATAAGAACCCAGTAAACATTTTTAGATTTTTTAAATATTTATGTGTCTATCTATCTATCTATCTATCTATCTATCTATCTATCTATCTATCTATCTATCTATCTATCTATCTATCTATTTATCTATCTATCTATCTATCTATCTATCTATCTATCTATCTATCTATCTATCTATCTATCTATCTATCTATCTATCTATCTATCTATCTATCTATCTATCTATCTATTCATCTATCCATCTAAACAAAAAGTTGTTCATTGGATCATTAGTCACTTAAGTTTTGTATGTATTAAACTGAATTGGGATTACGCCATTTTATGTTGTTGTTTCAACAAAATGATACATACAAAGAAGCATGACTGACTGCCATACGCTCCACATTTAAACATACATACAAGCACATATATACACAAACACACTCACACATACATTAATACACACAAACATCCGCTTAACATTTTCTCGAACACATCCTTTGTTTGTTTTTATTTGTGATACAACAATCTCAGTTACATTCATCCCTTTAGGAAATTAAGCACCCACTCACACTTCCTCTGCCAATATAACCCAATGGTATTTGCATCCCTTTCATACTCATAACATCCAATAGAATACAATCATCTCTCTCCCTCTCTGTTATTTACAACGACAAGCATCATTTCAGATTGTAGCGAGTTTATGAGGACGAAGAGCAGGGCAGTGGCCGCCGCATCACAGCTCAATGTTATTTTGGCATAAAACAACAACATAACAACGACAAATGCGATGAAAACGACAGCGGTTACGGATAAATAAATGTTTGAGTTGTGTAGAAAAACAGTTTGTTTTTTTCCGTTCCGTTGTTGTCGGCAGGGAGAGAGAGAAATAGATTTCGCTTTGATGCTTTTATCACATCATCATTGTATAAAAAATATAATATTCAAACGCACACACTTACTCATTCACTCACAGGAACTACGAGCCTCTGCCTCTTTCCTAGCAAAGTTTATTGCTTTGTTTGTTTTGGGTTCAGCAGCAACCAACCAGCCAGCCTGTCAGTCAGCCAAACAGACAGCCGGGCAGGCAGAGCACACTTTCAGAATTGTCTATTCGATTAGATAGACATTTGTAAAAAGAATTCCGTCATTCTCAGACAAAAACGAACGTAGCGCAGGACATGTCGAGTTGTTATTTTGGCGCGTTCCGTTTAAAATTATTAAATTTTTACTTGCAAGTTAAATCAAAACGGATGTAATGCAAATTTGTTTTAGAAATAGTTACAAAGAATAACATCAAGACATAAAGAATTTAAATTGAAAATATTTTAAATAAAGTGCAAAGTGATTTTAAGTGTTACAACAAATATTCTAAATCAAAAGTATTTGAAAAAAAACAATAACAAATTTTTTTTAAACAAATAAAACATTATTTATGTTATAAAATTCCTAAAAATTTTAAAATAAAAATGCAAATAAATTACAATATTAAACAACAATAGTAAATAATAAAAAAAAAAACAAAAAGTTCCTAAAATAAAAAAAATTAAAATTTTTTTAACAAAAAAGAAAAAAATCATTTCTAAGTTTACAATAAAATTTCCCAAATTAACAATTTTCACCGAATTGGGTTTTTAAAAGGTTGTATTTAATTACACATACAAATTTCATTATTCCCCACGGTTATGCATACTTCTACGGATTTAGCTGTTGTCAATGTAACGGGCTGTGCCCCACATTTGACCAATGTTTCCCTAACACCTCCTCCTCATTTGAAACGGCGTAATGGTCCTAGTTTAAATCATTCCACTACCAATAATCAACAACAACAACAGCAGCAACAACATCATCATCCAACAATTCAGGAAGAAATCGCGTCGGCTAATGAAGATGCCGATAAAGTTAATTCGCCTCTAGTCAAACCTCCGTATTCATATATTGCCCTTATCACTATGGCCATTTTGCAATCACCACAAAAGAAATTAACTTTAAGCGGAATATGTGATTTTATAATGTCAAGGTAAGAAAATTAAATGATTATTTTTTTACTAAGTCCACATTTACTTTAATAGAAAAAGTACCGCCGATATATAGCTTTTACCGGTTCAAACTGTTTTCTTAAAACGATTACTAAATATTTGAACAAATGCTATACTTTACAAGACATTTATGGGTTTTTGGAGGAAAAGTTAATTTGTTCAAATATTAGATTCAATATAAGGACACAGAAATATATGTATATATTGGATCGATTATAAAAAATATTTTGAAGTCAATAATATTTGAGATCAGAAATTATAAATGTATAAAAGTTTTGATTTAGTTAGTTTGAAAAAAAATAATATTCGGAAAAAATACTAGTAGGTAGTAGATCTGGTAGGAGTTGAACTCACGACCTGCTTAAATGCACGAAAAACAAGATATTTTTTTAGTGTTTGGACTATTGTTCTACTCGAATCCACTTTTATGAAAAATTTTATAACATCCTATTTCAATTTTCGGTTATTTTGTCTCCAAAGATATTAATTTAGCCGTCGCATTACCAATTTATGTTGTCTTTTCGCCCTAAATTATATTCTGTAGACATATTTATAACTTAGATTATAGGTCTAGACTCTGGAGGTAGAAATGGACAATATTCACAACTTCTATAAAATTAGTGAACTAAATATTTGGGATGCAAGTCACGCGGACTAAAATTATGTCGAATATTGGTGGGTGATAAAGCTTAATCATCGTTGGACTCAATTTAACAAAATCCTAAAAATGTATGTTCAAAATAATGGAAGTACTGAAAAAGACCTAAAGAAGTGATGATTTTAACACAGGCTTGTTAAAGGAGGAATGTTCTTTTTGTGTGATTCCAAATTCACTACATCTGAAGTCATTCTCTTTCAGTAATTTTTATGTTCTTTTTTTGGAAGTTACTAGTAATTGAAATTGTAGTATTATAGAATACAACTATGGGCAATGCCGAAGTTAGCGCTTGGATCCATCTCTGTCAAACAATATAATTTTGCTATAAAAACATTAAAACATTTCTCCATTAATATATGCTATGGATTTTCATAAACTCCACGGTGTTGTTCCAAAATCACTCCTTTACCATTTTGCACATATTTTTCGGGTCGTTGAAAAGCCCATATTAAACTCTGAATTACAGCATAACTCAATCAAATATGTCCACTTACATTTTTCGGTCTTAAACCGGTGAATGAAAATCGTTATCACATCATTTATCCATTATTCTTTTGGCCAATTGATGTGTTCGTTGCCTTACTTCAGTAAGGATACTTTTTAGTATCTCAAGCAAATAGTTTGTTCTCCAGCAAACACCAACGAATAGACACAACACTTACAGGTTCTTTTGGTAAGGATACTTTTTTCCGATCTGAAGCAAATAGTTTGTTCTCCAGCAATCGCCTTCGATTAGTTACAACACTTACAGGAAAAATTAGAATTAGAATTTCATTTACTGACGCCGGAGGGTGGACTTTACTTACAGCAATGCAAGTCTTAGCTTTGTTTCGTATTGAAAGGCATTTCCAATCATCTGAACGAAACTCTATAGCATTTCTTTAATTTCTTTGTATTTTTCCCTTTATTTCGAAGAATTCTAATCAATTCACTCTTATATTCGCTACACTTTTTCACATTATTCACTTTTCATTTCACACGCGATTTATACACTTAATCACGTTAAAGTATTGAAAATTACCATTACTTTTATTTTAAAAGATTCAAGCAATTCATGATCAAGAAATTCCTGAAAAAAGCTATCGCTGTAATAACCGTTAGCTTTTTTACATGCTTATATAGTTGCCAGACTAGGAAAATAAAATTATTAATATTTCAGCAATGTATAGTCGGGTGATACCCTTCACCAGTCAGTATGTTAAAAATATTTTAGCTATATTCCAGAATATTTTTACTTATTTTTGGTAAAAAAGAGATTTTTTACGAGAGGGCTCAAAGGGAAGTAGGGAAAAATATGGGGCTATCCTTATAAATGTTGGTAGAACAATTTACGTCTACTTCAAAGTTATTTAACTTAATAATGAGTCCAAAGGCCCTATGGAGGCTAGGGGAAATAATTAAATAGTGTGTGCCAAATTTCATCCAATTATCTTGAAAATTGCGACCTATAACTTGCGCACAAGGTTTACATGGACAGCCAGCCAGACGGACATAGCTTAATCGACTCAGAAAACGATTCCGATTGCTATACTTTAAGGAGGGTATAGGACGATCAGCACAAATCCAATATACCCTCCCCACTAAAGTGATGTAGGGTACAATAAGTAAGAAAATATGATTCGATTTTTTACCGATTTTGGTTTATCAACATGATTACATTAAATTTCATAAAATTTTGATCGATTCATTTTGTTACAAGATAAAATTTGTAAAAAATTCCCTTTAGCTCCACCCATTAAGTAATACTTTTAAACCCTAATAAGTACCGAGAATAAATATACATTTGAATATATATACATGGGTCCGTTGTGTTGCAAGCAGAATAAACAATTCAATTCAGTATTTTTAAATTGGATTTTTAGACAAAAATATTTTTTTATCATTTAGGGAAAAAGATTTGTAATCATAATTATGTTCATCTCTTACAGATTCGCCTATTACAAAGACAAATTTCCAGCGTGGCAAAATTCCATACGTCACAATCTCAGCCTCAACGACTGCTTTATTAAGGTTCCTCGAGAGCCCGGTAATCCTGGCAAGGGTAATTTTTGGACTCTCGACCCTCTGGCCGAAGACATGTTTGACAACGGCAGTTTCTTGCGGCGGCGTAAACGCTATAAAAGAGCACCGGCCATACAAAGATTTCCATTTACTAGTGTTTTTGGTACGCTATCACCGTTTTGGATACGTAAACCCGTACCATTAGTGCCAGTACATTTCAATGTTCCCAACTTTGGCAGTAATCGTGACTGTTTCGATATGTTACATGCACCGGTGACAGATGTTTTTGATACGAACACTTTAAGGGGAGCCGAGAAGAAATTTAACTTTTTCGCTAATACTGATCTAGCTATGTATCCCAATAACAATGATAAATTTGATGCTTTCACTCAAAATTCAGCCATGACAGCAGAGCGTGTACAGAGCGGAGTCTTAAATTTGAATGGAACAAGTGAACTGGATAAAATGAAACTGTATGCTTTTGGAGCAATGCCTCCAAGTACTGATGAAAATGGTTTTAATAGCACACATCTACAACAGCAACAATACGAAAGAACTCATAGTTCACAAGATTCTGAAGACTCCGATGATGATCGCATCGATATAGAAAGTCCCGATGAACAAGATTCTCATATATCAGACTCAATTGAAAGTCTCAGTACAACAAGATTAGATGTACAAGGTGAAACGGAAGATTTAAGTCATAAAACGGATATCAAACAAAATCTTAAAGATGCTTCCTCTTGTATATTACTTTTTAATAATTATGACTCATTAACCAACTCGTTAAATGTCAAAACAAATGCCCGTCCAACTAAGAATGATCATGAGCTAACGAAAACGCGTCTTTTGTCCCCGCCTCAAAGTCTTAAAGATGCGGATCAATTTAAAAGTACCACCCTACTACCTTTTGACTATGAACATGCTCGTTCCACTAAGCACAGCAGTACAAGAGATTTTCGTATCGAAACATTAATAGGAAATGGAGATACCGCAACGTCTGCCAATGCGGCACGTGATTGAAAATGTATTTTCAAAAACTCTTCTTGTGTAAATAGATGAATGTAGTAATTTAAAAGGCCGGTACTATAATGCAACAACTACGTCACTATGTTTTTCTTGTAATATTAATTTTCATATTTTTTTTTAACGAGACCAATTGTGGCCACACAGTTTATGGAAAAACGATAAAATAATGAAAAATTAAAATCGTTATTATTGTAAATGTTCTTAATTGTCAAACAAGCGAAAAAAAAACAAAACAAGAGAAACTTTTTAAAACTAAACAATTGAATTTTATGTATTCTATGTACATTTATGTATGTAATGTCACTTTAGTAGATAAGAAACGTCTTATGTTATTAAATTATTATTAATATAAAATTAAAAAAAAAGAAAAAAATCTGTAAAATAAAAAAAAAATTCAATATTTAATGCTTATTTATTAAATGAGGGAAATTTAGATAATAATTTTTTTCAAAGTAGAATGTCCACAAAAATCATGAACAAGTAGGTGTTGGCACTACTTTGATACACAAAAGTTTTAAATCGTACTAAAATCAAAACTTTTGTGATTGACTGATACATACTTGATCAGTTTATATTTTAGTAACACCGTTCTATTAAAAATCATTTGCATTGATTGAAATACGGATTTCTCAATTATTTTCTTAATTTCTTTTTTTATAAAAAATGTATAGTTTTTCAATATATATTTTTTTAAATTATTTTTAATAGATTTTGTTCAAAACATTTATTTTTTAAATGAAAAAATTAACTTGAAAGATTTTTTTTCAAAAAATTTTTTAGAATTTTTTTTTTTCAATGTTTAAATTTTTTAAATTTCTATATTTGCTTTCAAACATTTATTAAAGTTTTTACTAAAAATTTCCTAAAATCTTTCCAAAATAGATAAAAACTTTTAAATATTTCATATTTTTGACATCTTGACTTTACAGGTCACAGGACCGATTAACTTAAAGAATTCATATAAACCAAAATCTTTCTGCGGAATTTCATAAATATCGTTTCTTGATTGACCCTCCTCCTAGAACATTAACCACTTTTTAAAATTCTAAAGAGTAGTTACATAGACAGTCAATTAGTTAGTTAGTAAGTTAGTTAGTTAGTTAGTTAGTTAGTTAGTTATTTAGTTAGCCAGTTAGTTAGTTAGTTAGTTAGTTAGTTAGTTAGTTAGTTAGTTAGTTAGTTAGTTAGTTAGTTAGTTAGTAAGTTAGTTAGTTAGTTAGTTAGTTAGTTAGTTAGTTAGTTAGTCAGTTAGTTAGTTAGTTAGTTAGTTAGTTAGTTAGTTAGTTAGTTAGTTAGTTAGTTATTTAGTTAGCAAATTAGTTAGTTACTTAGTATGTTAGTTAGTTGGTTAGTTAGTTCATTAGTTAGTAAGCTAGTTAGTTAGATAGTTGGTTAGTTATTTAGTTAGTTAGTAAGTTAGTCAGTCAGTCAGTCAGTCAGTAAGTTAGTTAGTTAGTTATTTAGTTAGCAAGTTACTTAGTTAGTTAGTTAGTTAGTTAGTTAACAAGTTAATTAGTTACTTAGTATGTTAGTTAGCTAGTTAGTTGGTTAGTTAGTTCGTTTAAGTGATTTTCGGACGCGGACCTTATGTGGGAGCATAATAAACTGATCCGGGAAAATTTTGATAGAACGGTTTACATGTACACAAAAGATATTAAAGTCGAATTTAATCCTAATAACTTAATAATTCAATGAAATATTTGCGTTTAAGTTTTTTTCAGAAAAATATTGCTTCAAAAAAAGAAACCTAATATTTTCGAGATATTCTGAAATTTTAGCTCAAAAATTTTTTACGTCGTAAACCGATATTGCTGTTTTTCAATAGGACAACAACAAATATTTTCGAAAAATTTGGTTGATGATATCTTTTGCGAAGTTTTAACATTGTATTTCACAAGGAATAGAGTATTCAATTATTCGGGATTTGTCTTATTCGGTTTATTCGACATATAATTATTTGAGGTTTTAAGTTGGCCAGTTAATAATCGGATAATTTAAAATTATGCGGTTAATCGAATGAAAGGAAAGTGGATGTTTTTTGATAATATTATTTCTTTTCTACAATATGTTTCAGACGTAATTCAGACGTTCCAATGAACTAGTGTATAACTATGTATTATTCGGTTTATTCGTTATTTGAAATTTGGCAATTTTCATTTATTCGAGCGATTAATCGCCAAAAATTGATCGATTAACCGATCGACGATTAATCGATTAAATATCCTAACAAGGACCTAGAATATATAAACTTTGTTGGATCTAAGATGAAAATTTCTTGGTGTTACACAGGGAACGACAAACTTGTATCTATCGGTAATCAAAGAGTATATAAAAAGCTTCTTTCAAAACTGTTGTTATTACTAAGGTTTTGACAACTGCCTTACATAGATTGTTCACAGATTCGCAACTAAGAAAAGCTCATGCAAGAAAAAAGCTTAACAAAATTCTTATATTTGTATTAGTTGTTTACTACTACAGATATTAACAGTTGATCCTTGACAGCAGAGTTTCCATTCTAGTTCAGTTTCATGTTTTAAACATCTTAAACACAATGAGAGGGAACATAACTGTCAAAAACCTCTGACATTAATGCATTTCTTTTGATTATGTCCTTAAGTCTATAACCACACTTTTTGTTTTGCTTTACCATGTACATATTAATTTGACACAAAACATAGGATTTATAAAAGTTCAATTTCTTTCGTGTAAACTTGTCTATTTAACATACAATACTTAAAAAAATTATCCTTAAGGACTTCGAATAAGCACTTTATGCAGACACTTGACATTTGAACAGTTGTATGTTTAGCGCATGCGCTTTTCTTAACGTCAGACTGTTTAACTAAAAGGACAATAATTAAAGCTTTTATAAAAGCTTAAAACATAGAGCTTTTATCAAAATAAAGCTTTTCGTTTGACAAGGCCTGCGCTTTAATAACTCCACCACAATCCAAAACGGAAAGAGACAAACTGACTTTATGTTACAACCAGGTAAAAGATGTCAACTCTATTAACAACTAAATACATTCCAAAACTTCGCACATATCGTCTCCCCCCACATAGAGAAGTCGATTTTTCGCATTAGAGTTACAATTATAAAATAAAAACTAACGAAAAGAAAAGTATTACAATTTCCAAAAAAAAATATTTTATAAAAATATTTAACAAAACAACAACAACAAAAGCAAGTGTTAAATGTGTAATAAAGCAATAATAAAATAAAACAAATACCAGCAAAATGAGTTAAGAAATTTAGAAAGTTAAAAAAGGAAAAAAAGGAAATCAGATGAAGAAAAAACAATAGGTACATAGCGGAATAATACATTAGAGAGAGAGGTGAAGAGTGGGGTACCAACACTATACAGCGAAAGTAACTCTCGTCGTTTATTTTAAACTCCCCCACTCCAAACAACATCATTGCCACTATTATCTTCATCATCATCACCAACGACATCACTATTGCCAGCAGCGACGACAAAAACAACAATAACAGCAAATAACTAAAGTAAACGACAAAAATTTTATAGTCAATTAATCAAAAAAAAAAAAGAAAAAAAAACATATAGAGAGAGAAAAGGAAGAAAAGAAAAACTTAAAAATTTATTTTCATAAAATGATTCAACGAAGTTTACGTCCTTAGTTTTAAAAAAAACTTTAAAGCCGTTTAAAGATAGAGAAAATCGCAATGCAACGTTTAACTCCCGCTGCAGAGACGGGTGTTTGGAAAACTCCAACAATCCTTTAGTCCTCTTAACCAAACGAAATCCATACCATACCAAACTAAACCAACAAACAAACTTACGAATACTCTACCTACCAATAACAACAACAACAAAATATACACAGAAATACTTGTTCGTTCGCTCGTACATACACAAAAGCAATTTTTGCAAAAGAAATCGTTTTCAATCCAAAATTTTACTTTTGGATTAGAAACTAATGAAATCATCATCATCATCATCATTGATAACATCACAACTACTATTGTTGTTGTATCCAATGGCGTTAAGACGATACATCATCTGTTTAACACTGCTGACTTGGTTGTCGCTTTTAACAAGTAAGTATATCACTCGAGATCGTATAGAGGAATGAGGAACTTATATATTTTTTTCATTTTTCCACAGTTACCCAGTCAGTTCGAATAACAAACCTTAAGGTGCCTCATATCTACACACTGGAACGTCATACGGAACCAGAACCACTGGTGCTAGACTGTGAATATGAACTGGGACCTAGAGAGAAAGGTTTTGTTCTTAAATGGCTGTTTAACAATCATTCAATATACCAATGGATACCTTCGGTCAAAGGATTTGCAATGGTAAGTGAGTTTGTAATAACAACAGATATTGTCTGAAGACCACAGATATCTTTAGGGTCATGCTTTCAAAATTTGTTATCAACAAAATTTGTCCGTTAATATCCAAGATATTATCAAAATTCCAAAAACACTTTCTCTTTCAATAATTTCGAATGGTATATATCAGAAGAAAACCTTTTTCTAGACCCTACGTTCAAATTCATTTCAGTCATTTGATCCATTTTCTATTGACTTTAGTATTGCAATATTGTTTTTAACTCTTTTTTTTAATTTTTCAGGGTATTATGAAATCAAAAATAAACACTGAAATTTTTACTTTGGAAGGCAGTCCGGGTGTAATTTCAATACGTCGACCCGATTGGAATATGACCGGTGAATATACATGTTTTGTACAAACATTCGAATCGACTGATAAACGAAGTAGTCGTCTACAAATAATTGGTAAAAAAATTTTTCGAATTAATGTTGAATTTAAAGTAGTTTTTATGCAAAAAAAATTGTTCTCCTTTTGCAGTTCCTGAATCGGATTTTTTGCTTGAAACCAAAATGGATGGATCACGAGAGAATGTTGAAGTAATGTGTGCCGTTCAAAATGTATTTCCCCAGCCTGTGCTATCAGTTATGTAAGTAGAATAAAAATAATCGTCTTCATCAATTATACAAACCAAATTTAGGATTTTACTTGATCGATATAATCCAAAAGAGTGTGACAGAAGTTTTCTTAATGTTTTCGTTTAATCGGTACAGTTAAGTTCTTTAAGGGGTTTAAAGGTTTTTGAAACATTGGTTTAAGGTCCACAAAAGTATATGTATTCTAAAATATTTTTAGGTTCAAACTTGATAAGCAACTCTGATCTACAATTTTAGTTTCCCTCAAGACCCTGTTACCTTTGTTTCACAAAGGTAACTCATCCTCTTAGAGTTATTGCAATTTATTTATATAGATATGTTACCAGTACCTCAAACCCTCCGGTACTTTTAGCCTAATCTATCGTTTGACATGGGAACCAGTTGCCTGCACAAAATTGTTTCGAGTATTGCCTTGTTTCCATTATTCTAAAGGCACCCTCGGAGTTCCATGTTGTGGTTCTGATTGAACCCAAATCTGGAAATCTTGTTGGTTTAAGTTAGTTAGTTTAAAAGGAAGATGTATACACATCAAATCCGAAGAAATACACCTAGGCCTCTATCGGGCCTGTTGTGCGCTCCACGGTAATCGAACCCACCACCTCCGGTCTACCAGACTAGATCACTAACCACTAACCTACCGGAGGCCACATGTTGGTTTAAAGATTCATGCAAGTGTAATTATTCACTTAGAATACCTCCCAGTATTTTCGAGTACATGTATCTGTTTTTCTTAATGAATATTTCAGACAAAAAAGATGTGCTGTAGATTGAATGGTGCTGGATGTAAGATATCTTTTTCCCCAGTATTCCCAACTATAGTATATAAGGATCAATTTATCAAGATATAAATCCAGCACCCTTAGAATATTCCCGACATATTTTTTATAAATATTAAAAATTTACCTTATTTTCGACCGAAACCAAGATCAACTAACTTTTTTAAATATATTTTCATAATTAGCAGATTTGATACAAAAATTTTGGATTCGGTATTAACACAAATGGATCAGAATGCCAGTGGCCTATATAGTATGACAGTTCGAACGCGTATACCTAGAGATAAATTGGAATCACCCACACCGATAACATGTGCATTTTACCTACTTGGTACTAATTATACTAAAAGACGGGAAACTATTTTCTATGGTAAGTAGAGGTAAGGCCTGAAAAACTTTACTCAGCATAAACATTTTTGGTTAAAAAAAAATTCATATAAAATCATAATACTTATAAAACTGTTATAAATTCAAAAATTTCTTAAATCAATTTAAATTCTTTACGTTTTAGATAAAGCAACAAATATACAACGTAAATGGACAACTGTCGCTGTAGTAATGTCGATCGCATCTTTAGCTTTAAGCAGTTAGTTTGGATAATTATAGTAATAATATATATTATTAAAAAAAAGTATATTTGTGTTCGTATAGGATATTTCTATTTAGAATTTTAAATGAAAAACAAAAACAAAAAAAAAGAAACAAAACAGAAAACGTAAAATAAATTTTGCGGTATTTTTAACGAAAGTGCTTATTTTGTAAATGCATGTAAATGTAAGAAAATAAAAAAAACCAAAAACTATACTAAAACAAAAAAACCAAAAGAAATTTAAAAAAACTCCTATAAAAAGCATTTTATCTAGTGTAAAAGACGATTATTATTTTATTTTATTTTGGGGGGTTAAATAACCTCAGGTTGCTAAACAACAACCTTTCAAACACCATCCCCACCCCCTTCCTACAAACATACAAATTAAATTCCTTTATATTCCTTATTCGGTATCTCTAACATCATCATCACCATTACCATCGTCTTCTTCACTTATAAGGTTTCGTTATTTATTCTTTAAAAGGCCAAATACTTGTGTACTCTACTCGTTTCCCTTAACTTGGGGAGTTTTGCTTGGTTTATAATGAGTTTGTTACATTTTTTCTTTTTAAATATGTTTTCTTGTTTTTTTCTTTTTAATTTAAATTGTGTAATTAGAACCTTTTGTAACCTTTACATTATTTCTTCGATAGTTAGTGAAATAGGAACAAGGAAAGTACCTAAGAAAGGGGTGGCAAAAGTATCGTTATTTTAAATTGACTTTTGTTATTTAATTGAGATAAAGCCAAAGTAATTATTTAAATGTTTGCAAATAGGAAATAGAGCTGAAAAACAACAATTTATGAAATGTTTTTTTTTTTATCAGGGCTTTACAAAGTATTTGGGAATTATTTAAATTGTGTTGAAAATGAAATTTACAAAATGTTACACTCATTAAACAAAAATAGGATTTAAGAATTTTCAATATATTGGCTCCTACAATATGCCCTTTTATAAAGAGGCAGTTAGTTGGTTGTAAGAAGTTAGCTGACCCTTTAGAAATATTGTATGAATGTAACCCAAAAGAGGTTGCTCTTGATTCAGATTGTCTCAAGAGTATGTAACAGTTATTGATAACCTAGGTTCCCAAATGTTGACCCGTTGACAATGTTTATGTTTATGATCAAAAAATATTCTGATGGGCCACATTTGTTGTTGGAGTTTAAATGTATATGCTCGAAATCCAATAGATTTACATCTAGATGCTTTCGACATATCTGTCGTATATTTCACATATGTTCGTAGATGCAGAGAACTATGATCCGTACTGTGTAATAAAAGAGCAATTCTGGCTTTTAGTATTTTGTAAATAGTCGACTTTTTCCGACTTTTTCGACTATTTTCGACTTTTTGACTATTTTCGACTTATCGACAATTTTCGACTTTTCGACTTTTTTTGATCTTTTTTCCAAAGTCGACTTTTTGAGTTTTATCTAGTTATCGACTTTTTTGGAACAATATAGTCAATATCGACTATTCGACAAAAAGTCGATTATTCGATTATTCGAAAGTCGATTTAAAGAACCCAAGTAACTAACTAACCAAGTAACTAACTAACCACCTATCTAACAAACTAACTAACTACCTAACTAACTAAATAACAAACTAACTAACTAATTATCTATCTATCTATCTATCTATCTATCTATCTATCTATCTATCTATCTATTTCACCTATGAATAAAAAGTTAAAATTGAACAGTAAACAAATTACTTGTGGTGAAATTTTCTCAACAACTTAAATACAAAAGAAATATTTTTACATTTTTATTTATTACACCCCTGATTTAAACACAAACTACATGCCAACAACACCTTTAACAGTAACGCCTGCTAATCTGGCAACCTTTAAACATTGTAATATACCGGATGCCTGCAAAATGTTAAAGTAAATACAACCCTGTTGCAACTGGAATACAACCAAACCACAAACAATTTTCATTTGTAATTTTCCAAAGCATTTTTTCGCCTATAAGTATGCAATGACAGCAGCAATAGTAGTAGCAAAAAGACAATTCACCATATAAGAAGAGTAGTAGCTCCAAGGTTTTTACAACATTCAGTCAGTGTTATAATTTTTTTCATTTTTGGTAGTAGTTGAATTCTGTGTGATTGTTAAGACCAGAGTGATTAAGTAACCAACCAACCAGCCAATAAACTAACTAACTAACCAACCTACTAAACTAAAGCAATAAATCAAAATATTTAGTGCAAATTTTCTTCTTTTTTGTGTGTGTATGTGATTTAAACAAGAGAAAATAAAATTAATAAAACAAATTGTTCTAAAATCATAATGTAAAAAATAAGTAATATTTAAACCGACGAAGAAAAAGATATAGAAAATAGAGAATACTACCTTTAAGTTGATAAATCAATCATCGTGTACACTGTATATGACAAATAATACTCATCTTATAAACATTCTAATTAATTATTAATTAAATAATTACATAGTTTAAAAACAATTAGGTTTTCTATATAACTTTTCTAAAACCAAGTGAAACAAAGTTTTAAAAGAACTAAAGAACGGCTACAAAAAATGGCTTCAGGTGATGGTATTAGCACCATAGATCCGGATGTTTCCTCTACATCTAATACAAAAGTTACCGAAGGTAAATTTTAGTAAAACAATTCTAATTTCTTTAAATTTTAAAAGGGTGTTTAAAATAGTTGAAAATTTTTCCATTTTCATTGTACATTTCTTATTACAAAGTCAGAAAAATCAATGAATTTGTTCAACTGACAACGTCTTCTTATTGGAAAGTTAAGTTAAGAGATTGGTGTGACAGTATTTTTGAAAAGAGAGCAACGGTATGCTCTTTTCATTGAAAATACTCCCTTAGTGGATTTTTTGCAATTGTTTATGTTTTTCTTGGAATTGTTGATATGTTTTTTTGTGTAATTTTGAATTTGACAGTTGTTGGTTTTTGTGTTGAAAGTTATTTAGTTAAGTAAGAACTTTTTTAATATAATTCAGCATAGAATAGATAGTTTAACTGCTCTGATCTTTTTAAGCATTCCACCGATATATTTATAAAAGCCGGTTTTCTAAAACTTTACGACTTAAAATGCCTCTTAGTACATATTCTTTTGTAAGATATGTCTCGAAAGCTTATTTAAGATTTTGACTTCGAGGTCTTGAGCAACTTCCCATCGATGTCGTAAAGTTGTAAACACTGCATATCCGAATGGTTGTCAGTGTTTTTGATTTCGAGGTCTTGAGCAACTCCCCATCGATTTCGTTTAATCCCTGCATATCTGAAAGTTAGTCAATGTTATAGTGGCCCCGTTAACAGTACAAGATTTACGTGCCACTATTCATAAAA
The DNA here is from genome assembly GCF_022045245.1 of Lucilia cuprina. Classification (NCBI taxonomy): domain Eukaryota; kingdom Metazoa; phylum Arthropoda; class Insecta; order Diptera; family Calliphoridae; genus Lucilia; species Lucilia cuprina. The sequence goes on from NC_060954.1 coordinate 60,812,952, forward strand.
GAAAAAACTTTAGTAGTTTACAACTCTAATTAAGATTTATTTAATCCGACTTAATTAAATGAGTTAAGCGTTTCAAGATTAGTAGGTCAAAGGTCACGGCAGTGTAAGTTAAAAATAATGAGTTTAGATCGCCCAAAAGGACTACATTGTCTATTTGTGAGTCGAAAAGGAATGCAGCACATTTGCCAAGGTTTTACCCCCATAAGTTCAATGTATTTAAAGGTCATGCAAGTTTGCATGGAAAAATCAACGAGTTTGCTTTAAAATTTTATCGATATTCAGAATAAACGTTTAACACCTTCTGTAAATTCCATAAAATATGTTTGTAAATAGTCTTATCTTTTACAATACACCCATGATATCTGCCGATATTGGGGCAATGCAGAACTAAGGATACTCTTGGTTAATTGGTGCGCAACAAGTGCTTTTGACCACGCTGCTAGAACATTTCGTTTGTATTTCAGTTTAAATCCCCTTAATAAGTAAGTAATATTTCTTCAATTTGTAATTCGTATAGCGAATCGGAATATTATGGCCGTATGTTTTCTTCGCGATTTAACCGATTTCAAGAATAAGTTTTCGGAACCCAATGTTATCATGAAATCTTGAGTTTGGAACCCTAATAGACACAATTTCTACACAAAGAAACTCAATCAGACCTTAATTAAATGTTAGTTTCAACATTATCTTATGATAGGTTTTCAAAAATATATTTTAAAAATATGATCTGATTCACGTTAAAGCCATACTTCAATTACAATTTGAGCATCCGATCTTTTACTAAATACCATAAGAGGTCCTCTTTAATGATTACATTATTTCCATTAACAAACTAACACCGATTTTTATTTCATTTTCAGATGCTTTGGACTTATCTATATCCGATGTAAGTTAAAAATAACCAAACAGTAAAAAAAACATTAAATTAATGAAAATAAACCTCTCATTCTAGTCCCAAAGTAAGCAACGCAGTAAGACCGATAAGGAAAGAAAAATCGGTCATAGGCGTGTGGGAGAAGGTGGTGAGATTACGTATAAGAAAATACAAACATCACAAATTATGGGTTCTATACAATTGGGTATACAGCATACGGTAATTTGAGCACAATAACTCCCCAAATCAAAGTTACATTATGTATTTTCTGTTCATTTATAGGTTGGTAGTTTAGCATCAAAACCAAAACGTGATTTACTTATGATGGACTTTTGGGAAATTGAAAGTATAACCTTTCCTCCTGAAGGTTCTAGCCTTACGCCTGCCCACCATTATAGTGAATTCAGATATAAAATATATGCGCCTATTGCATTTCGTTATTTTAGAGACTTGTTTGGCATACAGCCGGACGATTTTATGGTAAATATTAACAACAAATTAAAACCTCTACGCAGTTTAGTTATTTATAATATTATTTTAGATGTCGATGTGTTCATCACCTTTAAGAGAACTATCGAATCCGGGTGCTTCCGGTTCCATATTTTATCTAACACATGATGATGAGTTTATAATTAAAACAGTTCAGCACAAAGAGGGTGAATTTTTGCAAAAACTACTACCAGGGTAAGTGTTTCTAAGCGAAATGTTGGACCCTGTAGAATTATAATGTTTAAATTTCTAGTTATTATATGAATTTAAATCAAAATCCTCGTACCCTTTTGCCGAAATTCTTCGGTTTATATTGTTTGCAAACAAGTAATGCCAAAAATATTCGTTTGGTTGTTATGAACAATTTGCTGCCTTCATATGTAAAGATGCATCTAAAATATGATCTCAAGGGTTCCACTTTCAAGCGTAAAGCAAATAAGGCTGAACGATCCAAAAAATCACCCACATTTAAGGATTTGGATTTTATGGAACATCATCCAAATGGCATACTCCTGGAAGCTGAAACATATTCGGCTTTAATTAAGACCATACAAAGAGATTGCACAGTTTTGGAGTCATTTAAAATCATGGACTATTCGCTGCTAGTCGGTGTACACAATTTAGATTTGGCTTCGAAGGAGAAGCAAAAGACCCGTAAGCCACGTAAGGCCTCGCAGTCGGATTATTCAGACACCGAAGAGGCGGCCAGAGCAAATGATCCTGAATACGATAATCAGGCTGAAGAAACTCAAAGCAATATAAATCGCAATAGGTTTGAGTAAATGATTAATGGTGACGTATTTGTTATTCATATTCTTTATTTTCTAACAGTTTGGCCTATAGGTCCAATCGCCAACGTTTAGTGGCTCATTCTACGGCCATGGAAAGTATACAGGCGGAAAGTGAACCCATCGATGATGAAGAGGACATGCCGTAAGTTATATAAACATATTATTTATAACATAATTTATAATATTCTCTTTTGTAGTCCTGGAGGTATACCTGCACGCAGTGAAAAAGGTGAAAGACTCTTACTTTTTATAGGTATTATCGATATTTTACAATCATATCGACTGAAGAAAAAATTAGAGCACACTTTTAAAAGTATTATACATGATGGGGTAAAATAATTGAATTCTTCCAATTTAAAACGTTATAATGAATTTGATGTTCTTTTAGGATACGGTCTCGGTGTGTCGTCCTTCATTTTATGCTCAAAGATTTCAAAATTTCATGGCCAAAACTGTATTTCGTAAAATACCATCTCGTAAGTTTTACACAAATTTTAAAGATATTGCACTGGTTTATAAGCTCTGCTAGGCAATTTGGAAAATATCGTTCAATTTTGCATTTGTTTCGCTAGTTTTGAAAAAAATTAGTCACTCAATTGTGCGATGTACTTCCAAATAGTCCAACGGGGTTTTCACCAAATGTTAGTAAGTAAAGCGCAACGATCGCTAGTATATTGTTTTTGAAGGCATCATGCTGCTACCAAACAATTCATGTTTTATACTTTTTTTCGTTTTCATTCGTATGCACAGTGGATCTCCCCGAGATCAAAGGAAATCATAGAAAATTTCGTACTTTGGTATCCAGTTACATAGGTAAATGATGATAAAGCAAAGAACAAAAAAGATAAAAGGAAGGAAGGAAGAGTAAACAAATAACAAATAATCTTTAAATCAAAAACGTTTTCACAATCATCTCTCCATCGTGCTTAAATCGTAAATCGTTTGAATTGGAACGAAGATTATGAAAACGATAACTCGCAATATAGACGAGTCTTAATAAGCAATCAGAACCGAAAAAATGTTCACTTTTAGTTCTCGCCTTTTGGAGAATTAAAAGTAGTTTAATTTTTACTAAATGAAATGAAATTTTTTAAATGTTTCAAATAACTACATTGTAAATATTAAAACTTAAACATACATTTTTTTCATTTAAACTCGTACATTAAAAAAAAATATGTTTGTTTTTTTAATTATTTGCTTGCTTCTTTAGTTTGTTCTTGAATCACAGAAATGACCAGGTTTTGGATCAATCACCAATAACCAAAGCCTGTCTCTTTTTACCAAAAAAAATCTCAAACCGTTTGCTACACACACACTAATATTGATTATATAAAAATAATTATTATAGCTCTTAAACATTCACCCTCGAAAAGAAAAAGTCTCTCGAAAGCAATACAACGTTCCATAGACAGTGAAAACGAGCAAAGAGGTAAATTATGGCAATAGTATATAATAGTACGATTTTGAGTTATCTTCTTCTTTTTTTCCATTTTAGAACATAGTCAAAGTCATGCCCACGCCACAGCGGTACATGCCAATAAAAAATCACATGCTTCGAATAAAGCGATGAGTGCACATACGACTGGCGATGAAAGGAGTTCCGGGCATGCGGCCTCTTCAAGTTCGTCTGTATTGAAAACTATACAAGCTCCACCGGTAAAACAACGTTCGGCTGCTGCTGCTAGTAGTGGCTCAACACTTAAAGCCAAAGTTCCACCTCCAGTACCGCCAAGAGGATCACCACGTAAACGTGATAGTGATGCTTATCAACAACAGGAAGGCGGCTCTTCAAGAGCTCTCTCCACCACTCCAGGTATACACTTAAACGTAAACGTCAAAAGATTAGTGAACAAGTTTTCCAATCCCTCGCACAAAGACACCTTAACAGTACCACACGATTCACCACTGCCTCGTTTCGGGGAGCAACGTTCGCCCAGCAATGTGCGTGATTGGTTAGATTTACATGATCTGTTCGAGGGTGTTTCAGTTACAGAACCTCCCCCACCCCCACCACTACAACGAACTCAAACACCAACTCAGCCCTATAAAGAAAATTTAAAAAAGATACGCAAAGATTCTGCCATATCTTATACGTCTAGTAAATATTCCGGAGTACCTCCTCCTCAAGTAGCTGCTATACAAAAACTAAAGTTACAGCGTAAAGAATCGGTGATTTCATCCACATCTAGTAATTACTCAGCAGCAAGATCACGAATATCTCAATCACGTCCCTTAAATCATGTTGATCTCTTTCAAAGACAAAACAGTGGTCTTGTGTCTCGACGTTCTTCGGCTGCCTCCATTGTTCATAACTTTCCACCTATACCTTCTGAGCACAGCGAACGTAGTAGCATTATACCGAGCATAACTAACAGTAAGGTTCGTGAAACACGTGCCAATAAAAGACGTGAAAAACGCATGCAATATCTTCGTTATGCCGATATGGCTTTGGCCGATGATAATGGCGAAGCATACGAAGACAATTTGATACAATCTATGCACGCCTTTGTTGAAGTAAAACATGAACTAGAGAATAATAAACGACCGCGTAAGCAACGTGTCGTTTCTGTTCAGGAAGAACCAGAACCTGAAGAATTGAATGTAAAGAAAAAGAATCGAAAAGTAATTTCCTCAAATAGTGGTGATGCTGTTAAAAATCCAAACAAAGTTCGCTCTACAACGAATAAACCAGAACCGAAAAAGAGATCTAAAAATGTACCTTCAACAATATCCGAAGGCTTAGCATCTAGTTACTCCCTTAATCCTCTTACCCCTAGTAGACGTAGTAGCGTGTTTGAATTTGAATTTTAGTTAAAATGCTTTTATTATTTATTACACGCCACACCACACACCACACTCCGCCATACACTACACATTCTTGTTTAGCCATTTGTCGATCATTTTTTATATTCGTATTCGATTCAATTTGATTAAACATTATTGTTAATTAATACTTATTTTTATTAAAATTATATATTGTTGTTGTACTCTTACATGTTCGTAAATAGAAAGGACCTCTTAACAATTTAATTTCATGTATTTTCTCATTGTATTATCGCTAGGCACAACGCCATCTTGCAGTTCGACACCACCCCCTGCCTTTGATGACATTTCCGAGGACAATAGTTATAATAAACATAGTTCCTCAACGATTTCAAGGCGATCTCATCAACAGCAACATCACCATCATCATCAGCACCACCACCACCATCACCAAAAGTCGCATCAACAAAACGAAACATCAACATCGTCTTCGTCGTATCATGATCGTAAAATGAATGTGGGTCCTGCCTATCGCAGTTCATCGTCTTCGCAAAAAGATGATATGGTCAGGTGAGTTAATATACGTCTGTTAGTGTTTTAGTTTAGTGTCGCTGTTATTAAGAGTTTTTTTGCAAGAGAAAGTGGTTTAACGAATGAGTCGAAGATCTGTCTTTGACAAAACATTGTTTCCGAAATCGTTTCCGAAATTTAAATTGAATTACATTTATCTTCAATAATTACAACCCTATAAGTATTGTTGTTGTACTCGAGAAAAACAACGAAGTTATGTGCAAGATCTGTTGGATCGGTATTCGTACTTGGTACCACTGATCAACTTAATAGAGACGAAGTAATTTAAGAATTTCGTAATTATACAAAGCCCACCTTCTATGGCAGACATTGAAGAAACCCTTTCGCGGATAACTAGTGTTGTTATGGGAAAGCTGAAATCGGTGTACAGCAGTATGCTCAGTTAATACTGGTCTAGCATGGACATTTCCGTCCCAAATAAATGTCCAATTTGTGGTCAAAGTGGTCAGGGTCTCCATGATGCACAATATACATTCGACTTCTTAATCAACCCCATTATATGTTAACAAATGGACGCATTGGCAACTTTCGATATGTTTACAACTGCATTGTAGTAACAACCCAACAAACTCACTTCACTCTAAAGTTTCTCCACTTTCTTTTGCCAACTCGATGCAACAGTGTTTATATCAATAAGAATGTATAATTCCAATTTTAACTGCACACGGTTTGCTACATCAAAAAGGCACTTAACACAAAATATAATCTAGGTCACATGGCAGGAATCAGTGAAAAATGAAAGAATCTATAAACGCTCATAACCTCATCCGGTAGTTGAATTGATTTTATTTATATTTATATGATTTTAGTGTTTCCGAAATACATTTAGACACCTATTTAGCCGTAGATACATCATCGAGTAGTCACTATGGTTCGAGGGGCGGCTTAGCCTGGACACCACCAGCGTCTGGTGAAGGTTCAACACCCACCTGGACCGAGGGTACACCAAGTTTTACCGATTCCAGTTCAAGTGGCGATTTTGGTAAGCAACGACGAAAGTACCTTAAAAACACTTTCAACTCAAAAACACACTACAGTCCCCCCAAAGAAAAACACAAGCGATTAATCAATTTTGATGTTTAGACAATAATTCATTAATTTCAGAACATTTCTCTCCAATAAATTCATCGAAAATGGATCGTTATAAGCCAACTGTTGAAGATGCCATTAACTCTCTATCAGCGGAAATAGTTAATGATCGCCATTGAAATTTTTTCAAATGTATTTAAGCAACAAATTGTTTAAACAATTTACAACTGAGTATTTATAGTTTTTTTTTTGTTTTTCGCCATAGATAAATTAAATTAAACAAAATATTTGGGAAGAAAAAAAACTTAATTATTTGATAATTTTTCTTTTTTTTGGAATTGGTGTTTGTTCATAGTTAAATTAAATAAAATAAATAATAATCATTTGCTATAATATAAATATTTACAATTTAAAAGTGATATCTTTGGAAAACTTTACATATTTTCAAAAAATAAAAAAAAAACTCTTTGAAATATTTAAAACAATCATGTTAAATTAACATGATTAATAAAAAATCATCCATTCCATTAAACAATTAATTGAATTACATTTCATGTACATACATACAACAATAAAATACTAAAATCAAGTTAAAATGAAAGATATTAAATTATTTACCTAGTATTTATGTAAATTTATTAAATATTTAAATTAAACTAAATTTGTAATTATGTTGGTTAATTTTTTTAAAAACAAAATTTGTCTACTTCCCCCTCAAAATAACTGTATATTAATTATACAATTTATTTTCTATTTTTGGTCTTGTCTACGAAATTTATTTAAATGTTGTTTACTATTTTTATTAATTAATTCAAAATTGTATTTGTATAAATTATAATGATTAATAATATAATATATATAAAAAAGCCATATAATTACAGCATAATATATTTATACATTTAATTATGGAAATAAAAACAACAAATTTTTAAAGCAAAAGCATATATTATTAATTAATTGAAATCTTGATGTTACAATAAATCCAGCTCCAATAATTAATTATTATTATATTATTAATATTAATCATAACAATTACATTTATTATAAAAACAATTAACAAATTAAAACAAAATATGAAAGTTCTGTGTCAAATTTAAACAAACAAAAAAATTTCTTTAATTTTGAAAAATAAATCACTTCTTTTGTTGATATTTAATTGAAATGACTTGCTGACGTTTTAATAATCGATAGTTAAGATCAAAAAGTATATATAACCAAGGTAAATAAAGACTGTGGACTGTGAAGACTAAAGGCTGATCTATAGTCAAGACTATAGGCTGATTTATAGTCAAAAATATAGCATGATCTATACGCTGAGCTATAGTCAAGACTATAGTTTGAGCTATAGTCAAGACTATACTCTGATCTATAGTCAAGACTATAGGCTGATCTATGATCAAGACCATGTAGACTGATCTATAGTCAAGAATATAGACTGATCTATAGTCAAGAATATAGACTGATCTATAGTCAAGACTATAGACTGATCTATAGTCAAGGCTATAGACTGATCTATAGTCAAGACTATAGACTAATCTATAGTCAAGACTATAGACTAATCTATAGTCAAGACTATAGACTAATCTATAGTCAAGACTATAGACTAATCTGTAGTCAAGAGTATAGACTAATCTATAGTCAAGACTATAGACTGATCTATGGTCAAGACTATAGACTGATCTATAGTCAAGACTATAGACTAATCTATAGTCAAGACTATAGACTAATCTATAGTCAAGACTATAGACTGACCTGTAGTCAAGACTATAGACTAATCTATAGTCAAGGCTATAGACTAATCTATAGTCAAGACTATAGACTAATCTATAGTCAAGACTATAGACTGATCTATAATCAAGGCTATAAACTGATCTATAGTCAAGACTACAGACTGATCTATAGTCAATACTATAGGCTGATCTATAGTCAAGAATATAGACAGATCTATAGTCAAGACTATAGACTGATCTATAGTCAAGACTATAGACTGATCTATAGTCAAGACTATAGACTAATCTATAGTCAAGACTATAGACTAATCTATTGTCAAGACTATAGACTAATCTATAGTCAAGACTATAGACTGATCTATAGTCAAGACTATAGACTGATCTATAGTCAAGACTATACACTGATCTATAGTCAAGACTATAGACTGATCTATAGTCAAGATTATAGACTGATTTATAGTAAAAACTATAAAATGATTTGTAGTCAAGAATATAGACTGATCTATAGTCTAGACTATAGACTGATCTATAGTCTAGACTATAGACTGATCTATAGTCTAGACTATAGACTGATCTATAGTCTAGACTATAGACTGATCTATAGTCAAGACTATAGACTGATCTATAGTCAAGACTATAGACTGACCTATAGTCAAGACTATAGACTGACCTACAGTCAAGACTATAGACTGTCCCATAGTCAAGACTATAGACTGATCCATAGTCAAGACTAGAGACTGATCTATAGTCAAGACTATAGACTGATCTATACTCCAAATTTTAGACTGATCTATAGTCTAGACTAACCAATTTGAATCTTTCGTAAGACAACGGAAAGACATCTAACTCAATGAGAATAAGTGCCAAAAATGCGCTTTTGAGTTATAGAAAAGCGACATATTTTGAGTGTAAACAGTTAAAAGATCAATAGTTTAAACCAGCTTTAAACTAAAGAACTACTTTAAAAAAGAGTTGGAGTTTAAAACCTGTACTGCTTCAAATGCGTAAATGGAAATGCAAGAATCTTATCTAAATAAAAATAATTCAAATGCTATTGAAATTCCAACATAGAAGGACCAAATAGTCCCATTCCAACGAGTTTAACTTAGATTCCTAGTTTTACAAAACTATTGTTTTAAACTTGCACTGCTTTTGAAGCTTAAGAAAAGCATTTTAATTCGATTGAAATGTCGTGAATGATTATATCTTGAATCATGAAGAAGTCTGTTTTAAGTTGTTGAAATTCTCATATCAACATTTAAATAATTTTAAAAAAACTTTTCCTTTAAACACAGAACTACAGCTGAATTAGAATGTATTTAATAAATAAACTATTAAAAATTTTCTTTTAAATTTAATTTTTCGTTAACAAACAAAAACAAAACACAACAAACTTACAAAACCAACAATGAAAATATTGTACAATAATTAAATGATTAATTGAGAAATATGAATACTAATTAATTAATGAAAAAAATAATAATAATTATATACAAATAACTATATTAAAAGACATTAAACTAATTAACAAAAAAAAACAAAAAATTATAATCCTCCATTTGTATTTGTTGTGATTGCATAAAAATTGGTTAATTCAATTTTTGAATATTTAAATGTAAAGATTATAAACAAAAACCAAAATCATACTCTCTAATATCATAATTATACTCTTAGCTAAAGAAAAATTATTAAAAAACCAAAGCCATTTATAAATTAAAAAAATAAATAATTAATTTAAATTATATTTAAAAAATTATTTAAACAAACCATTATAAATAAAATACATTCCGTGGCAAAAAATATTAAAAAAACAGAAAAGAAATTCAGTGAAAGTAAATTAAAAGTATTAGTGAAACAAAAATTAAATTGAAAAAAACTGTTAAATTATATAAATATTATATTATTCTGAATTTAAAAGAAATATTAAAAAATAACAAGCAAAAAAAAAAATAATAAACATTATAAAAGAAAGTTAAAATTTGTTGGTTTTCTTTGAAGAGAATTTTTGGGAATGAAATGAAGAATATTAAATAGATTTTTTAAATGATGAGAATAAAGTTTCATATCATTCATAGACTAATCTATAGTCAAGACTGATCTTCAGGCAAGACTATAGACTGATCTACAGGCAACAGTATAGACTGATCTATAGTCAAGAGTGTAAACTGATCTACAGTCAAGACTATAGACTGATCTACAGTCAATACTATAGACTGGTCTAAAGTCAATACTATAGTCTGATCTATAGTCAAGACTACACGCTGATCTATAGGTAAGACTATATACTGATCTATAGTCATAACTGCAGACTGGTTTATAGCCATGACTATAGACTGATCTATAGTCAAGACTATAGACTTATTTAAAGTCAAGACTATAGACTTATTTATAGTCAGGACTATAGACTTATTTATAGTCAAGACTATAGACTGATCTATAGTCGAGACTATAGACTGATCTATAGTCAAGACTATAGACTGATCTATAGTCAAGACTATAGACTGATCTATAGTCAAGACTATAGACTGATCTATAGTCAAGACTATAGACTGATCTATAGTCAAACTATAGACTGATCTATAGTCAAGACTATATACTGATCTATAGTCAAGACTATATACTGATCTATAGTCAAGACTATATACTGATCTATAGTCAAGACTATATACTGATCTATAGTCAAGACTAAAGACTGATCTATAGTCAAGACTATATACTGATCTATAGTCAAGACTATAGAATGATCTATAGTCAAGACTATAGACTGATCTATAGTCAAGACTGTAGACTGATCTATAGTCAAGACTATAGACTGATCTATAGTCAAGACTATAGAGTGATCTGTAGTCAAGACTATAGACTGATCTATAGTCAAGACTATAGACTGATCTGTAGTCAAGACTATAGACTGCTCTATAGTCAAGGCTATAGACAGCTATATAGTCAAGGCTATAGACTGCTCTATAGTCAAGGCTATATACTGCTCTATAGTCAAGGCTATAGACTGATCTAAACTAATCTAATATTTTGAATCTACAATGAAAATGTTTTTAAATCCATAAACATTTTTCAAATTATTTTTAAGTTTTCTATTTCTACATCTAGATTGAAAATACTTTAAATTTCATTAAAAGTTTTTAAAATTCAAAAAGTGTTTCGAATTGATCTTCAAAATTTCAGGTTTAATTTTAAAGTTCAAGTACAATTTCAGCTTAAACGTTTTTCGAACATTATTTCGAAATTTCAAATTAAATTTCGAAGTTTCGAAAATACCTTAAAAAATATACATTTAAGTAAAACTATAATTATATTTTTCTAAAACCTCCTGATTTTGAAATTATATAAAAAGTTTTAAAAATGTTTTCAATTTTAAATTCGAATTTTTTATAAATTCATAAAAAGTCCTTCAAATTGAAAAATCCTCAAGAATTAGATATCATTTTATAAGGTTCTTCTAACACAATTCAAAATAGATTTAAGCTGAAAATAACTAGTTGAATTTCAACTATTTACGGAATGTTAAGATGAAAACAAAAGGTTTGATGAACATTATTATGATCAACAAACTTACCACCCTCCTGTAGAAAAATAAAAAATACTTAAATATATGTAATTTGATTTAAAATCAATTTTTTCAATTTTTTTTTACTTTTTATTTTCATTATTCTTACATTATTTTTGTTTTCGACTATGGAATTACCAAAAAATAAAATGGAGTTTGTTTTATATCTTCTCTTTTCCCTATGATCCATATTGAAATATTGTTTAAGTTGACTCTTGTTAAATAAGCATTTGCTTAGCAGTTCTTTTTTGTATCCTTTGCTGTATTATGGTTATATTTAAACTAACCATGTCCTTTTTGTTAAGTAATGCCATTGCCAAGCTTATCTTATTGTAATTTTCTTTAGTTTTTATACTAATTTTTCATTGTTTAGTAAATTTAAGTAAAAGTTATTTTTTTGTTAAATATAGAGTAACGTAGAACAAAAACGTCTTGTTTGTAATTATGTTGTTTTGTTGCAAAAATTAAGTTAATTTGTTTTACTATTGTGTATCCTTCATGATGGCCTTTATATCTTCAGCATCGAGGGTTTCATACTTAAGAAGAGCTTCAGCTAATGCCTTATGTTCTTTAGCATGTTTACGTAGAATTGCCTTGGCCCGTTCGTAGCTATCGTTAAGTATGCGTTTGATTTCAGCATCTACTGCCTCAACAGTATTTGGTCCTAGAGCTTCATTTGGATAGAGACCCTTGGAACTTTCAATTGTACGTAGACCCACTTTCTCTGACATGCCCCAGTCTTTAACCATGTGTGTGGCAATGGAGGTGGCTTGTTTTAAATCACTGCTAGCACCCGAAGTGATTTTATCTGCACCAAATATTAATTCTTCAGCGGCACGTCCACCCATCATGGTGTCCATCATTGCCAGCAATTGTTGTTTGGTGACATGATAACGTTCCTTTTCCGGTATATAGGCGGTATGTCCCAGTGATGGTCCTCGAGGCATAATGGTAACTTTGTGTAAGGGATGTGATTCCTAAAGTTGTCATTTAGTGATTAATAGCTATAAGATTTTACCGTAGCCGCAGCAGCTTTACTCACCTTGGTGTAGTAGGCTACTATCGCATGACCACCTTCATGGTAGGCTGTTATAAGATTGGCCTCCTCGTCGGGCAAACGTGCTTTACGTTCCGGACCCATAAGAACTTTATCGCGCGCTGTTTCTAAATGTTTCATTGTAACAGTCTCTGCTCCATCAATGGCCGCTCTGGGAGAAAATTGTTTGGTTTTTCGTAATGATTTTTTTTTCTAATTCTTTTCTATTAATAGTCTTTTTTCTCACAACAGTTTATACTTCGAGTATTCTCAGTCATTCACTACTTAATTATTCAAACAAACTATTTCATCAGTTTCAGAACTAATCATCCTATGACTTTACCAAAATCCTTATTTTATATATTTCTAATTAAAGATTGCATTTTCACTTAATAACTCTAGAACTTCCCTTTCAAACAAGTCAAAATCAAGTCATAATTTTGAAAACAAACACCAACCAAGTTTTTATTCAGAAAACAGCTTAATAAGCAGGGAATAAGTTATTTAAATTCAATTTGTCCCCAAATTTAATTTATACTCGAAACTTTAGTTTTTAAACATAATACAAACAATAGTACAATGTACAATGGCTTCTGATCTAGTGTAACTTTGTGTCATCTATTTAAGTCACAAAATTTGAAGAAATTTTCATCTAAACTATGAAATTCTTTCCTTAATATCAAATCTTTCCATAAACTCAATATTTTGTCTTTTTGTCATATTTAAAGATGCAAAAACTGATGTTCACTTACCTTAAAGCAGCTTGATTAATCATATTTTCTAAATCGGCGCCAGTAAAACCGGATGTTCCTCTAGCTAACATATCTAAATCGATTTCATCGTGTAAAATTTTCGAGAGATATAATGTAATTATCTCTTTGCGTCCTGAGAAATCGGGGGTACTTACAACGACCTAAAATAAAACAGATACTAGTTAAGTAATTCATTGAAAATTCTATAAAAACAAAGACCTACTTCAACATCAAAACGACCCGGTCTAAGAAGAGCTTGATCCAAATCATCACGTCTATTGGTGGCACCCAAGACTATAACACCAGCATTTTGATGGAAACCATCCATTTCGGATAACAGTTGATTAATGGTTTGATTAGCATAAGGATGTAAAACTGAATTGGTACGCTTAGCGCCCACAGAATCAATTTCATCAATGAAGATAACACAGGGAGCACGTTGTTTGGCGGCCTCTATAAACATAAAAATAAAAAAACAAATTAAAATTGATTTGTTAAAAATTTCCCCATAAAAACACTTACTAAACAAATCACGTACACGTCTGGCTCCCTGACCCACTAACACTTCATCGAATTCGGGACCAGCGGCATGGAAAAATGGTACATTAGCTTCACCAGCTACGGCACGAGCTAATAAAGTTTTACCCGTACCGGGAGGACCCACCAATAGAACACCCTTGGGTAATTTACCACCCAAATTGGAAAACTTTTCAGGATTTTTTAGGAATTCAACCACTTCTTTCAATTCCTGTTTCGCTTCATCACAACCCTTGACATCATCAAAGGTAACATGAATTTCTTCGGGATCTACTTCCACCTGATTGCCCAGTTGTATGCTTTAAGAAATTCATAAATGAAAATGTGTTTTAAAATATATTTGAATTTAAAACAGAAAACTTACCGAAACATGGAACCATTTGAGGAAGAGAATAAACTAACGAATATACCAATAAATACCACAATTACTAATAATTGCTGAAAGACCTAAGTTAGTATAAATATTAAAATGTTTAAACGTACATTCGAGGAGGGAGGGTTCGTTTATACCAACCTTAAGATATTTCATTGTTTTGCCCGACTTGGGATGATCTTCAGAATTAACAGCAGCTAAGTAACCCTCAGCAAAGGCGATTTTTATAGTGTTTTCCTAAATGTTTTAGTATTAACATAGTTAAACCTATATAAAAACAAAGTCCTACCTTTCCACTGCCACTTTCGGTTGATTTCTCTAATAGTTTTTTCAATGTTTCGGAGCCACTAGTTAATTCACCTTCCAATTTTTGTGGATTTCCACTAAAAGCAGTACGCAGGCGGGAAGCCACTGTAGGATTACGCTTCAATTCAGCAGCTATGGAACGATCCGTCTTAAAGCTACGTACAAATTTTCTAAAATATAACAAATTTTAAATAAAAACGTAATGGTTCCTCTCACAAAACAAAATTAAAACTTACAATTGGTGTTGAGGTATAATAGTTTGCAACAGTTTGGAATATGTTTGTGGAGCAGGCATATTTTGAGCCAAAGCATTATTAAATGTAAGTTCTATCAAATGATGCGATTTCTTGCCCTTCACCCTTCTCACCTCTACGTGTTCCAACTGCTGCAGGTGTGAGGCCAACATGGTTTTTGCTTTATTTAACATATGATTAAGACGTTCCGTCTCAAAGAAGTTAGCGGCTGTGGCATTATGTTGATTTACCATGTGACGCAAGTTCTGCGGCACACGAATCATATTCTGGGCCGAGCTGACAGCCTCTGAGGTCAAAGACTTACTTAAAGCATCACGTCGTTTTCCAGCAGCTGCTGCTCTATTTGTGTATGTTCTCCCCGTTGCAATTGTCGAGTTTTGCACTTTATTTTTGTTGGCTGTGTAATAATGATGTGGTTTACGTCCAAAGTTACCCAAATACAAATAGGGCTAAGGGCAACAAACAGCGTTTAGTTTTCGCTTTATTTCTTTATGGAATCAATTAAACTACTTACCAAAGAATGTGTATAAGCACAAAACATTTTTCTATTTATTATCTAAATTAATAAAATCTTAAAATTTTTTCTTTTTACTAAATCTAGGAAATCCTTCAGTGCCGTCAATGGTGATAATTTACGCGATGACAGCCAGAGAATTAAGTCGATTAAAATTTTTAGCGGCGTTTGATGGTCAATATTTAGTTGGCAGCGCGTTCGGTAAGAATTCCGCGGTGGCTAAATTTTCAGCTTAGTTAATTTTGTGTCCGAAAATTCGTTTTAGGGAAAAATTATTTTGTAAACTGATATGGAAAAGTCGTTTTTTTTCAATCAAAATTTGTTCAGAAAGTGAGTATTATGAAAAAAAACATTTTTGGAGCAAAATTAAATCGAAAACTGAATTTTATGACCAAAAGTTAGTTTGAAAACTAAAATGAGAAAAAAGAAAAAATTAAAAATACGAGAATATATAAAAAATAAAAGTTGCCTATTTAGTTTTTACGGCTTTGAATTTAAGCTGACCTATAATTTTTCGTCTTTACTAGCCATCCCCGCAGAACTTTCTCAGACTATATAATTGTATAGTAAGTTTATGTAAATATTGAATAAAATACATGCCTTTGTGTGTTGAATGTAACAAATTAATTTTCAACTGTTGTGAATGAAATTAAATGTAACACTAAAAACTCTTTAAAATTTTTTCAGTGTAATTTATCACATCTAAACTTGGCAGCACTTATACTTTTTTCTCAGTTTGTTTACATTTATATTTTTGCGGCTGCCGTAAAGAAACAAAAACAATTTTTATTTTCAATTGAAATTTTTGCAAAATTCTCTGAAAAAAACATGACAATTTTATATAAAGTTCAGAATCCTGGTGGCAATAAAGATGGTTACCTCTTGCCAAATTGTGTTTTATGTAAAATATCGTGTAAAAATGTTGTGGCCTTTTGTGTTCACCAAGGTTTGCAAAGCAACATTTATGTCTGTGACATAGTGACTCCCTGGCAAAGTTTCAAGTTGAATACTTGTAAAAATATTGTTACCGTCTTGGAGTGGAATCAAACTGGTGAGTTTTTAATGGCTGGCTATAAGAATGGCATTTGTGAGATTTGGTCCACCAAACAAAATTCCATCAACAGTTGGATTTTACTGTACAAAGCCAATTTGCCCAGTGAAGAGATATTAAGTGCAAAATTTTTCCATAATGGCAAGAGGGTTTACTTTAATACACACAAAAAGGATCTACAGGCCTATTCGGACAAATTTGAAAGAATGGATTTTAGACCCTCCATGACCCACTTCGGTAATACTCCCGTGGAAGGAGTATTTGTTTTGACTTCGTCCGGTTTGTTGGGTGCTTTTATTATACCGAAATTATTACCACCTGCAGACAGTTTAACCAACGGCAGTTATGTGGCCACAGATTTGAATGTGCACACTCATTCAATTGGTTTATCAAGGAGCTACATTACTCATAGCAGTGTGACTTGGTGTCCCACCGGTTACTTTAGTGTGGCCGTCAACAGCTGGCATGAACCTTTAATTAACTGCTATAAAGTTAATGTAGAAAGAGATGCAGAGGAGTCTGTCAATATTAAATGCAATGCAGTGGCTAGTATTTTCTTGCCCAAAGGAGAGGTGGAGAGCAAACAAGTTTCACATATACGTTGGCGCACAATAAATGGCGAGGAAATTCTATTTGTAGTCTATGATTGTTTGGAAGGCAGTTTTATAGAACAATGGATTTTGACAAAGAAACACCAGGCCGTTCATAAGTTATTGCAAAAGAATAAAAGTGACTTTGTTCAATGGGAGCAATGGGAAAATTCTGCTAAACTGGCCCTATCCTCAAGAGTATGTGATGTTTGTATTACCAAACTGCCTTCGGAAGCCATGTTAATATTTGCCACTTTACGCGATAACTCAGTTCAAGTTTTGGAATTGGGTTTAAAGAAAATAGGTTCTACCGTATTTGAGCGTATGGCTGAGGAACAACACCGAATGCCTTGCAAGCTATTAACCGCTGATGTCACTTATCTTAACCAATTATTGGTTTTATTCGATAATTTTGGACAAATGTATGCAATGCAAGTGCCCACAAATCATTATGATAAAAACTACAAAATGAATCCTTTATCCTTGCCGGTAGCTTTACTGGAATATAGCATAGTTACTGGCATAGATGCTAGTGATGTGATCATGTTAAATCTTCCCAATCTAGAAATGTTGGCTGAAAAACTTACGGAGAATTTTACACGGCAACACAACTTTACTCGACAATTTTATTATTCAAATTTTCTCTCTTTGAAAAGCAATCTCTGCCGTATACAATCCAAACAACAGGATTTTGATAATCTTATAACACTACACTCCATCTCCATTGCTTTCAAATCTTTACTACGCCCCTCTGATCTAAGTTCTCAGGATAAGGGACCAGCTGAAAACTTATCCATGATTCTATCTGATCCTAATCCTCAATACAATGAT
Organism: Lucilia cuprina; assembly: GCF_022045245.1. Lineage (NCBI taxonomy): Eukaryota > Metazoa > Arthropoda > Insecta > Diptera > Calliphoridae > Lucilia > Lucilia cuprina. Next base: position 60,831,025 of record NC_060954.1, read on the forward strand.
GTGGATAAAGTTCTTTGTGTCTTAGATGCTAAAGATTATACAGTAGAGCCGGCTACCCTACAAAGTCTACAGCAACTTATACAATGGGTAGCAGATTTGGGTTTAAATATACTCAACAAATTGCCCGATGAAATAATGAAGAGTAAATTCAATAAGAAACATGGTTATGATATAAGCCGTGACATGATAGCCATAAGCAGTATACGTGAACTTCTGGTAATGATACGCATTTGGGGTTTATTGAATCCCCAATGTTTACCCATTTATACTAAATCCATAGAAACCTTTGATGTGCTACCCGTGCTATTTAGACTACTCACTCGACTCTATCAGAATCCCAATGAACCCGATGATGGTTTACTAGATGACTGCAGTGTTTTGTCCACACAGGTGTTAATACCCAACCGCCACTTAAACACTCCAACAACTTTACTAAATAGTCATGCCACAACCAAACTATTTCCATTCGTTTTTCAAACTTCTGTAGAACCTTTGGCCTTGCAAGATATACATTACGATGAAGTGGTATTCGCCAACAGTACCCGAGATGATGTTAGCAACTTACATTTGGGCTCCAAAGTTAAATCGGTTCGTAAATGTATACGTTGTGGCTTCATTAATAACATTAATAGGAATACTAAGACATCGGCATTAAAAGCCTGGTGTCAGCGTTGGGAGTATTGTCACTGTGGTGGTTTTTGGTTAACAACATAGATTTTAAGTGTGTGTGTGTGTGTGAATAACATTTTATAGTTTTATAAATATTTTGTAATATTTTAGCATTAAATATTCTGTTTGGAGTCTCCAAGAGGAAGTGTACATTGCATTCGATATATAAATAAAATATAAACAATCTGGACAGTTTTTAGTTTTTGTACTCAATAAAAAATTTATTAAAGAATTTGATATATTTTTTTTTTTAAATTAGTTAAGAGGATTCTGTTTGCGTTGAAATTCCAGATTCTTTGTAAATAACCAGGAAATAGATAATACCTATATAGCGAAAATCATTAAAGAAAGCATAGCTAAGGCGAATTTTAAATAGAAACTCATAAAACTAGAAATTGAACCATTCTGAAAGAAGACTTTCTAATACATCTAAAAATACATTAACAAGATTTAAATTATAACGGTAAAAATAATTGTAAATAATCGTTTTTAACTGTGTATTTCGTTTAGTACTTAAATTAACAACTCTGAAAATTTGCACTCCCCCAAACAGCTGATCGATTCCAGAAATATAATTCTTACACCGGTTTTTGTTTTTTTTACAATTTAATAGAATTGTATAATTTTATCCTAAATATCACACATTAAACGATGATGAATCCAAATGATGCGCAACTACAACAACAGCATCCTTTGGTAAGTGGAAGAAAATATAATATAATTGGAAAATATGATGAAATTCTTAATATTACTTGCAGGCCAATTATCAATTTTCTTCCGAAGAGTTGAGAGTATTTCGTGAGTGTAATACAGAATCATTTTTCCAACGTTCCTTGCCGTTGGGAACCACCTTTGGTCTGGCGGCCTATTTTGGTGTTAAACAAGGTTTTATACCGGTAATTTGTGGTTTTTATAAATTTTGTAATAGTTTTAATAAAATTGTTAAATTTTTAAAAAATTCCAGCCCAATGTTAAATATGGTCCGGTACCCAAAGTAATATTGGGTGTAGTCCTGGGTTATTTTGTGGGTAAATTTAGTTACCAGCAAAAATGTGCCGAAAAAATTATGGCTCTGCCTGATTCCCGTTTGGGAGAACTTTTAAGACAGCGTAAAAATCAAGGTGGTTTAGCGGGCTATAGACCCGACCAGGGTTTAGGTATGGGCATGTCCTTGGCACCTTTCGCTCCCAATAACAATGATGTCTACACAGATGAAGATCTTCAGCCTAATAACAAGGGTAATGCCCTTAATTTGGATATGGAATCGAGACCCTCATTTGCTGGCTTGGATGATATCTATAGGCCCAATTTAGATTGTAAGTTACATAAGTTAAGCAACTAAATGAAACAGTTATTGAAAGTACATATTAATTTGTAGCTCCTTCAACTACACAAGTGGATGCTGATATACCTTTGGAACCCGTTAAACCGGGTACCAGTTACGATGAATTGCGTAGACGTAATCGTGAAGAATACTTAAAGAAACAACAAAATCCTTTCTCTAAACCTTTGCCACCAGATGCTCCGGTGGTTATGAGACAGCCAGAGAGATCATCAGCTTATAGTAGTGGCGAAGCTCCTGCTAAGAATTTGCAAACAAATAAATATGGAGATGCCTGGGTGGAATAATTCATAAACCCTAATTAAAACCAAAGCTGGGTTTTTTCTGAGTTTCAAAGTAATAATTCATTGACTGTTTGTTGTTTTCATATATTTTTATTATTTCGCAATTTAATAAAAAAAGTATTTATCATTTTGGAAAATGGAAGCTCAGCTTCTTAAAGTTAACATAATTTTTTAGCTTATTGTGTTGTTAAAGTGATGTTTTCAACTTGAATTGTGATGCAGTTTTAGAAAATTAATTCAATTTACCAACTTCATACAAATAAGCACCCAACAATTTGGTCTGTAAATGGAAAAAAACAACGAAAATTATAAACTTTATATTTAAATGAAAATAAAATCAAAACTTACGCCTTCAACATAATTATAAATATCAATCTTTTCATTTTGAGAATGAGCACCATCATCACAAGCACCTACAGGCACTAGAATACAATTCTTGCCGGTGGCTTCTTGTAAAGTTAAAGTTACTGGGATAGAACCACCCTCGCGAGTCATATCGGGTTCTACTTTAAAGACATGCTTAATGGCCTGCTTGGCTGCTTCATAATGGGGGTGATTGGGATCTTCGGTCCAGGGTTTACCGGCACTCAACAATTTTACACTCATCTTATTGGGTGAACCACGTTCGGCCCATTTTTCATTCAAATACTTGGTAACGCATTCGGTGATGTGATCGGGATCTTGATTGGGCACTAAACGCATTGAGAATTTACCAATAACTTTGGCGGGTATAACAGTCTTGGCACCAGCCTCAGAGAACGCACCTTCAATGCCGTGAATGGACAAAGAGGGATAACGCCATCTGTGCATCAACAATTGGGTTTTGTTTTCTTTGTGGGGCAAAGCTTGGGCACCGATATCTTTTCTGTTGAGGAAAAATAATTAAAATTTTTTAAAGAAAATTATATATATATATTTTTTTTTTTGAAGAAATTTAAAATTTTTTAGGAACAAAAATATTTAAATTATTTTTAACAAACAAATTTTAAATTAAAAATTTAATTAATTTTTAAAGAAAAAACAAATTAAAAAAAAATGATTTTTGGTTTCTCTTTTTGCTGCTTTTAAAGAAACTTTTGAAACTTTCTTCGTCTGTTTTTATCAAATAAAAGTAAAATAAAATTACTTTAAGCACCTCATATAATTCTACTTATTGTCACTAAGAGTACAATCTTAAAAACATATAATCAAAATAAATAGAAAATAAAAGCAGAACATTGCTCGGTTATCTTACTTGTAATCTTCAACTTCATAATCAATTTTTTCGTAAATTTCATGTTCATTGTGTAGCAATGGGGCAATCTATAACAATAAATTAAACATTAATATTTTTAATCCATACATATAATCACACTTATTAACTAGCACACTTACGTCTCTTTCAATTCCAGGTATTTGAATTTTAGTCTCCTTATCCACCAAAGTGCTTAGCAACCAGCACAAATCGGGCATAGCTTCGTGAACAGTACCACCAAACACGCCACTATGCAAATCCTTTTGGGCACATTCAACCTCCACAGTATAGTAGACTAAACCACGTAGACCATAAGTAAGACAAGGTCTAGTTTTGCCCAACCAATAGTTATCGGAAATGCAAACGTAATCAACATCAGCCAGGAAGTTATCTTTCAAACTCATAAGAAGATCATCCAAACCCAAACTGCCACTTTCTTCCATGCCCTCAAAAACAAATTTAACATTCACTGGTATATCAATGTTTAACTTTTGATAGGCCTCGATGGCATGAATCCAGCATAAAACGGGACCTTTGTCATCACTAGCACCACGACCATAAAGTTTACCATCTTTTTCGGTCAATTCGAAAGGTTCAGTAGCCCAACCATCATCTTTAAGAGCAGGTTGAACATCCAAGTGACCATAGACAACAACGGTCTTCTTCTTGGGATCCTAGAAAATTAAAAAAATAAATTTAGATTTTCTTATTTTAAAAGAAATTTTCTCTTTTTAAAAGTACCTTTCCTAATGTGCCCAACAAAACTTTGGGTAATGGTATTTTTTCACCACTGTGTAGAGTTTCTTCACCAATATCCACCAATTTGGTTTCAGCTCCCAAGGCCTTTAATTTATCTTCAGTCCAGCGTACCATACGATCAATTTCACCACGTTTTTCTGGCCATGCTGAAACGGATTGTATGCCTACAGCTGTTCTGAGGACATCAATGTATTTCGATTTGTTATCATCAACAAATCTGCAAAAAAGAAAAAAATCAAAATTTTTATAAATTCGACGATACAACAGATTCGATTATAGACTAGATTATACAGTATAGACCAGACTTCAGACTAGACATAGACAAGACATAGACTAGACAATAACTAGACATAGATTAGACTATATACTAGACTATAGACTAGACTATAGACTAGACTATAGACTAGACTATAGACTAGACTATAGACTAGACTATAGACTAGACTATAGACTAGACTATAGACTAGACTATAGACTAGACTATAGACTAGACTATAGACTAGACTATAGACTAGACTATAGACTAGACTATAGACTAGACTATAGACTAGACTATAGACTAGACTATAGACTAGACTATAGACTAGACTATAGACTAGACTATAGACTAGACTATAGACTAGACTATAGACTAGACTATAGACTAGACTATAGACTAGACTATAGACTAGACTATAGACTAGACTATAGACTAGACTATAGACTAGACTATAGACTAGACTATAGACTAGACTATAGACTAGACTAGACTATAGACTAGACTATTGGCTATACTATAGACTGGACTATAAACTAGACTAGACTATAGACTAGACTATAGACTAGACTATAGACTAGACTATAGACTAGACTATAGACTAGACTATAGACTAGACTATAGACTAGACTATAGACTAGACTATAGACTAGACTACAGACTAGACTATAGACTAGACTATAGACTAGACTATAGACTAGACTATAGACTAGACTATAGACTAGACTATAGACTAGACTATAGACTAGACTATAGACTAGACTATAGACTAGACTATAGACTAGACTATAGACTAGACTATAGACTAGACTATAGACTAGACTATAGACTAGACTATAGACTAGACTATAGACTAGACTATAGACTAGACTATAGACTAGACTATAGACTAGACTATAGACTAGACTATTGGCTATACTATAGACTGGACTATAAACTAGACTAGACTATAGACTAGACTATAGACTAGACTATAGACTAGACTATAGACTAGACTATAGACTAGACTACAGACTAGACTATAGACTAGACTATAGACTAGACTATAGACTAGACTATAGACTAGACTATAGACTAGACTATAGACTAGACTATAGACTAGACTATAGACTATACTATAGACTAGACTATTGGCTATACTATAGACTGGACTATAAACTAGACTAGACTATAGACTAGACTAGACTATAGACTAGACTATTGGCTATACTATAGACTGGACTATAAACTAGACTAGACTATAGACTAGACTATAGACTAGACTATAGACTAGACTATAGACTAGACTACAGACTAGACTATAGACTAGACTATAGACTAGACTATAGACTAGACTATAGACTAGACTATAGACTAGACTATAGACTAGACTATAGACTATACTATAGACTAGACTATTGGCTATACTATAGACTGGACTATAAACTAGACTAGACTATAGACTAGACTATAGACTAGACTATAGACTAGACTATAGACTAGACTATAGACTAGACTATAAACTAGACTATAGACTAGACTATAGACTAGACTACAGACTATACTATAGACTAGACTAAAGACTAGACTATAGACTAGACTAAAGACTAGACTATAGACTAGACTATAGACTAGACTATAGACTAGACTATAGACTAGACTATAGACTAGACTATAGACTAGACTAGAGACTAGACTATAGATTAGACCAAAGATTAGACCATAGTCTAGACTTTAGATAAGACTATAGACTAAATTATAGGTTTTTTTTTCAAAAATACAGAATCTTTAAAATGAAATGATAAAATAAATTTTAAAAACAAAATTAACAAAAATTTATATACTCGACTTAGAAGTACCACTGAAATTAATGTTTGCAAAGCTAAATCGTTTAACTTATTTTTAACAATAACAACACGAACTATTAAACATTTCTCCCTTAATAAATTCTATAACTTTTATCAATCCAATACATATTGAAATATTTACACTCGAAAACATTTTATGATTATGTATAACAATGTATTATTTAATAACTTTATTTATCTCTCTATATAACGGTGAAAATTTATGTGCACTTGACACATCAAACCCTCAAAACCTAAAATATATATGGTTGGTTAGATTAGAAGAGAAAAAACACATGTTTTAGATAAGTAGTTACAAAATTGTTATTAAATAAATAATATGTACTTTTTTTCTCTTATCCAAGCTACACTTAAAGGCCTAGAACCTGATTATAACTTTGGAAATGAACCCTTACAAAAAAAACATAGATAAGTTTTGTTATTAATGCATTATATAAACAATAATATTTAATAACATGAGTAAGTAAATGATTATCATTCATTATATGTATGTACATATATTTTATTATAAAAAAATTATTGCAGTGCCAACCACCATAATATGTAGATTCATCATCATTTAGACTTTATTATAAATGTAGGTTTATCAGCTAGTATTTATTTTTATTATTATTTTATTTTATGAAAAATAAAAGAAAATTAATAAACAAAAAGATAAATTTTAAAAATTTTAATAAAACATTTTTAAGATAACAATTTTACTTAGTAAAATTTTTTTGAAAATCTCCCTAATGTAGATAAATTTAACAAAATGTTTTTCTATGTGTAATTGAGAATTTCTAAAACTGTTTTAGGTTTTTAAATATTTAACTAGAAAAACGTTTTTATTAGACTGAAAAAATAAATTTTAAATTTTTTACTTTAAATAATAAATATTAACAATAACTTTATTATGTACTTTGATTATTTTTACGTAAATTAAACTGTTTTTTTATAAAAATGTTGCAATTTATATAAATAAACAAAATTCAATGCAATAATAATAGCTTTTATTTAATAATTTTATTTAAAATTTTCTTCAATTTGTTTCACACTACTTGTGTGTAGTAAACAAAAATGTGTTTTTAATTTAATTATTAAAATCAACAAATAATATGTTGTCTTTTATTTAAAATAACAATAAAGATTAAGAAAATAATTGTTTAGGTGTACACACAAAGTTTTAACAAAGTTTTTGTTCACTTCAAATTGTTTACTTATTGCAAATGTTTCGTAGAATGTCATCTTTTCATATTTTTGTTGCTATGGATTAGTATGTACTTTAAAATAAAGAATGTAATTCCCGTTTCAGACAAGATTTCATACAATTTTTAAGTTTACTTTTATTCCCATATTAGGGAACAACAAATGTTTTATTTCTACAAATTCTACTGTAAATTCTACTGCCCTAATATAAAAACTAACTTTTAAACAAAATAAATTCTTTACAAAATTACAATATGTTACCGTTTTGGTCAATAAATAAATTAATAAAAATAATATTATATTTGTATTACATTTATTTGTTTAATTTGAAATTATGCTAAATTAATTGCAATCATATTAATTGGTGTTAAAATATTCATATTGATTTTGATTTCTAATGTAAACTGTCATCGATTGAGTACTTTGTTTTCTACACGTAAATAGCAAAATTTATGTTAATTTTAATTAGTTACTATAAAAAAAAACTATGAACACTACCATAGGGTGTGCGAATACAATGTGTTAAGTAAAGTCGAGGTTTATATTATTGAAACTTAAGTTAACTCCTCAAAAGAAATGAACTTTATTAAAAGGCGATATTTGTACGTGGCCTAGGGGAAGTCGAGAACCCTTATTACATATTTTCCATAGAAAACATTAGACTATTCAATCGACTAGAGTAATGACTAACTACACAATTGATTAGTTGACTAGTCTATATTTTAGGCTTAAGACTATTCAATCTATTATTTTATAGACTAGTCTATAATAGACACCTGTATTAGATAGATTAATAAAACAATAGTTTTTAGAAAAGCATTATTGAATCATTGAAAGTTTAAATATGGAATTGTATCAAAAAAAGTACAATTGTACCAATCTCATTAACCCTACTCCTATGAATATAATGTGTTAAATTAACAATAAATTTTTTTGCCAACAAGGGTTAAATTTAATCACAAAACAAATAAATTGTTAAAATATATATGTTATCTTTGATATATACAGGCCTGTCACAGAATTCCATTCCGATCGAAAGTGGAATGATAACTTGTAAATAAATCGTTAAAGACTTAAAGAAATAATAACTTTAAACTATTGTGAATTTCATGTTACAAATGTGAAGTGGTTTCAATCCGAAAAAGAAGTTATTTTCCTTTATTAAAGAAGAAAATTAGGAAAGTTAATATCACTTTCGATTGGATTGGAATTCTGTGAAAGGCCTGATATTAACACAAAATTCAGCAGCTAAAAATCAATTTTGAAAAAGTTGAATTAAAAATAAAACTGTAAATAATTTGACATGAAAACGTTTCAAGAATCTGCGTGCTACATATTATATGCAATAGCGGTGGGCGTTATCTTTGAGTTACTCTACCAGAGCTATTCATGGAAAATTCATTAGTTAAGAAAACCACAATGTAATTAATTTTTTAATTTTAAAACAACAAACTAATTACATACATATGTATGTAAGTCCACAAATTACATTTTGTTAAATTTTTTACACTTACTTGAATAACTGGACAAGATCACTGGGTAAATCAGACATTTTTTTATTTCACTGTTTAATTTTTTTTTTTGCACAAATAAAGAAGACAACACTTTTTTCTTTATTTAATGGCTAATAGGAATTTAGTATTTGTATGCAGAGTAAATTATGCACAAACACACACACTGTTCGTTTGGAGAATGCACAATAGAAATTGGTCAATAAAATAAAAATGAAAAAAATATTACGTTTTGCCGGTATTATTTATTTAGCAAAACCACTTTCTTTCACTTTTTTTTAATAAATGTTGTTGCGAACAACAAAAACACCGCTTAAATAGGTTGTCAAAATAGTGTTGCCTCATTTACTTTGTATGTTCTACTACTTTTGGCTGCAACTGTGTTATAGGCAGAGCAAACAATGTGGCCATATCTATTTTATTTTTAATTCGCCGCAAAATTTTAAGTTCCTTGTGATATTAAAAAAACTATTTTATAAATTAAAGATAAAAGTCATTTATATTTTTTTTTTTGAAAAATACAGTAAGTTTGAACACAAACATTCACATATTAAATATTTAGTAATTTGTTTTTATTTTCATATCATTTTTATTATGCAATTTAATACAAAAATTATTTATCGAAAGCTAAGCTTCTGAAAGTAACAATTTTTAGGCTTGTGTTGTAAAGGTGATATTTTAAACTTGTCCATGTTATGTCATTAGTTCAATTTACCAACTTCATACAAATAAGCACCCAATAATTTGGTCTGCAAATAAAAACGAAATAAAAATTATTTAATCTCCTTCGAAAAAAATCGCAAATTAAATAATTGTAAACTTACTCCTTCAACATAATTATAAATATCAATCTTTTCATTTTGAGAATGAGCACCATCATCACCAGCACCCACAGGCAATAGAATACAATTCTTGCCGGTGGCCTCTTGCAAAGTTAAAGTTACTGGAATAGATGCACCTTCACGTATCATATCGGGCTCTACGTTGAAGACATGCTTTACGGCCTGTTTGGCAGCTTCATAATGAGGATGATTGGGATCTTCATTCCAGGGTTTACCGGAATGCACTAATTTCACACTCATCTTATTGGGTGAACCACGCTCGGCCCATTTTGCATTTAAATATTTGCTAACACATTCGGTAATGTGTTCGGGATCTTGATTGGGCACTAAACGTATTGAGAATTTACCAATAACTTTGGCGGGTATAACAGTCTTGGCACCAACCTCAGAGAAGGCACCTTCAATGCCGTGAATGGACAAAGAGGGATAACGCCATCTGTGCATCAACAATTGTGTTTTATTTTCTTTGTGGGGCAAAGCTCGGGCACCGATGTTTCTTCTGCAAGTAGAACAAAATTTTATAATACTAAAAGATTTTAATTTTGAATTTAAGAAAGTAATTTACTTGTAATCTGCAATATCAAAATCAATTTTTTCGTATATTTCCTCTTCATTGTCTAGCAGAGGGGCAATCTACAACAATAAAAAAAAATATTCATATTTATGAACACACTTATTAACAAGCACACTTACGTCTCTTTCGATTCCAGGTATTTGAATTTTAGTCTCCTTATCCACCAAAGTGCTTAGCAACCAACACAAATCGGGCATGGCTTCGTGAACAGTACCACCAAACACGCCACTATGCAAATCCTTTTGGGCACATTCAACCTCGACAGCATAGTAGACTACACCACGTAGACCATAAGTAATACATGGTCTAGTTTTGCCCAACCAATAGTTATCGGAAATACAAACGTAATCAACATCAACTAGGAAATTATCTTTCAAACTCATAAGAAGATCATCCAAACCCAAACTGCCACTTTCTTCCATGCCCTCAAAAATAAATTTAACATTCACTGGTATATCAATGTTTAACTTTTGATAGGCCTCGATAGCATGTATCCAGCAAAGAATGGGACCTTTGTCATCACTAGCACCACGACCATAAAGTTTACTATCTTTTTCGGTCAATTCAAAAGGTTCAGTAGCCCAACCATCTTCTTTAAAGGCGGGTTGAACGTCCAAGTGACCATAGACAACAACGGTCTTTTTCTTGGGATCCTATAAAATGAAATAAAACATTATTTTGATTTTCGTTAGTTTAAGCGATGTTTTCTTTTAAAGCGTACTTTTCCTAAAGTGCCCAACAAAACTTTGGGAAGATGTAGTTTTTCACCATTATGTAGAGTTTGATCTCCCACATCCACCAATTTAGTTTCAGTTCCCAAGGCTTTCAATTTATCTTCGGTCCAACGTACCATACGATCAACTTCACCGCGTTTTTCTGGCCATGCTGAGACAGATTGTATACCTACAGCAGTTCTAAGGTCATCAATGTACTTCGTTTTATTTTCATCAACAAGTCTGCAATAAAGGAGAAAATTAGATTAGACTATAAAGTAGTACTAAAACAAAAATATGTGTATGTAAACTAGACTAGATACTAGACTATAGATAAGACTACGGACAAGACTAAAGATTGAACTAGTCACTAGAATATTTGGTTATTTATTTTCTGGAATTGTAAAAAAAATAACTTTGTAAATTTTTAACGTGTACTTTTCAAATAATGTTGCCCTAGGTCTCAGGTGGGAATCGAATCCACCAGACTAGAACACTAACCTCAAAGGCCACAATTTTGCCCTATAAACCTTAAAATATACTACATGTTTCACCCTGAAGTGCAGCCCAATTAAACAGCTGTTCTTATTGTTTTGAAAAAAAAAAAAACAGATTACACTATAGACTATATTGACTATACACTATGGGTATAGCATATAACCCTAAATCATAATCAATATTGTTCTATAAATCGACTTTCGAATAATCGAACAAAGTCGAAGTCGACTATTTTGTTCCAAAAAAGTCGGAAAAGGTCGAAAGAAGTCAAAAAATCGGAAAAAGTCGAAAAGTCGAGAAAAGTCGGAAAAAGTCACAAGTCGAAAAAAATCGGAAAAAGTCGAAAATACTCGGAAATAGTCGAAAAGTCGAATATAGCCGAAAGAAGTCGAATATAGTCGAAAGTCGGAAAAAGTCGAAAATAGTCGAAAAAAGTCGAAAAAGGTCGAAAAGTCGGAAAAAGTCGAAAAGACGGAAAAAGTCGGTAATAGTCGGAAAAAGTCGAAAAAAGTCGAAAATAGTCAAAAATAGTCGAAAAGTCGACTATTTATAAAATATTAAAAGTCGAAAAATCGACTTTTAATTAAATGAAAAAAGTCGAAAAATCGACTTTTAACTAAATGCAAAAAGTCGAAATGTCGACTTTTCATAAAATGCAAAAAGTCGAAAAGTCGACTTTTCGTTTCAACTATAGAACCCTAATAATCATTGCTCGTTAAAGACATACTAGCAAAACTACATATTGCTGTCAGAACTTTAACGGACCCTAAAATAAACCGCAACATAATCAAAAAACTATAAACTTGTCTACCAACAATTCGAGGAACTTCACAAAACAAATAACATTTAAATTGAATTCATTTATGCAATGATAAAAGAAATATTTTTTTAACTAAAAAGTCCCCATAATAAACTATAAATTATTTAATAATAATAACAATTCAATAAACTACTTTTTAATTTGTGGTTAAAAAAAGGTTTAATTAAAAAAACAGTATGAAAAAAGTTTAAAAAATATTAAACAACTGTTGCATATTTACATAAAAATATTTTTAAAATTGTGTTTAACAAACTATTATTTTAATAAATTTACTTGTCTATCTATAGAAAAAAATTTTACTAAATTTTCAAAAAAGGATATTTACAAAAATGTATATACATATGTATTATGTAATTCCCCAAATATGTAGTGTTGTATGTAATTCTAAATTTTACACTTACTTGAATAACTGTTTAAGATCACTGGGTAAAAAAGACATTTTTTGTTTTGCTGTTTAATTTTATTTGCACAAATTAAAACTTTGTTCTTTATTTAATGTTTAATTGGAATTTAGACTATGCACCAAACCACTTCTAGAATTTTTAATAATTGTAGTTAAAAATCGACGAAAACACCGCTTAAATAGTTTTTTAAAATAGGTTTGGTTTACCTAATTTACTCGGTAAGTTCTATTACTTTGTTGTGTTTCCGTACATGTATTTCTTATCTATTTTTTATATACATATACATATATTTTACTATACATATGTATTAACTTTCTATTTCTTCCTTTTCGTTCAAAAGATATAGACAAACCATAAAGAAGATATGGCAACAAAAAATATAACGGTCATTTAAGTTTTTTGTTATAGTTTTCCTTTGAATTGAATGAAAAAATTTTAAAAGTTTCATGTTGTAATTTTTATTAAGCTTTTCTATTAAGTTTTCTTTTTCTACTTTAAAATGTAACCACATTTTCCTTAATTTTATTTATACAACATTTATTATTATTACTTTTTTAAATTTTTATTACTTTTTGCTTTTTTTTTTACAAATAATTTGCTATTTTTAATTGATTTTGATGATTTAAACTTTTTTCGGAAATTTTCATATTTAACGGAAAGTTAAAAAAATAAACAAACTTATGTTAATTAGTTTTAGTGTGGCCATATCATTTTCTTTTAAATTCGCCGCAATTTAATAACATCAATGGGAATTTTTTCAAATTGGTTTTAAAATCAGTTTTATTATATATTAACGATATGATATACCTACCTACATTAAATATTTTTGAACAATTATTTATACTTACATTAATATTCACTAAATTTAAGGAAACGCCATCTAAGCAGATCCGTTGGAATAATTCTTTTTGGTTTCCATGTAGTTTTTCTAACATGACTTCTTTTTCAGGAGAATTAATACTTTCGAATAATTTCAGGACTCAAACATATATGTAAATGTATAAAGGACGAAGGATAAATTAACATTTTGAGTATTTAATACACCGCCAAAATATTGCAGAGTTAAAAAATATAATCACCATATTTACTTACAGAGAGTCCAAATACAAATCCAACATCATACATTTCGGTATAGTGATTAGAAAAAAGAACTTTCGTTTATAAAATTTTATTCGTAAATAATTATTTGGGGATAAGGACTGAAACAAATGTTGCAGCAGTGACTGTTGCAACTCCAATCAGAAACCTGTGTCAAGCATTTTAATCGGCAACGGCGTTAGTTGACATACAGTTTATCGGTGGCGGCTTAAAAAATCGACCGCTAGCCGGCTAAAAATATAAATATAAGCCGAGCAAAAAATTTACGGCGGCGGCGGTCTTATATTGTCAGAGATTTTTTTACTTCTTCATTCTTCGGGTGAAGTTTTTATACAACGTTGCAATTGGAAGTGAAGAGAAATTGTAATATAATTATTTTTATAATCTCTATATATATTTTTTTAATTAATTATTGTACTGAAACGATTATAATAATTAGGTAATTGGCATATAATGTGTGTGTAAAGTTTAAACAATTGCAGCAAAATTAAATAAACAAAATACTATATATGTAAAATTTGAAGTGAATACAAAAAGTGCATAGATTTTTTCCCAAACGAAAACAAAAAAAAGCCTTGAGACTCTAAAATACACCAACACACAAATGTAATTAAAAAAAATAAAACCGATCAACAACGCCTCTTGAAAAAATGTTAAATGAAATTGAACAGAAATTTTGTTTTTAGTTTATGGAAATTAAGGTGTATTGAACTAATTAAGCATTTGTTTATGAAATATAATTGAGGCGTTAGTTATTAAAAAGAATTGTTTATGGAAAGAATTTCACAAATAAATTGTTTTAAATAAACAGCTACACAACAACAAATTGAAATAATAAAAAACAAAAAACAGAATCACTAAACCGTAAATCTAACGTCATACATATCAACATTTTGTTTTTTTTTTTCATTCTTTCTAATTTTGTTTCTTATTGTAATGTTTTATTTTTATAGCGAGTTTTTTTGAGCTTCTTTGGCTGTAAAGAAACCAATAAAGAAAAAAAATCTTGGAAGAAGCAATCATTATAGAAAAAAACTTTATTAACTATTTTATTTACTGTTGTTGTTCTTACGTGTGTTATTATTGTTGCTGTAAGTTTTCTTACTATTACCGTTGTTGTTAGTGTTGTTGCATTGTTTGCCAAATCGTGTAATAATTCAAGCAAACAATCCAACTAACCATCCATCCATCCAACAACTGCAACACCACCGTTTATTTACACTACATTCTTCCCGTCTTGTGCTATCTAAAGGTATGTAGTGTTGTTTTTGTTGTACTCTGTGGAAGTTTAGTGTTTTTGTATTATTTCACTTTTTTTTATTTGTTTAGTTTTTTTTTGCTGTCGTCATATTTTTTCTTGTATATTTTGTAATTTATTTTGATTTTATTTTCATTTCTTGTGTTTTTTTCTTTACTACATGTTCTATTTTAATAAATCTGCTGTACAGTTATTTTTGAACTTCCAACGCCAAAGAGACAAGCGGCTGAAAGTTTCTGTGACACAAGGGAAGAGAAGTTTACCAACAAAAACAACAACAATAATAAAAACTCTTCATCATCACTCACAGACAAATAAACAAACAAAACAAAGCGGCAGCAAATAAGCAAAGAAGAGCATGCCTGCACAATTACAAGCTACAACAAAAGCAACAAATACATAATAGACAGACTAGATAAAAAAAAGAAAAAGGGAGCAAACTAGGAACATTATTGGCAGCCGGTATCTGTTAAAAAAAGAATTGTTATTAAAATATTTCTTAATCGAAGACTTTTATAAAAAAGAGAATTTCCTTAAAAAAAAAGTTTCCCAACTTGTAAAAGTAAAATAATTAATTGCAAATATATTGTTTATTACACAATTGTTAAGTAATTGATTATCAGTCCATCTGTCTGTCCATACTTTTGATGAAATTGTTTGTGTGTAGTTTCCTTTAACGAACATATGACTGACTGGCTAAGTGAGTGAGTGAGTGTCAACCAACAAAGCAATCAACGGACCAGCCCATACCAGACATCGAAGAATATTAACGAGGTTGTTGCTACTATTGCAGTTTATTTCATTTCTTAACACGTTCATTCAACTGCTGGCTTAAATGGTAAAGTTAGAAATTTTCATACTTATATTTATTTTTTATAATTTATTATTTTATCGATTTATTGTTTTATTTTTTGTTTATATCGATTTTAAGTTTTGTTTATTTTGCTTTTATCTAAGTGCATGTTTTGTCTGTCTGCTGTCTTTTAGTTGTTTTGCCAAAATATCTTTTTGGAAAAAACGAGACTTTCATTTTGTTTCAAAAAAAGAGAAAAGTCTTTAAAGTATCATTCCAAAAAAAGTAAAAACAAGCAGAAAACATGGCATGTTCATTCTATATTTGTATTTTTCCTTATTTTTCTTTTCAAATTTTTTACCATTCTTTTAATTTTATACATATTTATGTATTTATTTACTTTATTTATTTACATTTTAACACAAGTGTGTAAAATAATAGCAGATGTCGGGAAATACACTAACAAAAATAAGATATAATGAAAAAACAGTTACCAAAATCGCTGTTGTTGTAGCAGCGACTCGTGTTGTTGTAGCAGCGACTCGTGTAAAGTTGTTGTGGCTAGGACGTTGTTCGTTGAACACCGAGTCGTTCCGGTGCAAAGCACCGATTGTAGTGGGAACAAAATCATTGTTGTTGTAACAGTTCGACTGTGGCCGAAAGATCTTTCCTGGGTAAAAAACTTTCGGTTGATACAGCTGTCGCTGGGTTGACAATCTTTGGCCGAGTATGACTCGGGTCGTTCCGGAGCGAAGGTCCAATTGTCGTTGGAACGGAAA
>NC_060954.1:60850390-60954982 GCF_022045245.1 Lucilia cuprina
TTCTTCCATTTGGTATCTGTTTTTACCTTTAATTTCATACTTAGAAAAAAAAACTACTTTGATTTAAGTATAGGATTTAAATTTATTTATAACGCAAAATAACGAAACAATATAAAAAGCCAACTTGAAAAACAGTTTTAAATAAATATATTTATAAGTACTTGTTGTTGTGTTATCTTTATTTGCTAGTCGTATGCAAATTCTTTCCGGTTCGGTCTCTAAAAACGTCATTAATGCTTTGACAAAACCCCGAAACAAATCAACAAAACACACAAAAATCAAAAAAGAAAAAAAGAATATGAATAAAATATGCAAAAAACAGAGATACTTTTGTACTATAAAAATAAACAATAATAATAAACTATTATAAGTATTCAATAATACTGTGTGAATCATTCAATATATTTTTTTTATTTTGCCATATAAAATAACAAGGGCATTATTAATACATTGATTTTATTTCTTATTTTATTTTGAACTGGTTTTTTCAAAAAAAAAAAAAAAATAATTTACATGATTAAATAGAATTATTTCTATGGAATAAGAGTACAAAAATTAATGTTAAAAATGAAAATAAAGAAATAATTATCTTCTCCCACAACTAGTGAAAGTCACTTAAAAACTTCACCTCATAAAAGGTTACTTACATGACGCCTTCAGCAAACACTCCAGATCTTTTAACATCCGCAATTTGGCTCTTTGTCGTGTCGTGTCTTTCTCAGCTGTTCTTTGTTATTTTTCTTTTTATTTTTTTTTGGATTTAATTATGGTTGGTTGAGAACTAAAATTTCCTTTGTACATTTCTTCTTGCACGTGATTCACACAACATGCCTTCGCTGTCTATGTACACTATGTTGAAAATTATAAATAAATAAATTGTTTTGTTTTTGTATCATTCTGTTTTTAGAAGAAAATAAAAAATTAAGAGTCATCTTTGTTATTAATGATTATAAAAATAGTTTTGCAATTTAAAGTAAAAGTATAGGGAAATTATAAAGTTTATGTTTAAATTATAAGTAAAGGTAGAATAAGTAGAATAAAGTGGAATAATGAGGAACTTTGTGAAAAATTCTCATTACCCATTTATTCAAAATTTATGAGTGAAATAGATAATGTTTATAAGAGTGGATTTTTCAGATAAAGATAATCTACATTCTTTGTTTAAAACTAGTTTCATATATGTTTTGTGTTTCAGTAAACAGTAAAGTTACTTAGGGCGGGTTTTACTGTTAGAGATGATCTTCATTCTTTGGTTAAACCGAGTTTAATATATGTTTCGTGTTTTTCAGTTATCAGTAAAGTTACTTAGGGCGAGTTTTTCTGATAAAGATAATCTTCATTCTTTGGTTAAACCTGGTTTAATATATGTTTCGTGTTTTTCAGTTATCAGTAAAGTTACACATTATCTTAGTTTAACTGAGTGTAATTGGCCAATTAAACTCAAGTTATAAATGAGAAAACACAATTAACAAAAACAATGATTTCGGAAGAACAAAAACTTAATATTTTAAGTAAAATGCAATTTTCTGATATGTTTTGTTTTATTTATTATTGTTTTAAATGTTTATTTAACATTTTTTCCAAAAATGTTTTCATTTTATAAAAGTATTATTTGCAAAAAACAGCTGTTCATTGTTTATGTTTTTGAGTGAAAACTTGGCAATACTAACAAAGTTAACTGAGCTTAAATATAAAACTGAAAAACACAATCATCGGTTAAAGTCCGTCTCAATTTGTGACGAGTTTAATCTAACAGCAAGTTAAGCACAGTTTAACTGAGTAGTAAGAAACCCGCCCTAAATCGGCTAGTTAAACTCTAGTTGTAGTGACTGGTATCCTAAAAGACACCTTCCAACATCGTAAGCCGCTCAAAAATATGAGGCTCCTATTTATACCTAAAACCTTTAATTACAATTTTAAACATTTTTCTGTCAGCGTAGCACTTGAACTTGAGACTGATTAGGAATTTATTGGTCAATTATAATAGATAACGTCGAAACGTAGAATCTATGAAATTTTAGGCGGCTGAAGAGTTTTTAGAATTCTTCCTTAATTTTGAGCCGGATAAAGATTTAATAGGAAATTTTGAGCTGGATAAAGATTTTGATTTGATACTTTGAATGTAAAATTTTAAGCCGGATTTGTAGAAAAATATGTGTCGAATAAATATTTTATAAGAAATTGAAAGATTTTCAATCAAAATTTTTTAGCGGATAAAGATTTCTTTATAAAAATTTAAACTGGATAAAAGTTTCCAGGAAATTTTAGAACGGGATAAAGATTTTTATTCGAAATTTTGGACTTGGATTAAGGACCCTATAGAAAAGATTTTATTTAAAATTTTTGTGCCACATAAGGGTTTCTAAGCTAAATTGTTACACGGATAAATTTGTATAGGAGAAGGATAATTATTTGTTTTTGGAATTTGCTAACGGAATTTGCTAACTTAAAGTATATAATAGAAATTCAACATTATTGAAAAGGAAAAAAATACATTTGAAGACAATTAATATCAATTGAATTTAAATAAATAAAACTATTTAATAAAACTTTTTTTCTTTTTAATTTGTATTTTCTCTTTTCTACATAATAAATACATACAAATGCTAATTTAAAATAATTGAATCGTATTACAAACTAAATTGAAAAACAAAATAATAAAAAATTAACTAAATTAAAAAATTAAATATTTGAGCACAATAATGATGATTTGTTATTAGTTTTTTATAAAATAAAATAAAAAATGCAATTACAATTTGTGCCTTTTTTAACAATAATGTTATCTTGTAGTTGTTACTTACTAAAACTATTTAAAATTTTTAAAACAAAATTTGAAATATGATCTCTATTTTTTTTTTTTTTTTTTTTTTTTTTCAATTATTATTAAAATTTAAATATTTAATTAATTTGATATAAAAAAAAAAAAAAAAATTAAATACGAAATTTAAGTTATTTTATTGTAATATTAAATACTATTATTATTATTTATCACTAAATTATAATTATTACATTCGTAAACTTTTAATTTTTTATACTTTGAATTTTAATGAATTTTGAATGTTTTAATATTTTTAAATTTATTTTTGCTTTTTTGCGACCTTTATATTATGTTGCCTTTATATATATTAAATAAGTTAAATTTGTTTTTAATAGGGATGATTGATTTTCGTGCACACTTTAGGGTTTATGATGAATTTAGGTGAGAATTTAGGTGAAATTGCCTCTGATGGCAGTAAAATTAATGCTGTAATAAACTCTGCAAACTTTAATATTCTACACTTCAATGCACAAAGTTTGGTTCCTAGAGAAAATAGCACTAAATTTGATGAAATTCGTAACTTGATAATGGATTGCGATATTGATGCCGTTGGTATAACGGAAACATGGTATAAGGAGTTTATTTATGATTCGGCTGTGTCAATTCCTGGTTTTAAACTTTTTAGAAAGGATAGAAGTGGTTGTAGAGGCGGGGGGGTTTGCTTATACATACGGAATAATTTAAAGACTGGTAATATTTTTGATGAACAATATGATGTTAATGTTGAATCACTTTTCGTGGAGATAATTTTAGAGGACAATTCAGTAGCTTTGTTAGGTGTTATATATCTTCCTAATGGTCAATTCCTTTGTTGTGAAAGGGTCCTTGAAAATTTCACTTCTAGGTATAATAATATAATTTTGATGGGCGATTTTAATATAAACCTTTTTATTAATGGTGCTATTGTTCGCGAAATTTGCGAGCGACTGTCGTTATATATAGTTCACAATTCTTTACCCACACATTATTCTCCTCAACAATTATCTACATCACTTATAGATTTTTATCTAGTCTCTGACATAGAATTAGTTAGTAGTAAACATCAATTTCAAATACCTGCTCTAAATTCCTATCATGCGGCAATATTTATAACATATAATATTTCTCAGTTTAAAAATCCGGATATATACCTTTGTAGGGATTATTCAAATCTTAGCTACGACCAATGTTTACTTCAATTAGAATCTATGAATTTTTCTGGCGTCTATGATAGTTTGAATGTTGACGAGAGTGTAGAATGTTTTAATTCCAATTTAAATCGTTTGTTTGAGGATAATGTACCAAATCGTAGAGTAGTTAAAAGCGTTGTACATAATTGGATGAATGAAGAGTGTATTTGTAGTGCTAAGCGTATTAGAGATCTGACATATCGTGCCTACAGGGAAAATAGGTCTGATAGGAATTTTGAAGCTTATCGCAGAGCTAGAAACAGATTAAAAACCATCATAAGAGGTGTTCGCAGGAAGTACTGTTTAAGATTTTTTTCTACATGTGATCAGAAACAGTTATGGTGCAAGATTAAATCTATAGGAATTGTGAAATCACCAGGAAATGAACGGTTTCCTATTTCACTGAACGAGTTTAATGATTTTCCCGTATGGCTGGAACTGCTGATGGTGGTCTTGACCATTTACCTTCCTCTGAAGGATTTACTTTTGCAAATGTTACGGAAACTGATGTTTTAAATGCAGTTTTAAGTATCAAATCTCAAGCGGTAGGTGCTGATCAAATTCATATTAAATTTCTTAAATTCATAATACTGCCTATTTTAAAACATTTAACATTTATTATTAACAGGGTGTTGACAACATCGGTAGTTCCTAAAATTTGGAAGGTTGGTAGGATTGTACCGATTCCTAAAGTTAAGATTCCTAGGAATTGTTCGGACTATCGTCCTATCAGTATTTTGTCAGTCTGTTCAAAAGTTTTGGAACTAATTATTAGGGAACAAATGTTACATCATCTAAATAGTTGTAGTTTGATTCATCCACATCAATCAGGTTTTAGGAAAGGATTTAGTACTACTGGCACACTTCTGGAAATCACGGAAACTATTAGGGAAAACTTCGACAAGGATTTGGTTAGTATTTTAATTTTTTTGGATTATTGTAAGGCATTCGACTCGATTAATCATTCATTGTTGATCCATAAGCTCTCACATACATTTGGTTATAGTTCAAGTGCCTGTAAACTCATTTACTCTTTCTTACATGGTCGCAGTCAATTTGTTCAAATAGAACGTGAAGTTTCTAGTAGGATTCCAATTTACCGAGGTGTGCCACAAGGGTCAATGTTAGGGCCATTATTATTTTTGTTATATATAAATGACATTTATCATGAATTAAATTTCTTGAAATGTTATACCTATGCTGATGACATACAGCTTTTATCAACGTTTGACTTATTATCTCTACAAAATTCTGAGGCGCATATTAATTCTGAACTTGATCTTTTAGTTGATTGGTCAAAACGTAACTTCTTACAACTAAATGCCATGAAATGCAAGGTAATGGTATTTTCTAAACAATCTATTTCTTTAAACATTATTCTGAATAACGAAGTATTAGAAATTGTTCCTCATTATAAAACACTTGGTATTATTTTGGATGATAAGCTAACATTTAGTTTTCATATAAATTCAGTAATTTCACGAATATCTTGGACATTGAGAAAGTTATATAATATTGGTTTTTACTTGCCCTCTTCAATAAAACGTCGTGTTGCTTTATCATTGTGTTTACCGTTATTAATTTATGGTATTGAAGTTTACTCATGTACCTCAAACTCCAACATTGACAGATTAAAAAGATCCTTTAATAGTGTAGTACGTTATATTTATGGACTTCGGATTAGTGATCATGTTTCTCAATATTACGTTGATTTACTTGGTTGTAGTTTCTTTCGATATGTTCAGTTGAGAAAAATGATTTTCTTTTTTAAAACTATAAAATATGGTAAACCTGACTATTTGCAGAATAAATTTAACTTTGCTATTTCAAATAGAACACATTCTTTAATATGTCCAGCACATGTTTCATTATTTATGACGAGATCATTTCGAGTTAACATAGCGCGCTTATGGAATACTGTTATTCCTTACCAGGAACGTAAATTCTCACATTCATTATATGCATTTAAAAATATTTTTTTGTCGAATTCATAACTAACCCTGAGCCTATTTTTAATGATATTCCACTATGTAAATGTATATTGTACAGCCATTTCCCCTAAGTTTTTATAAAATATTTAATTGGTATAACTCATTTGTTGCAAAAAATCTTTTATATAACCTTATTGCATTTCGCTCCTATTATGTTTTACTGTCATTTTTAGGCTAATAATATTATCTTTATTTTCACCAATTTATAGAATCCTAATCAGTGTGTGCAAAACTTCAAGTCTAACTATTAAAAATAAGAAAATTATAATTAAAAAAATTATAAATATATGTTATATTTTCTTACTAAATAATGTACCAATAATATTTTTGTATTATAAGTATATTTAATTGTAGACTAGCCAATTAGGCCCTATCGGCTTACGGCCATTGTTTTTGAATAAATAAATAAATAAAATAAAAATAAAATAAACGTTTCTAAGATAAATTTCAAGTCGGATAATATTTTTTGCGAAATTTTGTAGCGGATAAAGATTTCTATAGAAAATTTTTAAACGGATAAAAGTTTTTTGGAAATTTTGGAACCTGATAAAACTTTTGATGGGAAATTTTTTAACCGGATAAAGGAACATTCATTTGTATTCAAAATTTTGTATCGGATAAAGATTTTTATGGAAAATTTTAACCCGAATAAAGATTTTTATTCGCAATTTTGTACCGGATAAAGTTTTCTATGCAAACTTCTAACCGTATAAAAGCTTCATAAAAATATTGGAACCGGATAAAAGTTTTTATGGAAAATTTTATCCTGGATAGAGGAAATTTCATGCTGGATTAAAATTGTATTCGAAATTTTGTATCGGATAAAGATTTTTATGGATATTTTGAACCCGGATAAAGGAAATTTCATTTGTATTCAAAAAGGATTTTTATGAGAAATTTTAACCCGGATAAAGATTTGTATTCGCAATTTTGTACCGAATAAAGTTTTATATGGAAAATTTTTAACCGGATAAAAGTTTCCTGAAGATTTTGGAACCGGATAAAAGTTTTTATGGGAAATTTTAACCCGGATAAAGTTTTCTATGGCAATTTTTAATAGGATAAACATTTTTGGAAATTTTAAAACCGGATAAAAGTTTTTATAGGAAAATTTAAAACAGATAAAGATTTTTATTCGTAATTTTGTACCAAATAAAGTTCCTGAAAAGGATAAAAGTTTTTATGAGAAATTTTAACCCGGATAAAGTTTTCTATGGCCAATTTTTAATCGGGTTACATTTTTTCTGGAAATTTTGGAACCGGATAAAAGTTTTTATGGAAAAATTTAAAACATAAAGATTTTTATTCGTAATTTTGTACCGAATAAAGTTTTCTATGGCAAATTTTTAATCGGATAAAAGTTTTTTGGAAATTTTGGAACCGGATAAAAGTTTTAAGAGAGATTTTAACCCGGATAAAGGTTATTATAGGAAATTTTGAACCGGATAAAATATTTACAGTAAATTTCAAACTTGAGAATGATTTGTATTTGAAATTTCCTACCGGATAAAGGTTTCTATGGACATTTTTTCGGATAAAGTTTTAACCGGATAATTTTTAACCGAATAAAAGTTTCCTGGAAATTTTGGAAACGGATAAAAGTTTTTATGGACATTTTTGAGCCGGATAAAGTATTCACAGATAATCTTAAAACGGTTAAAGATTTTTATCTGTAATTTTGTAACGAATAAAAGTTTCATAGATAATTTTAAGCTGGATAATGATTTTTATTGGAAAATGAGTGCAAATAAAGTTTTCTACGGGATTTGTAAGTGAAATTTTGAGCCGGATAAAGGTTTCATACGAAATTTCGGTCTAGCTTAAGATTTGTATTAACAATTTGCTAGCGGATAAAGTTATCTATGGAAAATTTTATGCCGCATAAAGTATTTACGGAAAACTTCGAATCAGATAAAGATTTGTACTTCAAACTTAAAGGATTCATACGGAATTTCGGTCTAAGATTTTGTATCAACAATTTGCTAGCGGTTAAAGGCTTCTATGGAAAATTTTGAGCTGCATAAAGTATTTATTAAAAATTTCAAGAAGTATAAAGATTTGTTCCAAAATTTTGTACCGTATAAAAGTTTCGTAGGAATTATTAAACCAATATGTTAGATTTTATGCGAATAATGGTTTCTATTGGAATTTTAAATCCAGATAAAGTTTTCCATCCAAATAAAGTTTTGTATACGAAATTTTTCTATTAAAATTTTTAGTGGGCCAAAGAAAACTTTTAGCTGTATAGTATTAATTGTATCAATTGAAAAAGTTAATAACCTTAAGTGAAAAAAAGAAAAAACAATAAATTAATTACAAAATCTAAACACATAAAATCAAGAGTGAGAAAAACTGCACCACAATATATTTGCGGTTTAAATAAATGGAAATTGCCACACATACATATGTACATAAGTAATAGATAGTTAATCTGTGTTTGTAGAAACTTATTTTAATATATAAATATTAATAAAAACTGAAAGTAATTTTGTCATTTAAACATGATACCATTTAGTAGTTTGTAAATAGATAAATATCTTGATTTGGATTTGTTTGCATGTCTTATAATGTATAAAGTTGTTTTCTTTTATAAAAATGTTAATAAATAGTTTAACATTTAAGTTGTATAAATCTTAAAGTTTTTTATTAATATTATTGATTTATTAATATTATTAATTTTTGTTTTTCTTTTTCCTGGCATAAGTTTTTATTTTCTTTTGCTTGCTTTTTGCTCTTTTTTTCTTTTACTTTGCTAAAAACTTTTCTTAATTTTGTTGTTTTGTTACAAATAAAAGTTCTCTTAAAAAAAGAAAAAAACCCTACAAAAGTCTTTAATCGCTTGTTAATTTTTTTTATTTGTGTTTTATTCTCCTTTTGAACTTTTTTTGTTTTTTTGAAAATAAAAACAAAAACCTACCAACAGAATTTGTTAACCTGGCCAATAAATTCACTTTAAATCAACGTGTTGTAAATCCCCTACACAAAAGAAAAGAAAGAAACAATTTTGTTTTAAGTAGAAATTGTGCAACCAAGTATTAAAACATATAAGAAATGGATCGAAGTATGGACTCTATTGGCAGCTGTTCTTTAGATGTTGATGCCGAATCTTCAGATATATCAGGTATAAACTATATAATACAACAAATCCCCCAGAAAAAAAACACAACCTCTTGACCTTAAAATAAGCAAAATAAACTAACTGCATTAATTAAAAGTTCAAACTTTTAATTTGTTTAAAACCTTTTGTTTAAAACCTGTCCAAGAACCTATTTCCCCTTTATTGTTTCTTAATTCTTGTTAATTGTAAATGAAGTTTGTATTCTTGTTTATTTGATGACACCTTGTTTACCCAACAACTCCCTTAGTTCCCATTTGCTAAACACTTTAAGAAAACACTTGATTTTTTTTTAATTTCTTAATAATTATTGTCTTCTTTGTACTACAAACTTTACATTTTTATATTTGTTGGCCACAATTCTTTATTGTACTTTTCTCTACTCTACTCTATTTCACTATTTTATACTTTTTTTTCTACAGATTTCTATAATAAATTTTTTGTTTAATTTTCTGGGTTTATTTCTTGTTTTACTAACATGTTTCTTTTTTTATTATATTTATTATGACTCTGTTTGTATTTTATTTATATTTTTTTATTGTTGGTTTTAGGTCATGCTAACTTGTAGTACAAACAATACAGAAAAAAACACCAGATTTCTATTTCCCACACACATTATTTTGTTGGTCACTATTATTACACAATATTTACCTTATTTTGTTCTATATGTTCTTATATTTTTGGGTTTTTATTGGTTTTTTTATTTGTAGGGTTTAAAATTTTCAAGGATATTTTTGTTTTATAAACTTCTTTAAATATCCTTAAATATTTTTGACCCTCAACACTTGTCAAGTAAATTAAATTTATGGTTTATGTATGTTTATTCAGTCTATTCTAGTTTTTAAAACGTAATACATATATAGACGGTGACTGTTCTTTTTTTTTTCTTGTGGTAAAAAGTGATAATAAATATAATATTAAAAATAATATAATTAAATAGCTTTAGATTTATAATTAAATATTTTAAATTTCCATAGATTTTTATAAATATATAAGATTTAACAAATTTTGACAACATTACAATCGCATACAGACTATTATAAGAGATTTAGGACGGGTTTCTTACTACTCAGTTAAACTAGGCTTAACTTGCTGTTAGAATAAACTCGGAACAAATTTAGGCTGACTTTAACAGATGATTGTGTTTTTCAGTTTTAGATTTAAGCTTAGTTTGCTTTGTTAGTATTGCCAACTTTTCACTCAAAAACATAAACAATGAACAGCTGTTTTTGCAAACAATTTTGTAAAATGGAAAATTTTGGAAAAATGTTAAATAAACATTTAAAACAATAATAAGTAAAACAAAACAAATTAGAAAATTGCAATTTACTTGAAATATTAAGTTTTTGTTCTTCCGAAATCATTGTTTTATTGTTTTTGTTAATTGTGTTTTCTCATTTCTAACTTGAGTTTAATTGGCCAATTACACTCAGTTAAACTAAGATAAGTAAGTAACTTTACTGATAATTGAAAAACACGAAACATATATTAAACCAGGTTTAACCAAAGAATGAAGATTATCTTTATCAGAAAAACTCGCCCTTCAAGTTGTATAAGAAACTATGATCAGTTTAAAGATTTTTATAAAGAAAAACCTTTAAGTTGTTTTTCAGATAAAGATAATTTACATTCATTATTTAAACCTAGTTTAATATATGTTTTGTGTTTTTCAGTAAACAATAACGTTATTTATTATCATAGTTTAACTGAGTGTTATTGCCCCATTAAACTTTAGTTATAAGTGAGAAAACACACTTAACAAAAACAATAAAACAATGATTTCGGAAGAACAAAAACTTAACATTTTAAATAAATTGCAATTTTCTGATTTATTTTTGTTTTATTTGTTAGTGTTTTAAATGTTTATTTAACATTTTGTCAAAAATTTTTTCAATTTACAAAAGTTTTATTTGCAAAAAACAGCTGTTTATTGTTTATGTTTTTAAGTGAAAATTTGGCAATACTAACAAAGTTAACTGAACTTAAATCCAAAACTGAAAAACACAATCATCAGTTAAAGTCCGCCTAAATTTGTACCGAGTTTAATCTAACAGCAAGTTAAGCCTAGTTTAACTTATGAGTAAGAAACCAGCCCTAACTGATCTTAAAGTTTTTGTTGAAATAATTAATTGGTCGTCAGATTTTTTTTTATAGAAAACTAATTGATCATCGAGTTTTTAGTAGAATACTAACTGACCTCAAATTTTTAAATAGAAAACTAATTGATCGCCAAATTTCCTGTAGAAAACTTATTGATCGTCAAGTTTTCTGTAAAAATTTAACTGAATTTTTACTTTTCTGTTGATCGCCAAGTTTTCAGTAGACTGCGAACTGATTGTCAAGTTTTTAGTAGAATACTAACTGATCTTAAAGATTCTATTGAAATAACTAATTGATAGTCAAGTTCTTTGTAGAAAAGTAAATGATCAACAAGTATTCAATAGAAAACTAACCGATCATCAAGTTTTGAACAGAAAACTAATTGATCGTCAAGTTTTCTATAGAAAACTAACTGATCGTCAAGTTTTAAACATAAAACTTACTTAATTATCATAGAAAACTTACTGATCTTCAAGTTTCTTATAAAAATTTTACTGATCTTTAAAATTTCTGTTGAAAAATAATTCAGCCTGATTTCATATACAAAAAACTAACCGATCGTGGAATACAAACATATCGTTTTATATAGAAAACTAACTGAATTTAACCTTTCTAATGAAGAACTAACTGATCATAAAGTTTCAAACAGAAAACTTACTGATCGTCAAATTTTCTGTAAAAATTTAACCGATCTCTATGTTTACTGTTGCAAAATAATTCATCCTGAAGTTTTCTAAAGAAAATTATTTTTAAATGAAAAACTAAACACATTTACTTTCCTATAATCGATCTTAGAATACAAACAGATCTGTTTGTATTCTAAGAAAACTAACTGAATTTAACGTTTCTAATGAGGAACTAACTGATCATAAAGTTTCAAACAGAACACTTAATGATCGTCAAATTTTCTGTAAAAATTTAACTGATCTTTATGTTTTCTGTTGAAAAATAATTCATCCTGAAGTTTTCTAAAGAAAATTTATTTTTAAATGAAAAACTAAACACATTTACTTTCCTATAATCGATCTTAGAGTACAAACAGATCTGTTATATAGAACGAACTGTTTGTATTCTAAGAAAACTAACTGATTTTAACGTTTCTAATGAAGAACTAACCGATCATAAAGTTTCATACAGAAAACTTAATAATCATCAATTTTTGAGTTGAATACTAACAGATCGTCAAGTTTTCTGTAGAATACAAACTGATCTTAAAGATCCTATTGGAAAATTTACTTATCGTCAAGTTTCCAGTAAAATACTAACTAATTATTAAGTTTTTTTTATAGAATACTTAATAATCATCATGTTTTCTAAAGAATACTAACAGATCCATCAAGTTTTAGAAGAATACTAACTAATCTTCAGGTTTTTCGCAGAAATCTAATTGATTTTAATGTTTCTAACTTACAACACTAACTGATCGTTAGGTTTTTTGTAGAATAATAAGTGATCGTCAAGTTCAAAAGTTACAGATCGCCAAGTTTTCGGTAAAATAACAACTGATCGTAAAGTTTTTTGTAGAATACTAACAGATGTTAAAGTTTTTTTGAAAACTATCCTACACAAATCAAAGCCGAATAAGGATTTCTATAAGAAACATTTATTGGGTTATAAATTTAGAAACTTTGAGTGAAAAGCAAATTATATTAATATAAGAGACGTTAAGACGACTAAAGATTAACAAACACTTTCAGTCAAGAAGTAATTTCAAAGATTTTGATTCTTTTACTCTTTAATGCACAACATTTTTAAAAACTTATAGACAAAATCTTAAGCTAGCTATATAGTAGTTATTAGATCATAGATCTATATTTATTATCACTTAATTAACTAAAAACACAGCAAAACTTAGCTTAAATATAAAATCACAAGATTTTTATATAAAGAAAACTTAAATTTAAAATATTCTTATTTTTAACAATCTCTTCATTTCTTTTCCTACACAGACACAAGTGGAAGTTTAAATTTTCCCACACCCATATCCATCAAGGACATCACACGAGAATTTACCAATAATATACGAGAACGCTGTTCCGTACAAACAGTTAAGAATACAACGGCTTATGTCGATCCTGTAACAGGTCAAGTTTGTATAGCATTGACCACACCACCCACAGCAACAACAACAGTTAATAATAATATTAGTGGTAGTACAACAAAAACAACTCCTACAGCAGCAACAACAACAGCATTACTATCACCACAGACACCCGAAGATAGTTACGATAAAAAACCGAGTTATTTAAATTTAGCATGTTGTGTTAACGGTTATTCAAATATTACCACATACGACTCAAAAATACGACAAGATATAAACAAATCCCGAGAAGTATCACCGATTCGACCATCGTCGAGTAGTTTGCAATATTGCAAGAAAAGCAATTCACTAGCTCCGCCCGTTTTATTGGCAATGCCAAACGTAAATTTAACATCGCCCCAGCAACAGCAACCTTCACATCACCACATGATGGCGGGTACTACGAATGGTGTGTATGTGACAAGCGCTTCCCTTGGCAGTAAATATTCGATTATCGAAAACAACAATCACAGCCAAAATGGTCTAGATGCACACAATACCAGTGATGATAGTGGTGGCGGCGGCGCCAAAAGAAGTTTTATACAGCAACGTGTGGAGAGATTATATGGGCCTGGTGCTCTAGCTCAGGGCTTTTATAGCCCCAAAAAGATAAAAGACTCTTCGTCACGTTTAAATAAATCGGACATAACGGAAAATGGTGGAGGTGCCACCTCCGAATTGGCTCGTAAATTTCAAGAATTATCACCCAGTAAAGACTACAATCAATTTCGCAAGAAATTGTCCAATGGCAGACCTCCCATACCACCAGCCAACATGGCCGCCAAAGATGAGCCTGTTAAATTGGACAATAACAATATAGATTTACCTTGTCTTAGACATTTATCACAAGAATTTCGTGCACAATTGCCGGTGGTGTCGCCCAAAAGAAATTTCACTCGTACATCCCCTGGTAGGGATACAATACAGCCACAAACACACACCACAGCAATAACAACAAATGGCATCAATAACACCACCACTAACAACACTACGTCCAACACACCTCCTCACCCCACTGTTACACCAACTTCTGGCAAACTATTTGAAGAAAAACTACAGCAACAACAACAAAATAGCCTCCAACAAATAAAATCATCAGCAATAAGTACATCTTCTCCCATTACAGGCCAAGATGAATTGGATCACAAGGTCGCTGTTGCAATGAAAGATATTGATATTTCAGCTTTAGAGAAACTAGTGCCCGCAATAGATGAACCAAAAGTTGTGCTTCCCCTAATCGATCCACATAAATCTCAAAATCTTTCCACTACTGATGCTGACCCAATCCAGTCGCCATCAACAACAAATGGTTCGGGAAATGTGGCCGTTAAAGATGCCCATTTCTTTTTGAAACAATTAAAAGACGAACAGAATCGTTTGTTGATTATGGCCGCTGAAGTCGAGAAGTATTTGGATGCTTTAGCGGTGAGTGTGATTGAAATTGAGACGATGATAGGGTTTTTAGGAAAGTAGACAATTTTACGCCATCGTAAGATATCTATTGAAAACTTTGAGACGGACTTAATAATTATAATGTTTTTTTTAATAGGAAATGGAATGATCGTTAAGTTTTATATAGAAAACTAATTGATCGTTAAGTTTTCTATTAAACAATAACTGATCTTAAAAGTTTTCTAAAAAACACCAATTGATCGTAAAGATTTCTATAGAAAACTAAAAAATCTTAAGATTTTTTTGAAAAGTAACTGATCGTTAAGTTTTGAAATAAGTATTAACAGATCATTAAGTTTTTAGAAAGCTTAAAGATCGTAAAGTTAAAATTTTAATTTTTCACTAGAAAAATAACTGATCGTAAAGTTTTTTGTATATAACTTATTAACCCTAAAGGAATAAACTATATTATCTAATTTGTTTACTACAGAAAACTCAATGTTTGTATAAAACCAACTGACCCAACCGATCTTCAAGTTTTCTGTAAAAAAAACTAACTGATCTTTGATTATTTTGTGAAACTAACAAATTGATCGTAAATTTTTTCTTAACAAAACTAACCGATCAAAATGTTTAATATGGAAAACTAAGAAATCGTCAAGTTTTCTGATCGCTATGCTTTCTATACAAAACAAAATGATCTGTATAGGAAATATATGCGATCATGAATTTTCCTAATGAAAACTAACAGATCGTTAAGGTTTCAGTAGAAATATAACCGATCGTCAAGTTATCAGTAGAAAATTAAACGATCATAAAGTTTTCAGTACAAAACTAATTGATCTTAATGTCTGTGTTGGAAATCTACGCGATCATAAATGTTCCTACTGAAAACTAACAAATCGTCAAGTTTTCAGTAGAAAAAAAAACTGACCATAAAGGAATAAACTACGGAAACTAACAGATTGTCAAGTTGTTTTGTATAAAACAAACTGATCGTGAAGTTTTAAGTAGAATGCTAAACGATCATCCAGTTTTTTTACAGAAAACTAACTGATTGTGAAATTTTCTTTAAAAAGCCAACTGATTCTCAATTATTTTGTGGAAATTAATAAATTGATCGTAAAGTTTCCTTTAGACAACTAACCGATCGTAATGTTTCCTACAGAAAACTAACAGAACGTCATGATTTCAGTAATATACTAGCTGATCTTAAAGCTATTTATACAAAACCAATTGATCTTAAAGTCTGTATTGGACATCTACGATCATAAATTTTCATATGGAAAACTAACAAGTTTTCAGTAAAATACTAATGATCGTCATGATTTCAGTAGAATATTAGCTGATCGTAAATCTATTTATGTAAAATTAACTGATTTTAAAGATCTACGATCATAAATTTGCATATGGAAAACTAAAAGATCGTAAGTTTTCAGCAAAATACTAAATGATCGTCAAGTTTCTGTTGAAAATTTACTAATTGTGAAGTTTTTTTTTTTTTGTTGGATAACTAACTGATTTCCTAGTTCTGGGTAGAATACTGATTGTCAAGTATTCTGTAGAAAACTAACCGATCGGCAAGTTTTTCTTTTTTTGAAATTAAATAATTTAAAAGTTTCTTTTAACAGAATTTTATGTTTTATACAAAAAAGTAACTGCTTCAACTTCAAGTTTTCACTGGACTGATCTGGCAAAAAGATTTTATAAGAAATAAGCGAAAGCCAACGTTGAAGGAGATTTTTAATTTATATTTCCAAAATATTATATTTTCAGAGTAATCCCGATATTACAGAAGATACTTTGGGACTGTTACGTTCAGCTTCTGGTAAAGCGCGTTTATTAGTATCACAAAAAATGAAACAATTTGAAGGTAAGAAAAGAAAATTTTGAAAAATTTTTCAAATTAAAATTTTTTTTTTCTTATAAAAATAGGTTTGTGTCACAATAACTTAAACAGCTCACCAGAAGATCAATTTCCCACTACAGTAGATGATTTGCAAGGTTTCTGGGATATGGTGTATTTACAGGTCGATCATGTTGATTCAATATTTGCAGATATTGAAAATCTTAAGAAAAATGATTGGAAGGTAAGAGACAAAGAGTTTTGTTTATTTTCTAAACACATAATGATTCTAATGTTTATGTTAAACAGAAACCCTTGGAGGTGAAGCCGCCAGTAAGTGTTTTAAAAACACCCAGAGCTAGCAAAACCCCTATGAGTAGTAAAACAAAACCCAGTACACCCATGACAAATGGTGGTGGCGCAACAGCTACACCATCGGCTGCGGCTTTAAAACGTGAGGCTCAACGTAAAAAACTACAGGAAATGAAACGACGCAATCGTGAAGCTATGGCTGCGGCCAGTACCAACTCCAGTTCAACACAGGAAGCCACACCCATCGAAATTGTGGGCATGGTTAAGAACAATAATGAAACAACTGCATCTAATGCCAACGATATACTACAAAACAGCTAATTTTCTTTTGCAAATTTTCTTCGTTAAAAAACTTTAGCTAAAAAAAACACGAACGAATTGTTATAAAATTTATAAAACGAAAATTGGAAAATGTACTAAATTAATACTCTTTAAAATTATAAAAATTTCTAAAACTAACTAAAAAAAGAAACTACTTAAACGACTACTACGACTAATACTATTACTATTATTAATACTAAAATCAACTATTTAAAAAATAATCCATAAAATTTCTTTGTCACTTTGTCACTCTCTCACTGTGTAATTGTGTATTTCAAAAACTTATTATAAAACTACTTGCTAGTCTAACTTTTAAGTAAGTGTATTACAAATGTTTTAAACTTTCAAGGGAGTTACAAGAAGAAGCAAAGAAGAAATTATTAACAAATATGAAAAGCTTATTTTTTTTTTTGGAAAAAAGCTAAATAAATTTAAGCAAAATTATTACAAAACAAAAAAATATATATAAAAGAAAATTAAAATTTCTAGTAGAGCAGGTTCAAAACTAGAGTCGTGCTTTAAAAAAGCCCAGTTAAAGAACTAAAACGAACAAATTTATTCTAATTAAAAAAAAAACCGAAATTATAACGAATATTTATTTTTTATGAAATTTAAAAAAAAACAAACACACACTCACACACAAAAGCAATTGCTGCAATTGTCTTTTTGTTGTAATTTTGTTTTTTCTCAAAGAAAATTAACATTTCATTTAATTCAATAATCTAGCAAATAATTGAGTAAAATTAAAAAAAAATTATAGAAATTAAAAGATAAAAAATAAACGAACTTATATGAATATGCCTTTTTATTAAAAATTTATTTAAATTAATGTTTTTTTTATATAAAGTAAAACAAACGTATTTATAAAAACAAACTAAAATAAACACAAAATATTAAATTATACAAGTTAAAACTTCAAGTACAAGTATTAATAATAGTATTGAGTTTTATTCAAATTATAAAATTTTCTTTAAAATAATTTACAATTTTTTTTTAAATTATTTTTTTTTTCACATAAAACCACAGCTCGATTCAGTTTTGTTCTGAAAAGCTCTTAACACAAAAATAGCATTATGTTTATTACAATTACATGTTTTTTTGGCAAGAATTTTTTTTGTATTATTACCATTTTTTTATACAATTTATAATACCTATTAATATAGTTTTTTTATTAACCCTTGGGCTTCTTTAGAGAAAAAAAGACATTTTTTTTAAATAATAAACTAATTTTTTAATAATATTTTATTTCTCCCCCTTCTCCCCTTTTTAAATGTTGTTTGTTTTCCTTAAACATTTTTTTTTAAATTTTACAAAAAAAAACTCTTTTTTTTGCCAATCAATACAATTTTCATTTTAATATTTTTGTATTGAAAAAACAAAATTTCTTTAAAAAAAAATCTTGTTGCATTTATTTGTTTATTGCGTGTTTTGTTTTTAAGACAAAAGAGTTTTTATTTTGTTTTTTTATACAATTTATTTTGCAATTAAAAAGAAATGAAAACAACAACAATAGCTTTAAGTTTGAGTTTTAAAACAAAAACAAATATACTGGAGAAAAAATAAAATAAATAAAAATTAATGGAAAAAAATAACCGTGAAAACACAACAATTACAAAAAAAAAAAAAACAATTAAACTAATATTTAATAAAGTTATTTTTTATTCATTATCCAAAATAAAAACATATAAAAACAATTAAAAACAAGAAGTTTTATTTTAGAAATTTAAACAAAACGCCATTTTAAGAAACTATAACAAAATCGATTGCAACAATTTAAATTTTATTTATAAATCTAAAAAGTTTTTAGTAAAAATCTATGGGATCTTCAAAAAGTTGTTCAGGTTTTGAAAACTTCTAGAATTGGCAAGATTTCATCCAGGTAATCCTTTTCACAATCGCTCATACTTGTTGTTGTTGCAACAGGTTGGCTGCAACTGGATGTTCTTATCTGGGTGAAAAACTTCCGGTTGATACAGCTGTTGCTTAGTTGACAATCTTTGGCCGATTGAGAATCCAATTGATGTCGTGTCTATAGATTAGTCTATTAACCACTCTATGAATAAGTCGAATGTCCAGTATATGGACTTAATTAATGTAGAAGAGCTTTACGTGAACATCTGCAGTGTTGGCCTATTTCACGGTGATATTTTTCAACCACTAAGTGAGCTTCTCACCACCGCCCCATTGTGCTTCCTACACGCCTTTGGCAACTTACGTATATGGAATTTACGGTCGTGCTATCAAATCTCTGGTTAGAGCCAGTAGGAGTGGATCCCACATTTGGTGAAAACACCCTATTGATGCTATGAGGAATGTCATGTCCTCCAAACATTCTCATCATCTAAAGACTCATCCCAGTGTGTTTTTAAACAGCCTTACCCTGTGGTTTTTACTGCTCCTAGTTTCTAGATCAGAAACATATCCCGTAAATTTATATTTACCTTAATCAACTGACAAGCCTGGACAAAGTAGTGCAGGCAATTGGCCACTCGTAGCACTAGATTATGTGTGCCCGGTTGTACTCCATGTTAAATCATTCAAAGGCTAGCCAAGGAGTGAAATGTCATCACCAGTTTATAG
Organism: Lucilia cuprina; assembly: GCF_022045245.1. NCBI lineage: Eukaryota > Metazoa > Arthropoda > Insecta > Diptera > Calliphoridae > Lucilia > Lucilia cuprina. The sequence goes on from NC_060954.1 coordinate 60,870,115, forward strand.
TCCCGGCAGACTAGAGGTGCTAGTAACATCTTTTTAACCCGGTATTGCAATACACCAAGATGTGGGTTACATTAAGGAAACATGCTTTGGGTGGTGTTATGGACTAGTCTTTTAACAAATATATTCACGAGAATATGTTGTAGTTTATTGAATAGTCTTTTGATCAGTTTCGGGACAAGCTAAGAGCTTGGTCCAGTGATTAGGCTATCGACTGGACTGTTGACTAGCCTATGTATCTGTCGACTGACTAGTCCATTGACCAGTCTAGACACTGGTTTATTGGCCATTCTATAGACTGGATATTAGATTATTTTATATATTACACATTAGACTAGTCTATTGACCAGTCAATGGATTAGTCTATTATGGATAAAAATATTGATTAGTCAAAAACTACAGATCATGTAGTCTATGTACTTTCCGTCTGTGTACTTTTCCGTTGGACAATCTATGGACTAGTATATTGACCAGTATTTTGACTAGTCTATGATTTAGTGTAATGTCTTTTCGATGGAGTAGGCAATAGAATACACCATGTATTAGAGTAATGACTAGCCTATGATTTAGTGTAATGTCTATTCGATGGAGTAGGCAATAGAATACACCATGTATTCCATATATTATTAGAGTAATGGCTAGTCTATGGATTAGTCTGAGTACTTCTCTATTGGAGAATCAATGGACTAGTGTATTGATTACTCCATTAAGCATGTATTCTCTGGACTGGACAATAGATTAGTATTTTGACTATAATACATGTTTTGGACTATAAATTAGTCTAATAATTAGTTTTTCCCAACCGTGGTCAATAAAAACATTTTTCCACTTAAACATAAATTTATTAAATTCCAATAAAAACATTCGCTAATACACTCACGCATACTCCTGCAAATTGCAAAAAAAAACTTTTTTTAATCTCTTCTCCTTTAACAAATATTTCGCTTGTAAAATTTCTTCTTTAGTTTCTTTTTGTCAATCATCAAACACGCGTGTCCGTCTTAATTGTGAGTGCAAATTTTTAAATAAATTAAAATATCGCGTTTCAATTCATTACAAAGTGTGATCTATATAAAATTAATAACATTTATTATATATATTTATTAAATTCTTAAAGAATTTTGCAGTAATTTAAGTTTAAATGCAGTTTTTGTGCAAAACTATTTTCAGTTATAAACACAAAATTTACATTTCCTTTTAGTGGCATTTCCTTAACATATTTCATTAATAACTTAAGAATCAGTTAGTTGTTACGTTGCGTTTCGTTACGTTGAATGTTACTTAAAGTTTTCATAAGTTGATTTGTAACTTAACGGAAAGTAGAAGTGATTACGTTGAAAAAGAATAATTTGTTGCTAACTCTTTATATTGCTGTGTTTGTCAATCTCTTCATTTTTTGATTGTTTGTTTTGTTTTACTTTGTTGACATTTCTTTTTTAGTTAATTTTTGCAATTGGCTGCATGCGTGAGTGATTTAAAGTAGAAATTTGCATATTTAATGGATTTTGCATAAATTTAATAAATATTTGTTAATAAATGTTATTAATAATAAATAAAATGTTATTGCAATGTTTAATAAAGTGTTTTCGTGTTAATTTGAAAAATTGTATTAAATTTTGTCCGGTTTGTTGTGGTTTTTGTGGGCAAATGTCTACCTCGTTGTTCGGTCGTTAAATTGTGTGTGCGTGTGATTGTTTGTTTGTTTTTTGTCGGCGTAAATGAAGAAAGCAATGAAGTGCAATGATAAGTGTTGTTTTTGTAATTGTCTTGTTAATAAGTAAATAAATAAAAAGGCAATAAAAGCAATGTTGGTAATAAAATGAAAAATGTAAATAAAAAAGCAAAATCAAAAGCAGAGCAATAAAATTTAATGTTTTTTTTTAATTTTCACCTAAAAAGGGTTAATTTAAAGCCAATAAAAAGTGAGTGTGTTTAAATAATTAAATATAAAAAAGGAAAAATGAAAAGCTTTTCAATTAATTCTTGAATTAAAGAAGAAAATTGATAATAATATGTATGAAAAAGTGCAAAAGCAGAGCAAAAGTATAAAAGTAAAAAACACCTGTTTTAAACCATATTAGAAAATAAGCTAAGCAGTGCATTTAAGGTAAGTTTTATGATTTTTTTATAATTATAAGCTACACCACTATAGTGGAGAGTCTATGATGCGTTTGTGCTGACGTGTTTAACAATATATTGGTCCTAGACCCACTTTAAAGTATATCAATAGGCTCAAAATTAGAGTCGATTTAGCTATGTCCTTTCGTCTGTCAGTGTGTCCATGTAAACCTTGTTTGCATGCAATTTTCAAGATAATTTGTGAAATTTACCACATCCTAGCCCCCATACAACCGTACCCCCGAATCAGTCATTTAGGGCCATAATTACGTTAAATGTTTTATAATGTCAATGAAAATTAGCAAATAAGTGGCAATACAAATGTTTATAGTTATCGGGTCTCATTTGACTCTAGCCCCATACAAACTTCCCTTCAGAAAATGACTTGATGGTCAAAATTAACTTATAATTACTAATAAAACGATCAAAATCTATATAAATGACTTTGAAGTAGACGTAAATTTATCTACCAATATGTATAAGGATAGGTCCATATTTACACCTACTCCCCTCTGTGTCCTCTTGTAGAAAATCTCTTTTTTTGTCAACAATATTCCGCAATAAAACAAATTAAATGCTTTATTTTTTTTAATAATGTTAACAACTGACTGATGTAGGGTATCATATGGTAGGCAATGTCCGACTATAAATTCATAATTGTTTTTTTTATTTTAAAATTTCTTTAAACATTTCCTTTTCATGAAACTTCCGTTTCCATTATTATTACTTTAACAAACCTCATTTCTCTCTTTAAAAACTAAAACAACATTTTCAATGTGTTTACTCTTAATTTTGTATAAATTGTACTCTCTTAAAATTTATTGTTTTGATTTATATTTCCTCTACAAGAGTCATCACAGGCACACACATACTTAGCTTTCAGTAGTTTATTATTGTTTTGTATTTCTATTCGGTGGTTTACATGTTGTTATCGTACTATTCGGTTGTGCTTATTTTGTAGGCAAAGAAAAGGCAAAATAACAACAAGTGTCATAAAAAAGCAATTCAAAAGCAATAAAATCATAATAAAAGCAAAAAAGTGTTTATTCCAATGATTGAACAAATCAAAGAGTTTATTTCTTAATAAATAGTTTGTTTTTATTTAATAATAATGAAAGCAAAAACAATATCATGTATTTTGTGTGTAGGCAGAAAGTCATTAAATTTAGCAATAAATCAAAGAAAATTGTAAAAAATCAAAAGAAATAAAGAATTTTTTAAATATTTTTAATTTTTTAGCCATACTAATGTTCCATAGAGGAAATTAACTAATATTAAACAATATATTGAGATATTTAAATACATTTGTATCAGACATGGTAAATTAAGTACTACTGAACTTTTGTGTGTATATGTACAGTGAATCAACTAAGTTTTTTGCCTACCTTTTTTCATTTTGTTTTTTGTTCATAAATAAACAGGTCAAAAGTATGTTTAGTATGTTTGTCACTCCTTCGAGTCAATCTACCAACGTATATCCACCTGGTTAACAATAATTCGTCATGAATGTGCTTTTTGTAAACAAGGTTGAAGATAATCGTCACTTTACTGTCCACTTTTTAAAATAATTATAATTATAATTAAAATTCAAACCTAACCTTTTTTCTGTCTCTTCGTATTCCATAGGGTGATGATTGACTTTCTCGTAGGACAAGCACATGTTAAAATAGCTAGTTACCTAGACAGGGTAACCCTAAGTGGTAGGTTAAATATGAAGTTTGTAAAAAAAGACTGTACGACCGAACTGTTAAGAATTTCCACATTTAAAATCAGTAGAATCGGTCCATGAGTAATTAATGTATAAACATTTTATAAAAATCTCATTCTTTCCTTCTTAGACAAAAAGTTATAACAACATACATTTATTTAGTTTTCTTTTTTATAAAAACCAGAAAAAACTTAAAAATAACACTTTTTGGTACTTTTATGTTCTTTAAAAGGTACTCTTGCATTTTCTATAATATTGAACCTAAAACCATGAAGTTAAGGCATGTAGAGCCAAGAGTAAATTAGCACTTGTAAAGGGGGGCTTTTTGTATCTTTTTCGTTCATCAAAAAGTACTTTTTTAATCTTTAATAATATTAAAACTAGAAACGTAGAGCCCGGAATAAGTGGGAACACATAACAGGGGACACTTTTTGATAGTTCTTTGTGCTTCAAAAGGTACTTTTTAAAGGAAACAAACAATAAAGTATGTAAAGCCCGGAGTAAATTAAAAACTATTTGCATGTAGATCCTGGAGTAAATTAAAACAGTTCTATAGTTGAAACGAAAAGTCGACTTTTCGACCTTTTTGCATTTTATGCAAAGTAGATTTTTCGACTTTTTTCATTTAGTTAAAAGTCGACTTTTAGACTTTTTCCGACTTTTCAACTTTTCGACTTTTTGACTATTTTCGACTTCTTTCGAGTTTTTTCGACAATTTTTTTACTTTTTTTGAGTTTTTCCGACTATTATAGAGTTTTTTACTTTTTTCCCAATTTTTTAAAATTATTGACTATTTTTGACTTTTTTCCACTTTTTTAAAATTATTGACTATTTTTGACTTTTTTATACTATTTTCGAGTTTTTTACTTTTTCCGACTTTTATTCACAAAGTCGACTTTTTTCATAGCCAATAGTCGAGTTATCAACTTTTTTGGAACAGAATATTTGACTTTGGCTTTTTGACTTTTTTCGACAAAATGTCGATTAATTAAAACCTGTAAAATGGGACTATTTGGTACTTTTTCATTTTTCAAAAGGTACTTTTTGAATTTTTTATGATATTGAACATAAAATCATGAAATGAAGGCATTTAAATCCCGGTGTAAAAGAGAATATATAAAAGGGGACTTTTTTACGTACTTTTTCGTTCTACAAAAGGTTTTTATAAATTTTCTATAATATTGAAACTAGAAATATAAAATTAAACATTGAAAGTATGTGTGTTTACTAATGTAAAGTGTAGTCAATAAACTACTAGAACTCCTTCTCAATTGTCTTGATCTAGATTAATCTATATATATAAAAGAGTAGCGTTACTGACTGACTGATTCATCATCGCACAGCCCAAACGGCTAAACCTAGAATCATGAAATTTTGACAATAGATGTGTTTTTGGTTATGTAGATCCACTAAAAAGGGATTTTTGAAAATTTGCACATTTACGGGTAAAAAGGGGAAAAAAACGGGTAAAACAGGTTTAAATATCTTACATAATATTAGTGATACAAGAAAAATTTCAAATGCACCTGTATCTACTCTTAAAATAAGCAGATGGGTGTCTGGTACTTTTTTTAATTCATACTTTTAAGGGGTAAAAATGTGTAAGGTGATTTTGGTACCTTTTTGGGCCCTTTATAACTTTTAAACTAATTAACATAATAAAATTTTTCTAAATATTTTGGATACATCTCTCAAAATTATAAGACACCTGTTTCGTACTTTTTTAAAATTCAGTCCTTTTTGAGTGTAAAAGAGACAAAACTGTATTTATGGTATTTTTTTTAGCACATTAAGAAAACTTTTTCGGTTTATTGAATTATTCATATTAAATTACGTACTAACTATGTAATATTTATTGTAATAAAATTTTTGCTATTTCACTTGGTAAAAAAGTACCAAAAAGGGGAAAAACGGGAAATTTATTTTTATTCAAACTCATTGAGCCAACTTTTATAAAATTTAAAAAAAAGTAGTTTATTTACTCACACAAAATAAGCTTTTGGTATATTATTTTGGAATTCGAGTACTAAGGCCTATATAGGACCAAATTCGAGTAAATTGTTTGGTACCTTTTTTAAAGCACAATTTTTCTGGAATAAATGAATGCAGATTTGAATTGTTTGAGTTTTATCTGTGATATATATGTAGATTTAAATACGGAACATTTTGTAAACTTAATTCTCGAAAAAGTATATTTCTAAGCGAAAAGGGGAAACATTGTACTCTTTTTATCAGTACTTTTCACTTAGGTAAACTTTATTCCACTTTTGGTACTTTTTCTACCTTCAAATGATACTCTATGTATGTTCTTTAATATGAACTGAAAACACATGATTATTAAACATACACGGTCCTCATTGAATAAGATTCTTTAAGAGACAACTTTTTAGTACTTTTTATCTCATAAATTGTACTTTTTTAATTTTCTAAAATATTCAACCTAGGAACATTCATGGTCTTGACTGAATAATATTCTGGAAGTGGGAACTATTTAGTACTTTTCTATTATTCAAATGGATTCTTTATAATTGTTAACCGGAACACACTGTCCTTATTAAATGAGAATTTATTGAAAGAGATCTTTGTACTTTTTCGTTTTTCCGATAGTACTTTTTAATATTTTTACGATATTGAACATAGTTAGGGTAGCGAAGCACCCAGGGTATGCTAGTCCATAGACTAATTCAAATGTTAGTTCATAGATTTGTCAGTAGACTAGTCCATTCACTGAGAGAAAAAGAAATATGTATACACGCCCTATACCAAATGGTCATCAAAAAGTTTATAATTTTTCAATAACATTTGTTGTCAAAGTATAAACATAAGTACAACTCTAAATTTTATATAATCAACATTTTATAAAATATGTAGTGATCTTACTACATTTGTTAACATTTAGACAACGGATGTGTATAAAATTTGATTTCAACAACACGTACGTATGTATAAACTTTAACAACGGATGTTATTGAAAACTTTTAAAGACTTTGAAATCATTTTGGTAGTAGGCGTGTATATTTCATTTTTCCCTCTGTGTAGAGTAGAAAATAACAAGACCATAGACTTACTTTATAGCCAATGAATAAAGGCCTTCAGATATTCTGGCATTATAAGAGTTGGGCAGAAAATGGAAGCAAAAAGAGCATGATATCTAATAAAGATAGGATGCCTTCTTTAGTTTCTTTTAGTGTATACTTAAATGATCACAATAATCATCCCTATCGCTAATAGAAGTGAAATTTTTGTTTCCTCCCCTCAAAAGGAAAATTTCTATCGTGAACTTGTCGTGAACAATTTATTCACAATTTTGTTTGAAAAAGCTGTTCATTGTATACAAAATTCTAACAAAATATGTCAAAAAAGTTTGTGAATGAAAAAAATGAACACGGAACTTATTTGACGTAAAATATTGATTGGCAAAAGAGTAAAAACAAAAAGTGGGCGTAGAAAAAGGCGTAAAGATCTGCTATCCTCTATATTTAGATATGGGTTTGAAGGCAAATAAAACTCAATGAAATTTTTATATATATTTTTGTAATTAGGCTTTATTTTTTTATTTTAATTTTTATATATAATTTTTTTTCAATTTGCATTTTTCTTGGTTGTTTTTTTAAAGGTTTAAACCTGTTTTGTTCATCTTTTTTTTGTTTTTAATAATTTCTATAAATAATTTAATAATATTAAGTACAAATATTTCAATTTGTTTTATTTAAGATTTTTTTATTTTTTATTATATAAACTGGGTGCTTAAATTCTTTTTTTATTTCATAATTTATTTTCGTTTTTTTTAACAAAATTATCTTCAGCTAACTATTATTAATAATTTTGTGTTTTATTTTTTTATATGATTAATATACATTAATTATTAAATTATAACTTAAAGTTGCCTTTTTACAATTGTTTTTTGTTTTTGAAGAAATATAAACAAATAATAAATTATTAACATTTTTTATTTATTTTTAAATATTAAACTTAAAAAATGTCAAGTAGTTTTAGTCCTGTTGCCTTATTTTTAAATAAAATTAAGTCCCTTTTAAACTTAAATTAAAAAACTATTAATTTAAAGCTTATAAAATAAATTATTATTATTAATTAATATTAAGCATTAGAATTAATATAATTAAATTTTAATAATAATAAAAATTAATTCAATTTGTGTTTTGTTTATGAGAGTCAGTAAATAACAATATTTTACTTAATTAGTTATATTTTATATTAATTTATTAAATTAATTAATAATAAATAACTCTAAGTATTTTTAAGTTTTGCTTATTATTAATATTTATATAAGTTTTTTTTTTTTATTTTTTTCAATTAATATTTACAAAACATATTTAATTTTTTTTTAGTGAAACAAGCCAAATGAAGCCTTTTTGTGCTTTAAGGATTTGTTAGTCCTTGTTGTTCTTCTTTTTTTTTATTTTATCCGTTAAAGAGTGTGTGTGTATATGTGTTTTAATATATATTTTAAGTTTTGAAACTAAATTTAATCACTGGGTTTTTTTTTTGTTTTTACTTTTTTTCTTTCTATAAGTTTCTTTCTGTTAAGTTTAATTTTAGTATGGAACTTTGGAGTGTACTTTCTTTTAAGCCTTAATTTTAAGGTTTTTAGTACATTTTTTCATATATTAATAATTATTACAAAACAAAAAACAAACAATATTATATAAATTAGATTCAATTTTGACTAGAACAAGAAAAATACACACTATTTTTAAAAGATCAATTGCTGTTTTTAAATATTTTTCCTATTTAAACTTTCTCATATTTATTTGGTTTGGAAATTTAGAAAAAAAAGCAAACAAAATGGTTTCGAAATTTAATAAATACTAAAGGAATATGCTTTAAAAGTTAAAACAACACTTAAGCAGTTGAGCAGTTAAACGTTTTAAGCAAAAACTTGCTTCGGTGTATTTTTTGTAGTAACAGTGAGTATCTTAAAATTTGTAAGTAAGAAATACATAAAGAAAGATTATTTTGTTAAATATCGGTTCAGTATAGTTTCAATGTGTTGTTTACGACACAAATTTTACAAACAATTGTCAGCCAATAAGAAACCAAACTCACGTAGGTCTATCAATGGTCCTGTTGTCATACCCAGTGCAGATACAATCTTTACCCAGCCATTGATACAATGTATTGAGCCATTTATAGCGGTTGAAATGACGATCAACCTTTCAGACAGATAAATGAATTTATTTTGCGAATATTGATTTGAGAGTGATCCATTAAATTGAACGGATAGATGAACTAGAGAGTAGGACAGAGAGAAAAGAAATTGAGCAGAAGTCTGCCTGTCTAATATGACCTATGGACTCCTATTCGAAAATGATTAGTTAAATCGTGTAATTAAGGAACGCCAATAGTGTCGAATCTAATATCGGAGCGAGTAGAATACAGGTAGAGAAAATGTGCCACCGTCATCTCTAATCTCTATTTAATGAATAATATCGAATCTGATATCGGAGAGAGCATAACACAGGTCATTTCTTGATGTAAATGTACAACCTTTGTCCCTTCCAATCGATCTTACGAATCTTGATACGAATTGTCATATCGTACAGGACAGGAACGTCTATACTGACAAATTGGATATCGTACAGAGTAGAACACAGACAGAGAAAATAGACGATCGTCTCCTTTTTAGGAGAGATCCATTAAAATATTTAGAGAAGTTCTTATTTGACAGCGGACAAAGCAGGATACAAAGATAAAATTTGTTGCACAGTTTCCTCTTTGGATAAGATAATGAATGCTTATAGCATTAATTCTGATATTGGACAGAGAAGAACACAGACAAAGAAAACTTATTACCATTCAACTCTTAGAATCAATCTTACGAATCCCTATTCAATGGAGATCCGTTAAATAAACCAAATAGCGGCAAATCTGTTGACGAAGAGGAAATATACGTCCGCCTTTCCTTCTAATCAGTCTTAGAAATCTAGATTCGGTCGCCGAACGCACAGAAGAACGTCCATAATTGCAAATATGATATCGTACAGATTAAATCTGTACGATGATTATGAATCTTTTTTTCCGCAGACATCATGGACGAAAGTATCGCCTATAGTGCCAAATCTTTTATCGGTCAAAGCATTGCATGATCTCATGAATAATAAACTCATAGTAGTAAATCTGAAATGTGACAGAGCAATTCATAAACAGAGAAAATGTACGAAGTCTTATTAAAGATCTTCTGCAGAGGTCATCTCTTTACATTGCCTTGCAGGGCTGTGAGACGACATGATTTTGTCGTAGAATATACAGGTCAACCTCCCCTCTGAGGTATCTGAGGATAAACATTTTGATTTGGTCAGACCTGTATAGTTCTTGATGTAAAAGTATTTTATAGAGTAAAAACGACTAATAAGTCAATATCCTTTTCGATCTGTAAAAACATTGCCGAATGTATTAGAGTGTTCGGACCTATAGATCTGCAAGAGAATATATTTCAAATTTGAACTTGTTAAGAAAAGTTCTTGATTAAAACTTACAGAGTGCCAAAATTGTAAAGAATATGCCTTTTCAAAGTCTGATTTCCCTTCCTTTGAGTTCCAGTGATCTTTGTTCGTGAGCTGTACCCTAAGGGTATTCTGTTTAAATAGACTCAAAGCTGCTTTTCTTTAGCTACTTTCCTTTAGTATTTTTTCTAATTCGAAATAAATTTAAATTTTGCAATAACTCTTTCGAATTAAACAATACAGCTCCTATAACCTTTTAACGCCTTAACTCTCCAAGCTTGAGGATATTTCTTAAAAGTTGTGATAGTGTGAATTATGATAGTACGAGTATCTATATATGTATGTGATGATCAGTACAATTCTAATGCTAAATACATACAATTAAATGTTGGTGTGTCTGGTTAGAATATTTATTGTAATCCGCTATTGTTTTTTTTTAATTTTTACATAAGTGTAAGTATGTGTCCCTGCCGTCGTTTAAAGTTTTTTTTTTTTGAGAGAGAGTTTTAAGAAAGTAAGAGAGTGAACTGGTTTTATGAGAGAGTTGCTGATGGTTTTAGTTCTGGAAACTAGTGTAATTGTGGTTGTTACTATAATTCGCAATTATTTTCGTGTGGCAAGTTAATGTCACCGAAGAATAACTACTAATCCATATTATGGCTTGGAGGACTGTTAGGGCCGCCCATCATAAAAGAGGTGGGACTGTGTACGGATATACTGTCTAAATCTAAGGTACCATCACCCTTTTCTAACATGCCCGATCCATCCTGTTTCATCATCATGCGACGCCATTTAGCACGAGCATTTTGGAACCAGACCTGGAGCATTAATTAATAAAAAATATTATATATATAGTTTTATGATTTCTTTGAGTTTATATATAACTAACCTGCAATACTCTCTTTGGTAAACCTGTCTTTTGTGATAACTGTTTAAGATCTTTTGCATCGGGATTGTGATTTATGGCAAAATACGATTTCATGGTACGCAACTGATGATGTTTAAATGAGGTACGCATGCGTTTTGTACGCGACGATGCGCTCATATGAGAACCTCGACCAAAATCAAGATATTCAGTATTTAAATCTGTAGATAGGAATAAAAAGAATTGTTTAATAGACGTTTTTTATTTAGGGTAGAGAACAGTACTTGCATTTCATACCTATGTTGGCAGTGAGGGCTTCAATATCTTTGGGTTTCCGTTTGCGTGGTCGCCCTTTTTGCCGTGGTGGTTGTGGAAGACCGGTCATAACATGAGAGGCAGATGCAAATATACTATTAGGAACAATACGTGTTGGATCCGAATGTGGACTCGATGAATCATTCGGAGGTGAACCAAATTGACTTGAGTACGGATATGAACTAGCGCCACCAACACCAGGCACCACTGCCGAGCCCAAACTGGTCGATGCTGTATCGCCTTCACGAGCCATAGTATAATGTGTTCTTTTTTTATGGAAATGAAAACAAAAAATAAGTTTTAAATTGTTGGATTGTTTGGTTATAAAGTTATAAACTCACCTGCAGTAAATAAGAGCATCTATTATGCCATATTGATCACCTTTTGTTAATGGTGTCTGACAAACGACACAGCAAAAACAGGTCACATGAAATACTAAACTTCGCGCTCTCATCACCAGTTCGGTGGCTCCTATTGAGGCTAAACAACGGGAACATCGACGAGTACCAAAAACACTAAAATGAAAGAAAATAATACATTTTTTAAAATTTCTTATATTCAAATTTTTTTGCTTAATTCCTTTAAAGCTACCGTCCAGTTTAACAGTTTTGTTTTTTTAGTTCTTTTTACTTTTACTGTTCTTTATAAAGATCTTCAGGTGTATAATTTCTTTAAACTGCAAAATTTTCATTCATTCAACTAAATCTCTGCTTATCAATTAAATGTAATGATTTGAAATAAATCAATCCAATCCACCATACAACTTTATACAACTAAACTCCCGGCATTAACTCGATAACAATAACAGTAAACCTTCAGGTATTTATAACTGAATAACTGCCTACACATAATAACAACACTAATGATCATCAAACCCGATCATAATTATGACCAAAAATTACCATTCAATGTATATTTAAAGGTAATTATTGTTATTTTTGTCTTTTCATACAATAGTGTTGAGAATGATAATGATGTTCGTGTTTTTCTGGGATTGTGTAATATTAGTCTTTCATTTTTTTTATTTTCCAACGTCATCTTTTTTTTTGAAATTATGTGCTTGTAGGAAGAAGGAAATTATAAGTTTGGCATGCAATTTCTGATTTGAAATACATAATCAGGGCGGTAATTTGTCCCTTTTCTTAAGTTGCTACTGGATGTTAGGTTTTGGTGTTATTATGTTATGATTTGTATTATTTTCGTGTTTTATTTTTTTCTTTCTTTCTTTTTAAAGGCAGTCGATAACAATATAATATATAATTTAAAGAGAAAGAAAGGGAAATGATCAAGTAATTTTGCGGATTTTAAATGTTTGTGAAAAGTTTGATTTGAAGCGGTTAGTGAAATCAAGGTCAATAGAATTTATTGACGGATTCTTTAAAATTCCCACAATGATTATGATAGAAGTTTAGTAACTTGTCTTTCAAACTAAGTTTTTTCCAAGGGATTAATAGTTTATAGCAAGTTGAACATAACCTTAATCTCTTATAACATATCAATTTATCAAAACTGCTGCATAATTGAAAAATAAAGAAGAGAATATTAGTAATTGAGTTAGAAAGATCCTAATTACTTTAAACAGAAACGATCTTCTTTAAAGGATCGGTATCTACAGGTACAAACCCACGACAATAGGATGTTCGCTAGGGAATGGCGTGAATCTCAAACGTTTAAAGATTTTGAGTTACCACGGCAATAGCATCTCCGTTCTGAATTAGCTAGAATCTTAAACGGTTTAAGATTTACATGAAACAACTCGAGGTTCTTTCAGAAGGCTAAAAGCTTTCCACCCATCATCTTTGGATTCAATTCTGATGTTTCAAGTTGTGAAAGAGTTGCAAAGCCAACTTCATACTCTGGACCCTTGCTTTAGAAGATTAGAAACTTGGAAATAAAGTGATTTATTTTACAAGACAAAACAATGATGCATCTGTACCACCAAATACATAATCCCGACAATAGAATCTTCGCTCTGGAACAGCCGGAATCATAATCGATTAAAATGAGCAATTCCAAGTTTTTTTTCCGCAGCGAAAAACTTTCAACCCGTCAATCATGGATTCAATTTCGAGGTTTCAAGTTGTGAACAAACTCTCTCAGGCCGAGAGAATATTCTCTCTGGAATAGCTCTATTCTCCATCGGTTGAAGATTATCAACTCAGCAATTCATGGATCAACTCGAAGCTTTTTCTCCAACTTTCAACAATTACGAGAGAGTCACAAGAAGATCAATAGCATAAAAAATCGAAAATGTATTGCTTTCGGAGTTTAAAGCTAGAGAAATACTCTTATAAATAATGAATAACTCTTATAGATGATTCCAAATTCGATTCATTTAAAAGTTTTCCCGGTTTTATTTTTCGAGGGTTAACTCTTAAACTTGGCCACCTTCACTGAAAACACTTGATGTGTTGTGTGTGCTTGTTTGTTTCTCTTGTACTTCACTACGAATACAACACGAAAGATTTTTAGTTAAGATAACAGAATGATAAATATCCAATATTATGGTCAGGTTTTTTTTAAATATAAAAAATATATTACATATAAAAACAAACTTACTGCCATATAATTTTCGCAGTTTTATAGAGGCAACTAAAGTAGTGCATAAATACGTGCACCAAAGACTTAAGTAGTTGTATAGAACCAAAATATCATAATGTTGCCTGAGAATGCGAATACGAGTATGAATTCATAAGCTCTAGAGATCGGAGGAAAAATACAAAACAAAAAAAAAAACAAGAACACTTTAAGATGTGAATGCCTACACTTTGACGATGACGATGTCGACAATTTATGTCACCTCCCAATGTGTGCATGTAGTATAGTATACATGGACACAATGTTGCAAACGAAAAGTTAAACGTGTACTTATGTACGTATGTAGGAAGAAATGTGTGTTAACCAGATGTGGTTGAGTCGGTAGAAGACGACAGAGTGAATGTAAACAGCAGCATCAGCAATCGTTCCGGCAGGCAGCCTGCTAACATCAGCAAGTGCACAAAATTCAAAACGAGTCACATCTAAACATCTATCATATGCAACGATTATGATGACGATGAGGACGACGTTGAAGATGATGCTGTAGTTGATGATAATTCGTTACACTTTAGTTTTTCATATTGTTGCTGCTGATAATGATGCTTCTGCTGTTGATAAAACCAAAATAATAAAACCAACAACAGATTGTGAGTGGTAGCAGCAATAGTACATGTGTTTTTGTGGGCAATATACATGCATATGTTGCTGTGTAACTATATCGTACTTGTATGCAATTGCGAGGACAATTGCCATATTTGTATTTGTCATGGTTAAGGCAGTTCTTTAAAGGTATTTGTTTTTAAGGGATTTAGGAAAATGTAGTGCTAAAGAGGTTGCTCGTTCAGTGACCAGTTCTTAATGATAACTCTTCAGAAGAATGTCTAATCGCTTATCAAATATTGAAAGATATTTAATATTGAAAGTCAGATTTTAGATGATTTAAGGTGGAACAAGTGTTACTTTTAATTGTCATTTGCAATGTTTTCGAATATAGTAGATGTTTCTCTAGAGCTCAGTTTCAGCTTAAAGTAACTTTCTTCTTTATGTAATTGTGTTTCTTTTTATATTCACTATTCTTGCATAAAAATGCCAATTTAACCACTAGTATAATCGGTAGCAAAGCTTTTCCAAAAGCAAAGTTTAAAGTCCAAATAAGAAGTACAAGCAATAAGAAAATTTCTTCTTTGAGAAGTAAAATAGCGTGAGATCCTGTAAAATACATAATTCTGTTCAACGATGGAAGGAGTAAATGTACTTGTTGTTGTTACAGCTCGACTGTGGTCGATAGTTCTTTCCTGGGGAAAAAACTTTCGATTGATACAGCTGTCGCTGGGTTGACAATCTTTGGCCTAGTATGACTCGGGTCGTTCCGGAGCGAAGATCCTCTTGAGTGGTGTAAAAGAGTCAGAAATCATTTTAAAGTCACTTTTAGCGAATCATAGGGGAAAAGACGTTTTACAGTTATACACGCTTGGTACCAAATTGACAACAAAGTGTTTATAATTTTCAATGTCAATATGATGTTAAACAGAACGTTGCGTTGTCAATATTACAACGTTTCGTTGTCGAGATCACAACGATGTTTTTGCCGAAATTATATAAGCTTAATCGAAATGACGACAATGCGTTGTTGTATTGACAACGATGTTAAAATTAAACCGTGGTTGTAAAAATGATAACATTTAGACACATCCGTTTACTTAATGTTAACAAACATGGTAAGCTCACTTTTGACAACGGATTGCATCAATTTCGGTATTTTTCTTTCGGGGTTTCCCTCTGCGAAAGAGCTGTTCATCGGTTGAACGGATGTAATTCTGAAAAGTTTAAAAAAAAGAGATCCCGTGCAGAGTAAAAGACATGAACCGAGTCAGATATCCTTTAAAAGTCACTGCTCTCAAAACAAAACTGTCTTCCGAAGAGTTTGAAAAGAAAGGACTTTCTCATCTGCAGAGTAAAGGATCGAAACAGATTAGTAAACGACTTAGTGATCCTTAAAAGCGACCGGTCTAAGATCAAAATAACTGCTTAACGATAGTAACGAAGAGTCAACGAAAATAAACGTAGCTTTTCGAGGAAGGAAAGAGTCAGTGATCGTCGTTTTTTTAGTTCAAAGTAGCAGTAATCGTAAGGAAGAGAGGGGGCTTTCTCTCGTGCAGAGTGGCAGTTCAGGAGCGAGGAGTAAGAGTAAATATTTTCAGATTCATTTAACTCCAATCGTTTCAATATGTTTCAAATAGAAAATGTACTTTTTCCTTTGAGGAGTTAATATGTTAAACAAATCTTAAAGAATTAATTCTTTTAAATAACAAATTAGTGGTTTACAGTAAGTTGTAATCTGCTATGACTGTTGTTGCTGTTGTTGATAGTTAGAGAGTCTCCTTTTATGTTGTTGAAAATTATAGTTCTTCTTACTCGTGTCATGTGTACTCTTATTACACAACAACAGCATCCATACATACTCAATGTACGCATGCATCATGCATGGTTGCATATTTGGAAACAGAAATATTGTTAAACATATAAAATTCCAAAAAAAAGAAACAAAAACCTCTTGGGCTCCACCTCTTTTGGTAATGGTGATATATGTACAAAAAGTAAAGTACGTTTAAATGTACATACATGATAATATGCACATGGATTTATTATGGTTTCTGTGTGTGTGTTTGTGTTTTTTTCTTCTTCTTCTTTTTTGGAATATATGAAACGACCGAAAATGCTATGGTTTTGATGACTTGAAATGTAACTACCAACATGTTGTATAATGGTTGAACTGAGGTAAACCATTCACTTTTAAACTTCAGAAGCTTAAACCAGAAAGAAAAACATGAAAAACAGCATATGACAAACATTTCATATTGTTGGTTTGTTTGTTTGTGAGGTGCTTTATATGAATAGACTGCCTGAAGTGAACATATCAGCATGAGACATCAGCATAAGGAACTCAATTCCAGCAACCATTATCGGCATCAACAGTATCAGTGTAATCAAAAGCAGCATCATCGGCTAAAACATTATCATCATTGTTCTCATCATTTGGATGCAGAAGCCTTAAAAGTAAACATTATATGTTACCAGACTAAAGAAAACTTCAGTGCTTTTAATATACATTCGTACATATGTTTGTAAGTATGTTCGTCTGTCATATTGTAAACATAACTACTACCAGTGGCCTTGTGTGGGAATTCTGTGGTTTTTGTAACTGTTATGAACTGGCTACCCTAAATCCGCCGCATCACCACATCACGACCAAAATACACACATACACACTCACACACACCTTCCTTCATGTACTCACTCTCACATATCAGATTTCGAGTGCTTGAAAACATAGTCATATATTAAGAGATGTCACTTTGACATTTCGCCTGCTCTTTTGCATGGCAATAACCATAATTCATTTTTTCCCACTTTTTTCTCGGTTTTATATTTATTTTTCGTTTGTTTCTTTAGTGTTGGTTTTTATGGGGATGTTTGAAAATAAACATGATCAGTAAACAAATACAACAACCGTACCATACCGATGCAATAACAAAAAAAAAACTAACATGAAAAAGGTGAGAAACAGCAACAAAAATAATATTTATATGAAAGTATCGGTTTTTGTTGTGTGTAAGAGAAAGGGGCAAAATTCTTCCCGTAGTTAGGAAAATCATTACACTTTTAGAAAAATTAAGTTTTCTTTAAGAGCATTATTAATATAAGATCACAGGTAAAGTATTTACTTGGAGAGTGATCCTCATGATTTAAGGAGATTTTAAACATAAGATCAGGTTGTCCTAAGTTTTATGATATTGGTGATGTGTTCTAGATATCGTTGTTTAATGCATTATTTTCGCAATTAATCTCATAATGTTCTCATATCTTTTTGTGCATAACTTAAGATTCAATGAATGAAGGTGATCACGATCGCGATCGATATCTGTCAAAAAGTCGAGATTACTAAGTCTATTCTCTCGACTTTTTGACAGATATCGATCGCGATCGTGATCACCTTCATTCATTGAATCTTAAGATATGCAGGAAAAGATATGAGAACATTATGAGATTAATCGCGATAATAATGCATTAAACAACGATCAACATAGACCAGTTTATAAAACAAGTCTAAACTTCTCAGTTCTATAACATTTACATCTTATGTAAGAGATATTAAGATCAATGAAATTTTTAACGATCGACACCTTTTGTAGTGATCCTAGTAGAATAAATATAATGAAATGGATCATTTGTACATCTTATGCTGTGAGTACGATTGTTAACTGTAATTGAAAACAAAACTTATCCCTTTGAAGACCGATATCCTTTAAATTTCATTAAAAACCTAGAAATACTTCCGAATTTAAACCTTATCCGATACTTCCCCTTTGAGGAGTAAAAGAGTCAGAGATCAATCTATAAGAGGATTTAACGATCTACTCTATAGACAGCGATCATAAGATAATACAAGAATCGATCATTCATGACATGATCAAAGAAGATCATAAGGAGAGTAGATCGCCAAATGTGATTAATTCATTATTCGAGATACCATCAAAAGATCATAATGAAATGGATTGTTAAGATCAAATGTGAATGATCAGCTTTCAAATTAAGTGAAATACTTGATCAAAAAGACATTTTTATATCGAAATTCAGTAATAAAACCGATAAAATAAATCGAGAAATATAAAGTTTAATTTTAAAAGATACAGTTGTTAGCTGTCATTTCCGAAGAAAAGAAAGCTTACTCTCGATCATGATTTACCACCTAGAAGAAAATTTAACGATCGGTGAATTGGTTAATGATTGACAATGTAGTTAACAATCAAAATATTACACAAGAATTTTCAAATAAATCGTATCCAAATCGACCATTCGTAACAATTTCAAAAGATCATACGGATATAGATCGTTAATAGCTTATTAGATCAGTAGCTGAATTACAGCATAAGTGATCGAATAATTTTTAGTATCAAACAAGCAATTCGGAATTCCATCACCTCATAAATCAAAATTACGATCAATTTTACACGATCATAAGTACGGTTACTTATTTAATTTTGATCTTTTAGACCAAAATTATTATCAATTTTACACGATCACATTTCCACTTACTCAACATCTAAACTTTTAGTGGAACAAATACGATTGATAACGGAATCTTTCAGTGAAGCGAATACGATTGATAACGTTATACGATGGATTTGCAAAATCATACAAAACTTTTTCCTTTGAAGAGGTCTACAGTTGAATACTAACTAAGATTCATCTTCAAAAAAAAACCCACTTTTTCGCAGTGTAAAACTGTAGTAAATATTTTAGCAGATTTCTATATGATTTTACTACAAGACATAAAACTAAGGGGAGTTTAAACCAAAAAGAAAGATCATTTCATAAAAAATTATAGTATATTGCGTGTCATGTTTATATTTTTGTTTACTGTGTCCGTCCGTCCGTCTGTATTTTTTAATATCAGTACATACGTATGCATGACTGTCTATCTGTCTGTCTGTCCGTCCGTCCTTCTGTATACAGTATTTCAAGAATATTTCGTGTTATTTATGACGGTTTTTTTCATTATGAAAGATACAAGTGTTACTTATTTATATCTTTTTTTATGTTCAAGTAGACGACAACACATCACTGTATATTTCAAATTTATTTTATCATAAAACTGGCAGAGATTGTAATAAAACAAAACAGCAACGAGCAAAGAATGAATAAAAAAAAAACTTATAATAAAAATGAATAACGTCACAGCAGCATTAACAAAAGTTTAGCTTAGAATTCAGAGGATTGCATATGCAAAAATTTGAAAAAAAAAGAAATCAACACACTTGTGGTTACTTATGAATGTATGAATTTAAAATTTCACATACATATAGTCAGCCAAAGTTTGCCATGACTGAGTGCATCATTGGCAGCCACTAACATCATTATTCTCCACATAAAATATAACAACTTATTTTTGTGAGATTTAGCTACTAAAGCTTAGAAGAGCAGATATATTTACGTACGTTTCTACGTACCCAGTACTGTGCTGACTGATATTACAAGTTTTCTTTTTCTTTTTTTTTTTTGGTTTTTGCTTTCAGTTTTTGTTGAGATTTATTTATTTTGAATTTGTTGCTGTTGCTGTTGTTGCTGCCAGTGAATATTTCATCTCTACGCTACGTTGCATCTTTTGAATGGAAGATGCAAGCGAACAAGTACGAGTATCTGAAACATTGTGATGCTTTGATGGCTGCTGGCTTCTGCTGTTGAATGACTGACTGTCAACCATCCAGCCAGCCAGCCAGCCTTGCTAGCTTGCCAATGTGCATGACGTTACATCCCAAATCATTTTTCAACAGTGTGAAATTCCCCTTAGTTTTTTGTTTTTAAAATTTTTCTTTTATTAAAATCAAAAAAAAAAAAAAAAACTGAAAAACTCAACAAACAAACATCTCAAAATACATATTTTTGTGTGTTTAAGATCAGCAGCATATAAAATTAAAAAAATGTCATACATCGGTTGATATGATAAATTCAAATGGAATTGCTTCTTTAGTTTCTTCATCTATTATGTATGTTGTCAGTATTTTTTTTCCAATTTTTCTGGTTTCAATTCACTAACATTGAAAGATGTTTCAGGAACAAAAAAAATTTAAAAAAAAAAAATTTTAAAATGTAGTCGTCATTCACAGAAAATAAAATATTTATATTTGTTTTATTTTTCTGTTTTATTTATGGGTGGGGAAATCAAATAGTAGCAAACGCCAACACAATTGTTTAAATATATTGAATTTCAATAAATAAATAAATAAAAACATTGGGAATTTTTATTGCATTTTAAATGATTTATTTAAGAAAACTTGAAAAAATACATTTTATGGCTCAATATGGGTGTTCTTGTTATAAAGTTATAGAAAAAAAGCAAATTAAACAGTTCGAGAGTTTCTTTTTTCTAAAAACACAGTTTATCTCTTGCCAACCAGACAAGATATAAACTGTACGATTCGAGGGACTAATAGTTTTTTTACTTCCACACTCTGGCACCAATTACTTAGTGTTAAATTAAAAGTTTTTTTTCCAATCCGGCTCGAAGGACCAACTTAAAATTTGGAATGTTTCAATTTTTACAATCTTTCAATTCTTACATTTTTTGCAAATGATTAAACTTATACGAATTGGTATATAAAGGAATTTGGTGTGAAATCGAACTAGAAACACAGGATAGTTCTTGGCAACTACAACCCAAAGTTTTTCTTTATAATCCGGCTCGAAGGACCAATTTTTTACTTCACTTTCTAGCATGAAGTAAATAATTATCGAACCCAAAGTTTTTAAAAATTCGGCTCTAAGGATTAACACAAAATTTTGAATATTTCTAATCGATTACGATAAGACTTATTCGAACTTGTATCCAATACAAAACACGTGTTTTAAACTTGCTAGAAATTAACTTGGTACGAAGAACCATAAGCAAATTTCAAGAAATAATTTGAAATCTTGAAATTGGAATAACATTTTTTTTTCACTACAAGCCAATACACTTTATAGAAACATTTTTTAAAATTCTGCTCGAAGGACTTCTTGGTATTGAATACAAGTTTGAAGGTATTCAAAATTTTTTTCGTAATCTTCATATTGGCTTACATTTTCTTATGACTACAAGCAAATGAACTCTATTATCAAAAGTATATTCTTATTTATATTCTTTAGGAAAGACAGACAGTTAACATTGTTTGAACTTGTGTTTTATATGTTGTTAAGCAAAATCGTACTATTTAACTAGTTTTTAACAAGTTTTGAATCTTAAAATTCGATTAAAACATTTTGCGACTTCAAGAAGATGAAGTTTAATATCTGTCACCAAAACATACTACATATTTTTCATATGTGGCAGTTGGTCTTGTAAATTTTCAGTTGACACACTTTCAAAACTAATTTGAATGTATAATATGTTCTATTAAGCCCAGATATGTGATCACTTAGCCCTCATTCCGTGCTTTTATCATTCCTTAGCCGGGCTCGTTGAAGGCCCTTAAAGTTGTTCGTTCCAATTCGGATGTTCTGGGCTTGTTGTCTACTCTCATTCGTTGACATTTTCTTGTACTTGGTCTTGTGTTTATCCATATTGAAGAGCACCTTCTTCGCTCTCTATTTTAATGAATTGCTCTTTCATGTAACGAGAGTTTCGTGCAACAATTTCGTGCCGTCGCCCTTAAAAGTCAAGATCAATTAAGCAGTCTACCTATTCTTTCCTCCCACTGTTGACAGGGAGGGACTCTCCTTATTTCATTCCACTATTTATATGAAAGGGATCTGTTCCCTTCAGTTCAAAGGACTATTAATATCAGAAAACATTTTTGAATCTTAAAACTCGATTAAATCATTTTGCGACTTATAAAAAAATGAAGAAGATGTAGCCAATTAGGTAATTTTCACACTAAACGTTGTTTCTTTTAAATCGGGCTCGAGGGACCAACTCAAAAAAATATTTTGGTATCATCAAATTCCAGTACAAAGCGAATGACCATTCCTTTGGAATTAGTTGAATGGTCTTAAAGTTATTTATTTCTTTTAAACTTGAGACTTAATAAATTATTTCATTGAAATATTTTTGCACACAAGCATGTAAAATCAACGGTAATAAATATTTAAAAGTTTTAAATAATTAAAAAAAAAAAAATT
Organism: Lucilia cuprina; assembly: GCF_022045245.1. Classification (NCBI taxonomy): domain Eukaryota; kingdom Metazoa; phylum Arthropoda; class Insecta; order Diptera; family Calliphoridae; genus Lucilia; species Lucilia cuprina. The sequence continues at coordinate 60,892,778 of NC_060954.1, forward strand.
ACATTAGTGTAAATATGTTTGTGCATATTTAAAAATAAAACTTTTTTTACAAATGAGTAGTTAAATTTGATACCTTGGCCTAGAAGTAATTCATTCAAGCATAAAACCAGCAAAACATTTAATAATAAAAATACAACACACTTAATCCTCTACAGAAATAAAAAAAAAACTGTTTACCTTAATGTGAGTGTTAAAATGTTGTAAGTCCTTAAAATAAATGAAAGGAAAAAAATTAAGGTAACTGCATGAATGGGAAGAGGGTTAATGTGAAATCTACTTAAACATGTTAAGCTCAGCATGTGGTAATCACAACTAAACTATCGTTAAATATTGGAAATTATATTAAAAAAAATCAAAAATTTCCTTTTTTTTTGTTTACATTATTGATGTTTAGCAATTGTAGCTTTATTTTATGAACAATTTTTTTTTCATTATTTGCTCTGTACTCATATGTAAACTAAACCCACCATTGAGTCCTTTTTTTTTAGTTTGGTTTGGTTAGTTTTGTGTGTATTTATCACCACAGGATGCAAATCCTTTAAAACTCCCGAGTTGCAATGCCAATGTAAAATGTATAACAAACATTTAACTACAACTATAATATTTGTTTAACATAAACAATATGCTGTTTTATTATATGCGCTTGTTGTAGTTGTAGTTGCTGTTGTTTTCTGTTTTGTTCGTTTCGTATTGTTGTGATATTCATCTAAAACAAATTTTACACGCATTTTTTTTGTTGATGCGAATTATTTAAACTCACGACTCACCATTTGTCGTCGTCGTTCTCTTTGTTGCGTTTTGTTGTTTTAACAACTATTGTTATGTTGGTCTAAACATGTGAGTATTTATTTGTTATAGTCAAACCCATGAACACCCCAAAAAAAACTACAACTTGAACATCAAACTCAACAACGATTTCGACATCATCCCATCAAACAAATGAAAACAAATAAAATAAATGTTTATTATTCTAGCACTCAAAATACAATACGAATGTGTTGGTTGCTTATTAGACGAGGATCGATCGAAAAGTTTTTTATTATAAACATTTAATTGAACAAAATAAAAAGAACATCCTCTCAACTTGTTGCGAAGGACCATAAATACATTCCAACTAATAATTGGAAATTTTCAAATACCGGCTCGAAGGACCAATTTCTAGAACTTGTGTATAATACCGAACATGTGGTTTCTATCAACTTAGTACGAAGGACCATCAAGAAATTTACAATTGCAGAACCTTCAAATACAATAACTGTTTTTTTAATTATATGACGTCAATTAGGTAATTTTGAAACTGAAAGTTTTTCTTTCTTAAACAGCTCGAAGGACCAACTTAAAAGTTTGAATCTCTCAAATCATTTCCTTCTTTTACACCTACATATTTCTGACAATAAAACTTATTCGTACTTGTATAAAATATACGATGTAAAGGTTGATTAAATGTGAAAACAAACGATTTCCCTTAATTTAGTACGAAGGACCATAACGGAATCTTATAGTTTGGTTACAACTTTTTACAACCACAAGCAAAAAAAAGTTCACTATTTAACGCCAATTATATAATTTTCAAATAATTTTTTTCTCTTTATAATCCGGCTCGAAGGACCAACTCAAAATCTTTACAACTTTTTCTGCTATGACAGACAATTAAATGAATTTATATCGTATATAATACATGTGGTACATCTGGTTAGGAACATAAATATACGAAGGACCATAAAGAAATTCTAACAAATATTTTGAAGACTTTGAATTCGATTCCGGTAGAGTTCTAGTCTGGTAGACCGCAAGTTTAATTACAAGAAAATAACTTTACAATTTGACACCAATTTCATGATTTTCCAAACAATTCAATTGCGTTTAAATCCGGCTCGTAGGACCAACTTAAAAGTTTGAATCTTTTAAATAGTTTACAATGTTCTCTGTTATTGTAGATCAAACTTATTTGAACTGTTAACCAATATAATACATGGGGTTTACAATGCTTTTAACCGGTTCGAAGGACTATAAACAACATTAACTTTCTATTATTGGACTTTTCAGTCGAACCTCTTACAATATCCGCTGGATAAATGTATGTATTACTTATACATACATACAGCTTTTATATACATATTTACAACATTTATACAAATACATACAACACTGTCCTGAGAGGAAAGTAAGAAGAAAATACACATTAGTACAACAAGAGAAAAACTTTTTTGTTCCAAAAAAAAAGACTTCTCATCATCTACAAAACATACAGTGAGTTTGAATGATTTTATATTTGAATTTTAATGTTTTTTTTTTTTTTTGTTTTATAACTTGTAAGAGCAGACGACCAGCGGGAGTCAAAACCGTTGCTTGCTACTGCATCCTTTAAGCGCCTGTCGTTTGACTCACCTTACTACCTTTACAAAAATTATAAAAAAAAAAACAAAACAAAAACATTCACACACGTTTATAACCAAAAACTCAACATTCCTGTGAAAAAAAAAATATTTCAACGGCCACACATGCCCTCTTTACACACATTTGAGATGTCTAGAAGTTATGATATGCACACGCTCTCATATTACTTACACACCCCTTGAGAAATGTTAATATACATATTCCTTGCGAAAGGACAATTGCAGTTGGAATTGACTGTAGGCTGAACGAACATAAAGGAAGAGAGAAAAAAATATCACATTTATGTGGCACTTAAGCACGTTTTTAATATGTGTTTTATCCGAAATTGTGCATTATTTCTTAAGAATTTCATTAGAAGCGGTTACTGCCCATTTCTTTTTTTTTTTTGAGGGCAGAAAAAAAGAATTGTTAAAATATAGATAAATATGATTTTTGAGGTTAAATACCATGTGAAGATTTCATAGCTTTTAAAATTTAGTTGGAAGAGGTTTTAAAAAGGGAACTATATTAAGGCATCTTAAACAAAATAATACTTCTAAGAAGCAAAGATCTTTTGTATATATGTATAAGGACCAAGGAAGCTCTGAACACTGTCTTATACTCAAGACCCCATATAAAAGTAAGAAGCAATAAGATTGTAGACAATTTAAAGGGTTTAGCCACGAAATGGGTCTTTAGTCCTACTATTACACAAGGGTTCTTTAAAATTGTGATTAGACCATTTCCAATTATATAATGCTTCAATAATCTGTTAAACTTCATTGGACATATTGCTTGGGTTAAAATAGGTCTATTATGGACAAAAGAACTTCACTATCTGACGCTAAATTTAGTTTCTAATCAAATTTATTTTCTTTATAATACGGCTCGAAGGACCAACTTAAAATTTGGTTGATATAACATGTTAGATCATGTTTTCAAAAACATAGTTTCTTTCAGTATGAAGGAGACAAATAAAGTTCCAATAAATAAAGTTCAAAAAACTTTTGCAACTACAATTAGATAATTTTCAAACGGCTTCAACCAGAGCTCTAGACAAATTTGCTGGAAGTACCTCCAATCGAAACGCATAGAAGATATAAGGCGGTACAACGGAGATGCTCTTATTTTTAAGTCATCAAAGTATGTTGGAAACTTTGGACGATATCAGGCTAGTTCGATTGCAGATGTAGAAACTGTCTGCAAATACTAGCCACTGATCCCTTGTAAACAATCATGGTCAATAGGAATGATAAAGCTCTACGAATCTGTTGCTACATAAAAGGCTCTAAACTGGAAGACATAACGATCCTAAAGATCGACATAAAAAATCCACGAAATATTGAACAGTTTATCCACGTTCCCACGAAAAAACGGTTTTATGTAGCACAACGACCCAAAGGTGCAACACAAAGGTACAAAGACCAAGCATTGTCATATTAGCAACACCAAAAGCACCAACCATAGCTCTAGACAAATTTCTAGATATTCCCCTAACCGAAAAGATACAAAGTGTATAAGAAGGTTCAGCTGAGATGCTTTAATTTTTGGGTGAATTGAATTGGTCACGACAGCAAAGTATGCTGGAACCTTAGAAACATCAGTCTAGTCCAATGGCATAACAGAGGTAAAAATTTTCCGACTAAACCCGAGACACTGATCCCTTATAGACGATCAAGGCCAAAAGAAAGGCAAACGCCTGTAGTAATCTTTCAATTGAAAGCCACCGTTGTGGCTTTCAATTGGAAGAAAAAACGGGCCTAAAGGAGGAATGTTAAAACAATGGAACATAGACAGTACATGGACCCCTCTAAACTGGAAGACATAACGAGCCTTAAGACTACATAGAGAATCCACGAAACGAAGTATTGAAAAGTTTATGTAGGTTCTCACGTAAATCGGTTCTATGCACCACAACAACTTGGAGTTCAAGGTACAATGACCAAGCATTGTCAACTCAGTAACATTCCTCTGGAATACCGATAGCGAAAAAAGCAAAGAAGCGACAAGGAAACTGAGTTTCTGAATACCGGATGGTAATTACTGTCATAAGGTTGTCCACCCAAAATTTTCCATGTAAAGAAACTCACAACATGCCTGGTAGTAAAAAAAAAAACATTTCTTTTTATTCCATCTGTAAGCGTAACCCCTATTACACATCAACTTACCGGTAAGCAGTGTTTTATCACTCTATAACTTTCAAAAAATATGCAGGTTTCATGTAAACAAAGTGAAAATATTAAATACATTTATTAGAAGTGTTTTAAAGAAATATGTTTTCACAGCAGTATTAGCTTTCATTGTGTTTCTTAAATCCCATTAAAACTCAGATGGTGGTGGTGTTGGTAAATTTACAATGGATTACAAGTAGAAAACTAAAATTTTCTCATTGAAAATTTTGTTTTATTTTAAATTTAATGTATTTGGTAATACAGTACGAAAAAAATTTATGATACACTTTGGCTTTTGTATGTATTTTTTAAATAAATATTTGTTTTTTATAGACTAAATTACCGCCAACAAACATGTAACGTATAAATAATAAGAGTAATATACAATAAAAAAAAATGGAAAAATAACAACAACAAAAACTTTTTTGTTTAGTAGTAGCAGTAAAAGTTATGAACCATTTTATTTTATATTTCCCAAAAATATAAAAAATATAAAAAAATTCACGTACCAATAATCAGGTGATAGTAAAAATAATTTTAACAAAAACCCCAACATTAAAAAACTTGGTACTAGGTACATCTTTTGAAAAAAACAAAATCTCAAGAATAATACTACCTACAAACCTCTTGCTAATAAACTCATAAAAAATATATTAAAATATTCATAAAAAAAACTTAAGTTTAGTTTAATATTTCTTATACAAGAGTTTATTTCTTGTTTAAAAGAAAACTGAACAAAAAAAAAACTTAAGAAAAACCCGCCAAAAACATTATTGCCTCTAACATCAGCAGCCATATCATCACTCCTTGTTTAGCAGTGCTTGCGACCAGTTTTTATTAGCCATTGTTAAGTTTCCCGAAAATTGGAAAGTTGTGGAAGAAAAAAAAAAAAAAAAACAAAATTACATTCCTATTGTGAGTTTAGTTTACTCGCATAATAATAGTAATAAACTACTTGTACAAGCTAAAGATTGTAATAAAAATATGATTGAGTTTTACGGTAATTTAATGGTTTTCAACTTAACTTAAGAGCCTTTAGTTTTTAACAAAGAAAACAGAACAAAATTTTAAGAAATATAATGTCTTAAGTTAAACTTTTATTAAAATCACCACTGGTGATTTTAATAATTAAGGAATGAGAGCAGAGAACAGCAAAAATCAGGATCATTGCATAAAACTGCTAAAGGACATTACTTTTGAACTGATTTGTAAGCGCTTGTCTTTGTAATTTGTATTAAGGTAGAAATAATTCTCATTTAGTAAGAAATGTCAACCAAGAGGGTTAAATAACATCGGTTCTGGACTATAGCCTCAAAGTGAAGACTTTATTCCACTATCCAATTCTAATTTAACCTTCAATAATCTGAAGATTCCTTTGGACATGTTGCTTGGGTATAAGTGGGGTCTTTAGCGCAATGTCTAACGCCAAAGCTTTCGAAACATTCATAAGATAAGAGGCGGAACCCACAGTCAAAACTTTAGGTGGATTGATTGGTCTTTCATGTATATTCAACACATTTGGATGGTATAACATCAGACATTTCCGATATTCATATCTTGCTGTTTCATATTATCAAAAACAGCAAGATATTAATCCCAGAGTCGAGAAATTTTAGATCAAACGCATGAAGGGATCTGTTGTTACATTGAAAGCTCTAAGTTGGAAGACAGAAGATCTTAGAGATCTACATTGAAAACCTACAAACCGAAATATAGTTCGTTTATTCTATAATCGATTCTGCGCACTGCAATGACTCGGTATTAAACGAACAACAATTGTCAACTCAGCTCCACCGACATTACACTTATCGCTGTCTAACTAATCCACACACTGATATCCCAAAGAGAAGAGTATGTTCTGTAGGGATAGGTTTTGACTGGTCAAACACCTGTAAGAATTTGTTGCTACTTATGTTGCTTTAAATAAGGAAATGGACTTAGAAATGCATATGAAAACTACAACCCGAAATACAGTATCGTCTATTACGTTACCAGTACAATCGGTTTTACGCACCTGAACGACTAGGAGATCAACGACTAAGGATTGTCAACTCAGCAACATCGGCTTTACACTTCTTGCTCCTACAACAAAAAGTATGTTCACAAACGATCATGGTATATCGGAGCAAACTACAGTAGGAATCTGTTAATTAATGAATTCCTACATGTATTTGTTGCTGCTACAACAATTGCAGAAATCTTTTACATAATCTCGATATAGTTATCTCAGATAGATAATCATGGTCTAGCGGAACAACAGAGCAATTAAGGATCTGTTGCTATACGAATTACGATACCACGTCTCAGAGTTTAACGAACAACGACCAATGATTATAAACTCAGCTATGCCGATAATACACGTCTTGCTGTAACAACAATAACAACAACCTAATCCCAGCGTTCCCACGACAATTGGATCTTCGCTCCGGAACGACCCGAGCCATACTCGGCCAAAGATTGTCAACCCAGCGACAGCTGTATCAACCGAAAGTTTTTTCCCCAGAAAAGAACTATCGGCCACAGTCGAGCTGTTACAACAATAACCTAATCCCAGCACTGTCATACTAGATGCACAAACCTCGAGAATACTGATTCGAAAATTGTAACTACTTTTAGGAAACGGAGTATTTGCATACCAGTCATGGTTTCCTTATTAATCAAAATATCCTAAATTTCGGACATTTTTAAGTTGTACGTTCTTACCCAACTTCGTATAATAAAATCTTATAATCTCATTTCATTCATCAAATTCCCTACACATGTTTTTGCCTAACCCTTTTAATACATTCAACTGCCAAGTTTCGTAGCGCACCCTAAAATTTGAAGAATTAGTTATTGCTTCGTTTTAATTTCTTTTATTCTTCTTTAATTTTATGGTCAAATTTTCTGTTCAGTTTAGTTGGCATGGTTTGTTGAATGCCTCTTATGGTGGCAATTATTAGTTTTAATAGCATCTTAAAACATGTATACACACACAAACACAATTTATTTTAACTCTACTATAAAATGAAAAATAACTTTATTTTCATGTAATAAGTAGTTAGTTTAACGATCTATATTAAAATTTTAAGAATAAGTAAGCGGTGAAAGATTGACGCTCTTATCATGAGGCGTTTACAACGTTAAATTTTTCAATAGTTAGAGGTCAATATTCCTGGAAATTTTTTAAGTTCGAAGGACCAATCGTACTTTTTGTTATTTAGCAGTAAGCTGATCATGTTTTTTTTATTATGACAATCACTCAATTGTTCAGCTTATGCTAAATGTTTAATATCGGTTTCGAAGATCGAGAGTTGGTTTGTGGTCTTCAGAAGTGATTGTTTTAACACGGAAGACAAATATCGCACAAGTCTGTCAAAAAGATTTGAAGTCTAAATATTGAAAGAAACTTTTAAACTTTTGCATGCTATAGTTATCCTTAAAAAATGGGGAAACTTGATAGCATACGAACTAAAACAAGAAATATTGAAAGACGTTTAGGTTTGAACGATTTAAAAGTAGTTAATTTTTGCGTTGACTAATAAACCGGATAATAACAAATATTTAGGATGTTAAAGTAATGCTCTGTATTTGGTGAGTTTAAAGGTTCCTTTCTATAATTAGCTGTTGAAATCTGAGCAGATTATAACAGAGGCCTTGTAACGAACGTAACTGATTCGTTTGAAATGAGCATTGATCGATAAATGGCCAGAATATGAGGTCCAACATGTTGGCCTCATTTTCGATGCTAGTTTTGCAACTACAGGTGAGCTTATTAGACGTCTCACCACCAAACCTTTGTACTTCTTTCACGCAGATGGTTCTGTCTGTCAATGAAAATTGTACTAGAACTTTAGTTAAAAATTACTTCTTCTGGGATGACCTCAGTCCAATTAGTCAACAGAACCTAATGACGTAAATCGGTAGATCGAAATACGATTTCATCGAATAAGCCAAAGACATTAATTTTTTAAACAACATTCTCATCTCGCGAGTTTTAGTTTAAACAGCCACCACATGCCTACTGAAGAGATATCTCCAATTACCGAAAGAAGGCCCAAACCTCTGCGATATGTTAATAGATTACAAGGCTTCTTGGTTTCATCCCTAGTTAAATATTTTCAGTATAGTCCTGGCAGGCATAAAAGCGTAATATTCCAATAGAATAACGATCGACCAAAAAGAAGTGATTAAAAAGATTTTCCTCATACGTCTTATAACCTAGACCGATCACCTTTCCATTAATACAAAACGATCTCTCTGTAATGCAGTTCATTACAGAACAGGATAACGGAACTTGTGTTGATCTATGATGGGTCTCAAAAGTTTAATCGTTCTTTTGACATGTTATCCATTGGTTGTTTATTTTATTCAAATTAATTTTTTTAAACACTCACACACACATACACTCTACTAATCCCATCAATTTGTCATACTGTCGGTCTAATCTTAATAACTGTTTTAAAATTTGGAGAAAAAAAACAGTTTTCATCTTAAATTAACTTTTTAACTTAACTCAAGTGTCGCTAAGATTTGACAGTTGAGGAGGCCACAATTTAGAAAAAAAACGATTTATCTATGAATGCAGCCGTCAAATTCATCAGATATTTTTGCAACAAATTGAAGAAATGAAAAAAAAATAAATATCAATACAGACATCATCTGGCGATGAAAAAGAAAAAAATTGCTGGCAAAAAAAAAATAATTAGGATTTTTTTCTTAGATTTAGTTTTTTGCTCATTTCAAACATTTTTATTATAGCAGCGGCGCGTCTTGTTCAAAAGTTTATTTGTTTGTTTGTTGTTGAGTAGTTTTATGGTTAAAATGGTTTAAAGCTTATCATTGAGGATTTTTTTATGATCGGTTGGTTCTTCGTTGCTTTATTTTTATGGCTAGTGTGTATAGCCTTGGCTTAAGCTGCATTTAAATGTGAAACTGAAACTGATGCAATTTAGCTGCTGTTGCAAAGTTTAGCTAATAAAAAGTTGGTAGTAAAGGATTTAAAAAAAATTATCTTTTAGAGATTTTTCTTCCCCTTTTTTGCGTTTTTGGTTTTATTACTTAGTGATCCAATGTTAAGAATCAGAAGTTATAAAAATATTACAGGGTAAACGAAAAAATGTGCTGAGCTTTTTATTATATTCAGATAGCATATTTGTCTATATGCTACAAAAGTGTAAAATATGCAAAAATATGCTGTAATAAAATGACTAGTTAAAGAAAGATGAATTAATTTTCTTAATATTTTCGGTCACCTTGTGTGCAGATTTTTATGACAAACATGTTGTATTTTGCTGGGCATGGATTGTTGATATGGAAACTTAAGTAAGGAAATTCTCTGCTGTTCAGAAACAGGTACAATCCCAAATGTAAAAAAAAGAGTAAATTCTTGAAGAAATTGTTGATGGCCTCTGAGATGATGATGTCGTTGTTGTTTCTGTTTCATACTCGTACATCAACAACAGTAACAGACAACATTTTATGTTGTTGTATTGTATAATGTAGTTAAGACAGCAAGAACAGTAACAACAATGACAACAGTAACGATGTCATTGACTGACTGACAAGCTTTGTTCAACATAAAACAAGCTACTTTATACAACCGATGACTACAACAAGTACATATAGCTGTTTTTGCTTTTCTTTATCAAACAACAAAAACAGCAACATCAACTTTATTATCAATGTTGTCATCATCGTCAACATCATCATGCCATCATCGCCAACTAACTATCAACGTCATCATCATCATCTTTATACACATAATAATAAGAATTACAAAAAAGAATAAATAATAATCATAAGAAAGAAGATTGCATGCATGCAACATATTAGCCAAACCGACAAACCAACTATACGCCACCTTACTTGCAACATTTTGCTAACAAAAATAAATAAATTTAACCTTAAACTCATACCACTAACTGTGACATCTAGATGTTATCGCTTGATAACAAAACTAGCAGCAGCAGCCGCAACAGCAACAATATTCAACATCAACATCAACTGTTTTTTTTTCATGACACAACATAATACTACGACAACAACGCCAAGTTTCTCACACACAAGTGCAACTGATATGACAAGGTAAAATTTGTGATAAAACATGCAAAGTTTGTAAACAATAACAACAACAACATCAACAAAAATATTGTAATTTTTTGTTTACAAATGCAAAAAATAATTCTCAAAATAAATAAACAGGGGACAATTTTGTTTTTATCGCTGTTGTTTTTCAACATCAACAGCAGCAACAACAACAACAAATACTTGTCTTATATTGATCAAGAAGAATAGAGGCGCAAGATTTTAAACATGAGATTAGGCGAATAATTCAAAATTGCATGCATCAGCAGAAATATTTATGACATTTGAACTGAATCTTCAGGTTTTGAAGTGTTTATGTTGTGTTTAACATAAAATATATTTTATAAAATTATATATTTAAAAAAAGGGGAAGCTGTATTATATTTTAATAAAAGAATACATTAGACTGGCGCCCATGAAATTGTTATTGAGATTTCAAGAGTTTATGAATAAACCTAAAAGCAAAGCTAGCAGACATGACTAATTTGTCTATTAGCTTATTGTCTAATCGATAAAGTATTTGTTAGCCCATGTTTAAAAACTGTTTTATAATATGTATACAAAATATCATTAAAAAAGCTTTTTTACCTAATAAATCTATAGAAAGTTAAAAAAACATGTTTTTAAGAATAAAAGCTTTTTTTACAGAAGTACCAAAGAAAAAGTATTCCGCTCATACAAAAAGTTTTACATCTAAAAGCTTTATTATTAAAAAACTTTTTCACGAACATTAAAATTTTAAACTAAAGGTATATTTTCTAATAAGCTTTTCAATAAAATAAAAAAACAATTATCAAAAGTTTTTTTATGAAAAGTTTTAAAAATTGAGCTTTTTTACACAATAAAACTAAAGAAAGTTCCAAATATTAGTTTCTTAAAATAAAACTTATTTTCACTGAACAACTTTTTCGAATAGTACTAATTTTTATATTGTTAAGAGTAAAAATATTACGAAAGCTTTTTTATATTTATTTTTTTAAATTTAATCAAAGAAAGAGCTTTTCTACAAAAAAAAAAAAAAAAAACTTTCTATTAAAAAGCATTTGCACTATAAAGCTTTAGCAGTAAATTGCCTTTTAACTAAAAGTTTTTAACTAAAAAGCTTTTCACAAAGAAGCTTGACCCATTAAGCTTTTTTACTAGAAGCTTATTTTACAATTTTTTTTCATAAAAGCTTTTTCACTTAAATCATTTTAAAATTTGTTTATAAGAAGTGTTTTCATAAAAAAAATTTCTTAAAAGAATTAATAGCTTTTTTATTTCAAAAGAGCTTTTTTCACTATTAGAGTTTTTTACTGAAAATTTTTTTACAAAACTTTTTTACTTAAAGCATTTTTACTTAAATCATTTTCAATCAATTTTTATTTATAAGAAGCCTTTTTACAAAAAAGCTTTTGTACTAAAAAGTATTTTTACTCGTTTTATAAAAACCTTTTTGAATAAAAATATGTATGAAAACGCCTTTTACACCAAAAGTTTGTTCTATTGACTTTTTCCAAAAAATGGCTTTACCAAAAAATTTGATCCTTAGGAGAACGTTTTTTTAAGCTTTTTTTGGAAAAGATAAGTTTTCTTTCAAATAAAAATATTTTATCCTTAAAAGCTTTTTTATTAAAAAAATTATTTAAAAGTTTTTTTATTTAAAAGCTTTTTTCAAAATAGATTCCTCTTTAAAACGAAAAAGCTTTATCAAAAAATTTGTGTCTGGTAGAGCTTTTTTTTAACTTTTTGGAAATAAAAAGCTTTTTTCACTGAAAAGCTTTTCCACTAAAAAGCTTTTAATATCATTCAGTCATTTCCTGCTTGTTCTCTATAAAAGCAAAAGAAAACTTTCAACAAGCTAGTAACTCTCCTCTAAAAAAACACAAATTATAAAAAGTCATAAAATCTTTACAGTCAAGGCTATAAATATAGTTTCAAATCCTTCACTTCTTTCTTGCTTATGTTATTATACCCTTAATAAATTTTTAAACACGATTTGTAATGGGCTTTAAAATTTTACATTATAAGCTTGCTCAAGTAATTAAAAAAAAAGTAAAGAAAAACTTTATTCTTTTACTTCTTTTTTACTTGTCTGTTCTTTTCTATATATTTATGACTTTGCTGTTGTCTGCAGCAAAAATCGTAAAAATATAACTTTAAGCAAAAGATGAAAAACTTGTGCATAAATTTCTATACGGAAGCATTACCTCATATAAGACGCTTGATGGTTGTTTAAAGCGTACAAAAGTGAAGTGAATTTTACCATTAAGTATGTATTGGCCTCCGGTATTAAGCGGTAAATTATTAATGTCTCAATTGTGGTGACGCGACGTTGAGAGATGTAAGGAAGTTTAATTTATTTTTTTGCAGAAATTTTAATTGCAAATTATTTTCAACAGATGCATGGTATTGGACAGATAGTTAATAAGTTTTTTTAGGATTCTATTCTGTAATTATAATGTCGACTTTATAGTTTGCAAAGTTTTTAATTTAGGCGACTATTTGTTGTTGAGGCAACAACAATTTAAGCTAATTTTATTTATTACAATCAAAACTATATTTGCTACAATTAAACTAAGAGATTTTAAAACAAAATTTCTTTGAAATATTTTATAAAATTCAAGTTATTTATATATTTATATTGTTTATTTATAAATTTACTAATTTAACAAACTTCTAATAAATAAATAAATTTATTTTTTTAGAGAAATAATAAAATATTAACAAAATTTGTAGTTCAATTTTTTACACATGTTTGAAACAATAAACCAAATGTTAATAAAATAAAATACATAATCTGTGCATGTAAACTACTACATACATACACACATTTCTACATAGCCCTGAAATTTTAGAAGTCATAATTTTTAGCGCTACCAAAAACCAACAAAAAAAAGAGTCATAAATTCGACAGGTCATGCACGTCACTTGTAACTTCCTCTCAAATGAATCTTGTGACATTTATTGCCGCTCAATCCAAGCATGAATGACTTTATGAAGGCAGAACAACAACAACAGCAACAACATATAGATAGTAGGAAACCAACATTTTAATTCACATGTTCAAATTACTATGACTACGTTAAACAAAGAAATACGACTACAATATCAGTCATTCCATATACACAAGAAAGAACACACACACATACAACTTCACCATTTGTATAGGACATAGTGCATATGAGACTCTGTATTTCGATGACATTTGGTTAGTTAGTGCCTCTGAGTTTTGTCCGAAAATAAAACAGCCAAGAACAGTTTTCCTCTGTACAAGAACCATGTGTTCGTTTTCACCCAAAAAGAGACAATATAATTTATAGATCGTTTTTTTTTTTTTATTTTGTAATTTAAAATGAATCTCAAAATAAATACATGTCATTTTTTTTGGAAGTTGTAGTTTTAGGGATGACTCGATGACTTTTGTAATTGATGTTAAATTTTGTGGCAATCAGATTTACTGGGCTGATGATAAACGTGGAAGCTGCATTTATACGAAGATTTTAAATCATTTACAACTTAGATTTTACCCTAAACTTAATAAATACACATGCAGAAATTTGTATAAATAAAGAACCATATAGGAACTTATCTCCTCAAGTTCTAAATGTTCTTTTAAAGGTCAAAAATTAAATAGTTTGATGTAAAAATCTGGTAGATATTGATTAAGATATATGTATACTATACATTGTATAGGTCATTTACAAAGCTTTTTACAACGCCATAAACAACAATATTATCTTAAAAAAAGAAACTTTAAAAATTTTTCACTAAAAAATGTTTTTTACAAAAAATTAATAAAAAGTTTTTATGAAAAAAGCTTAATTAATAAAAAGCTTTTTATAAAAAAGCTTAATTAATAAAAAGCTTTTTTACGAAAAAGACGCAATTCAAAAAAAGCTTTTTAAATATTTTTTGTAAACAGCTTAATTTGTAAAAAGTCTTTTTATGAAAAAAGCTTAATTCGTAAAAAGCTTTTTAACAAAAGACATTTTATCTAAAGTTTTATAGATGTTTTTTACAAAAAGATTTAAAAAAGTTTTTATGGAAACAGTTTTTTTCATAAAAAGTTTTTTTTTTTAACAAAACAATTTAAAACATTTTTTATGAGAAAACATTATTCATAAAAAGCCTTATAACAAAAGGTTTTAAAGAATACTTTTTTTACAGAAGACTTTTTTTCAAAAAAAAATCTAAAAAAGCATTAAAAATCATTTAAAGATTGTTTCATAAAAAGCTTTTTTCTAAAGTCTTTAAGACTTTTTTCACGAAAATAGTAATAATCAAATAATGTTTAATGCTTTTAAAAGCTGTATCAAAAAAAAATCTTAAAAAAGCTGAAAAAAAAAGAAAAAGCTTTTTTAATAGAATTCTTTAGGATTCAATTTTTTAAAACTCTTTTTCTCATAAGATGTTTTAATATTAATAAAAAAACTCATTTTTATTAAAGATATTTTCATAAAAAGATTTTTTAATGATTTTTTTAAAAAGCTTTAAAGAAACATTTTTCTTACAAAGCTTTTTATAAAAAAATTTAAAAGATATTTTTTACTAAAAAGTTTATAAACATTCTTCATAAAATGCTTAAAAGAGTTTTTTCATAAAATTGTTTAAATAATTTTTTTTTATAAAAAGTTAGAAAAAGCTTTTCTCATAAAAAGCTTTTTCAAAAAAGTTTAAAAAAACTTAATAAGCTTAATTAAGCTTTTTCATAAACAAAAAGCTTAAAAAAGATTTTTCACAAAAAGATTAAAATGGCTGTTTTCATAAAAAACTTTAATATGCTTTATTAATTAAAAGCTTTATTCATAAAAGACTTGTATAATTTTATTTAAAAAACTTAACAAAGTGGCCTCCGGTAGGTTAGTGGTTAGTATTCTAGTCTGGTAGACCGGAGGTGGTGGATTCGATTCCCACCCGTGGCACTGGTTAAGGAGCGCACAACAGACCCGATAGAGACCTAGGTGTATTTCTTCGGATTTGATGTGTATACATCCTCCTTTCTAACTAACAAAACGTTTTTCCATAAAAAGCTCAAAGGAGCTTTTTTCATTAAAAGTTAAAAAAAAAAATGTTTCATTAAAAGCTTTAAATAACATTTTCATAAATGTTTAAATAAATTTATTTATAATGTTTTAAGGAAACACAAATAAAAAAATATATCAAAAGTTTCAAAAGCTCTGTGCTAATCAAATTTGAATTATGAATATATTTATTTAACAAAAATATTAACGCTTTATTTATCATAATAAATTGTCAAAAGTAGCAGATCATTTCATAAAGCAAACATATTAAATATTTCATTCTTATTGATTATATCAAACATAAATACATCTGTTTAAAACTACAACAACAGCAACAACAACTAAAACACTACAAACACAAAATAAAACATAAATAATGAAAAAAATTTATAAATGTTCCAAAACGATGTTGGAACATGAAATCCAGCTAGTAAGTGGGAGGGTATAATAAAATGCAATCTAATAAATTATAAAAACCGCCAGTCACATCACTGACGAACAACATTTTCAGAAATTTGTTAAGGCTCCATAAATAATAAAACAACAAATAAACATATTTTTTTTGTTGATTTTAATGTTTTAGGCAACAAAAGCAAAATATGAACGAACAACTAAATTTGATACTAAAGAAATTACAGAAAAAAAAAAAAAAAAAAACAACAGTAAAAACACATGTACCAGTCGTCATAAATATTTTAATAAAAATATAAGAATCACAAATAAAAAACAACCACAACAACAACAGAAAATGTCAAATGAATAATGTTTTATTAGTTTTGTGATCACATAGATCATCAACTCATTGTTGTGTCTACAATTTTGATTTCTCCAACAAATCTAACAAATAATTTGTGTCTATAAAATCCGCAACAGCAACAACAACAACAATTACTTTGTATTTAGAAGTCTGGCATTTATTTAGTTCAACTATTTTAAATCACTAAAAGCTAATATTTCTTCTCAACATGATCATGATCGCCATCTACATTATGATCTTTATATTTATTGGCGTCTAATGAAAATAAAAGTTTACCGTTATCACTAAATTTCTAGTTGTACATAAATACATACATTTATACATACATATGTCCATACATTTATACATACATACGTTACGCTAGACTTACAGCCAGAATAGAATATCTGTCTGTCTGTCTGTCTGCCTACTGCATGAGCGAAAGGGAGTGAGTGTTTGCTTATTGTTTGGTGGTTGTTTCTTGCGATCTTAGTTCTAAATAAGTGATGATGACGATAGTAATCATAATTATGAAGTTCTGGTACCCTCTTGTGTTTTATACAAAAAAAATATATTGTTGATATGAAAAATAATATTTATGTAGTCATACTACATAAAAATAAGAGATTGTCATATCTGACGTTTTAGCTATAAATCACCAACGAACGGGAACATTTAACATTTAATAAACTATACAATGACAACAACGTCTTCTACAGCAACAGCTTTAGACATAAGAACTGATCTGAAGCAGTAATAGCAATAAAATTTTAGTTGGAAGCTCTCAGCTCGAATGAAGATGCCAAATCAGATGTGTTGTTAGATTTATAGGATATCTTTTGGGGGATTTGCTCCAAAGAATTTTGAATAAAGAGGATCTATTATAGATCATTTGCGAATAAATTACTGCAGCGAATAAAAAGTTTAAAAATAGCTTTTTGTGATTTTCATTTACAAGGTTTTTTAGTGAAAAGAAAAAAGTTTTCTTATGATTTTATGCAAAAAGCAGATAAAATCTGCTAAAATCTGAATGATTATATAAAAGTTTTTATCGATAATTATTTTTAAGAAGAAAGTTTAATTATTTACGAAAAAAGCTTTTTAAATTTTATAAAAAACTGTTTTAAAAAAGTCTTTTTAAGATCTAACGCAAGAATCTATTTAGACTATTATCAAAAAGATCTAACGCAAGAATCTATTTAGACTATTATCAAAAAAAAAACGTGTTTAATTTTATTGAAAAAAGTTTTTTATACAAACAACTTTTTTAAGCTTTCTATGGGCAAAAAGCTTTTTTATAGAAAAAGTTATTTTTATATTTTTATAGAATGAGCATTTTTGAAAATACTTTAATTAGTTAAGGTAAAAGCTTTTTAGATTTTATGAAAGAAGTAGATTTTTCAAGCTTTTATAAAAAACGTCTTTAAAGCAAAAATGGTTTTATAGAAAAAGCTTTTTGAAATATTTTATATACATATTTTTTATAAAAAATGCTTTATTTAATTATTTATGGAAAAAGCTTTCTGTGGCAAGGTCTTTAAACATTATAGCAGATGTTTCTTATTTAAGCTTTTGGAATGAGACTTATAAGGGTTGAAAAAAAACTTTTTTTGATGTTTAAAATAAGTTTTTTTATGTTTTTTTAGCTTTTATGCTTTTTAAAAAAACTTTTTTATAGAAAAAGCTTTTAGTCATCCTTTTATAGATAAAACTTGAATGAAGCCCTTTGTGATGAAGCTTTTTATGGATAACGTTTTTTTATTGAAAGACTATTGCGATTTAGCATTTCAAGGAATACTTTTTTGAAGTTTTTATGTAAAAAGCTTTATTAAGCTATTTATTGAAAAAGCTTCATTAAACAATTTATTGAAACAGATTCATTAGGCTTTAAATGACAAAATCTTTAACTATTATAGAAGAAGTTTGTTTTTTTTTTAAATAGTTTATGGAAATTTAAAAAATATATATATTTTCCAGTTTTTTACGTACTTTACAAACTAATTGAAAAAGCTCTTACGAATTAGCGTATTGAAAAAAACATTTTACCCTTTTCTTCTTAAATACACGTGTAGAAAGCTTGACTCCTTTTTAAACGACAGTGATTTCAGATTTCAGAAGAATAATTTTAAGATTACTTCTTCACATAAATCAAAGCATTGCCAGCATTTTAAATTATTGTAAAATTGTCCCTTTTTTAAGTGTAAAATTCTAATATTCTTTTTAATAATTTTAAATTTTATGTTAATTATTATTTGTTATTATTATCTAAATACTAAATAGTATCTAAATCAAATTAAAAATACAACAACAACCCAACACACACACACATATATATATTGTAAACATGAACATTGTCGTTTTGTTTCGTTTATTTTCTCCATATCACCGATGAAAAACTATAAACAAATTATCGCATACATTAAATGTTTAACCCTTTACAAAGCGGTGCCTTATTTGTCATACATAACATGAAAAAAAACACTGAAAAAACAACAATAATAAACTACATATGAAAATGTAAAATGTACGTAAAACGTGTGGTTTCCCTCCCTACAAATTTTCCAGTCAAAGTCGCTGAAATAGAATTTAAAGTGAAATAAATGTAAAAACACAACAACAACAACATACAAGGAAATTCAATTGAAAAATTTGTTTTAATTACTGTTTGGAAAAAGCGCACCAAGAATATTATTTAGAAGTGTTTTGATTTATTTGTTGTAAATGGAAGAAAAAAAAAACTACATACAGCCTTTGCATGTCATGTTGCAGAGTTGCAACATTGCAACGGATACGTACATATATACATATGTATGTATGTGAACTGGCAATTGCCACCAGAGCGTTATAGCGTACCGTATACAATACGTCTTTTGGCATAAATGTTGCTGCCACAATAGCGGCAGTGTTAGCAGTACAAGAATCCAGCCACAAATATAAACGAAAATACTGCAATTCAACTGCAAGTGCTGTTAATGTCAACTAATGTTTCAGTCTAGTAGTTCTTCTGTAGCTGCAGAAGTTCCCTTCTTTTTTGTGTGTTGTTTTTGTTATAGTTGAGAGTTTAGTTGGTGCTGGAGATAATGTTAAACAGTAGGGCACTTTTTATCAGCAGCTGGCAAGGAAGTTTGAAATGTAACTAGAACTAGAAAAGAATTAGAACTGAACTAGTACTAAACTAGTAGTGAACTAATACTGAACTAGAACTTAACTAGAACTGAACTAGAACTGAACTAGAAATGAACTAGAACTGAACTAGAACTGAACTAGAACTGAACTAGAACTGAACTAGAACTGAACTAGAACTGAACTAGAACTGAACTAGAACTGAACTAGAACTGAACTAGAACTGAACTAGAACTGAACTAGAACTGAACTAGAACTGAACTAGAACTGAACTAGAACTGAACTAGAACTGAACTAAAATTGAACTAGAACTGAACTAAAACAAAAGCTTCAAAATTTAAAAGAGAGTGTATTGATTTGTGATTGCTGTTCTAGTGGGGGTGTCTGTGTAAAAATCTTTTTAATGTTTATGCCCTGAATGCCCTTAATATTTAAATAACAATTTCTTAGAATTCTTACCTAAATATTACAAAAATAACGGTTTAATGTTGTACTATTATTTGTTTTAATTTTGTTGTTATTTTTTTTTGTAGGATCGTTTCTACCTCTCTGCTGTGGATAAACGGTGGCACGCTAGCTGTCTTCAATGTTATGCATGTCGACAACCCCTCGACCGGGAATCATCATGTTATTCGCGCGACGGTAATATTTACTGCAAAAGCGATTATTATAGGTGAGCTTAACTTGTAATTCTTTTTTATAAATAATAACAAAAACAAAACCAACAATATACATAAAATAGTACATATAATAATCTAAGTAAGAATTTTGTGCACATTTAAAACATGTAAGGCAATAAGAGTGTTTCTAAGAAACACCTTCTAACAACCTCCCTGAATTAAAGAAGAAAACTACAACAACAACAACAAAATAATAATAAAATCTGCCATGCAAAAAAGACGTCTTTGAAAATCGTCCCAAACAATCAGGCAATGCAGTGAAATGACGATGACGTTTAAGTTTTATTTCGGGCCCACTTGTCTTGTTTTTCTTGAACGTGTTGTTTATTTTGTAAGTTTCTTCTTTATGTCTGTTTCAGAATTATACAAACTCTGGTATGATTGTATGAAACGGATCTGGTTTAATGTTGAAGAAAAAAACAACAAACATAAAACCTCTTGAAAATGCAAAAACTTTAAGCTTTTATTATGCAGTTTTAGTGTTGTTTTACTGGTAGGTGCTTCCATTACATTACACAGCCATGTGTGTACTCACTCGTCATTGTAGCTTGGAATACTTTCGGTTCTGGCAAAAGAGGAAAAAAACTTTAAATAAAAACAAAAGAACAACAACTGATGAATCGCTGATAAACCTTAAGGCTACATGCTAAGACAGTGACTATAAAATGATTTCTAAACACGCAAATGAAATATTAATGCAGTTACTAGAAGTTTTACGAGTAGTCATAGTAGTTGAAGTTGTATGTACTAGTTGCTGTAGCAGTAGTAAAAATAGTTAAGCAGTAGTTTAAGCTTACACTCCGCTTCTGTCCGTCTGTCTGTCAGTCAGTCTGCTGCTCTATCTGACTGCCTGCCTGTTTGACTGTCTTTGTAGTCGGCGGTTTTGTTTTTTATATTCTTTTTCAATAACTTTGGAGTTTTTTTTGGCGGCAAATTAAGCAGACCGTAACATACGTCTGAAAACAAACCGCTGAAGAAGCACTAGCTTAGCTAAGCAGAAGGAAGAGTCATGTGCTAAAGTTAAGAATATCAAAAAAAAAAAAAAAGAATTAATGCTGAGAATTTCGTAGCTATAAAACCTGGTCAAAATATACAACAACTTAAGCCATAAAACTCTACAGGAGAGTAAGGCTATAATAATATGAAAATAAAATAAATGTTTTTTTAAACACTCTGGGTGATGCAAGTGTCTGCCGCTGTTAAAAACTAAACAGTAAGGGGGATTTGTATAGAGGCGAGATACAGTTAATCAAGACATTTGACAGATGGTCATGTGAACCATAAAATTAATCTTCTTAAGTTCTAGTTTAGTTCTAGTTCAATTCTACTTCAGTTCTAGTTCAGTTCTAGTTCAGTTCTAGTTCAGTTCTAGTTCAGTTCTAGTTCAGTTCTAGTTCAGTTCTAGTTCAGTTCTAGTCTGCATTGCCTGATTGTTTGGGACGATTTTCAAAGACGTCTTTTTTGCATGGCAGATTTTATTATTATTTGTTGTTGTTGTTGTAGTTTTCTTCTTTAATTCAGGGAGGTTGTTAGAAGGTGTTTCTTAGAAACACTCTTATTGCCTTACATGTTTTAAATGTGCACAAAATTCTTACTTAGATTATTATATGTACTATTTTATGTATATTGTTGGTTTTGTTTTTGTTATTATTTATAAAAAAGAATTACAAGTTAAGCTCACCTATAATAATCGCTTTTGCAGTAAATATTACCGTCGCGCGAATAACATGATGATTCCCGTCGAGGGTTGTCGACATGCATAACATTGAAGACAGCTAGCGTGCCACCGTTTATCCACAGCAGAGAGGTAGAAACGATCCTACAAAAAAAAATAACAACAAAATTAAAACAAATAATAGTACAACATTAAACCGTTATTTTTGTAATATTTAGGTAAGAATTCTAAGAAATTGTTATTTAAATATTAAGGGCATTCAGGGCATAAACATTAAAAAGATTTTTACACAGACACCCCCACTAGAACAGCAATCACAAATCAATACACTCTCTTTTAAATTTTGAAGCTTTTGTTTTAGTTCAGTTCTAGTTCAATTTTAGTTCAGTTCTAGTTCAGTTCTAGTTCAGTTCTAGTTCAGTTCTAGTTCAGTTCTAGTTCAGTTCTAGTTCAGTTCTAGTTCAGTTCTAGTTCAGTTCTAGTTCAGTTCTAGTTCAGTTCTAGTTCAGTTCTAGTTCAGTTCTAGTTCAGTTCTAGTTCAGTTCTAGTTCAGTTCTAGTTCAGTTCTAGTTCAGTTCTAGTTCAGTTCTAGTTCAGTTCTAGTTCAGTTCTAGTTCAGTTCTAGTTCAGTTCTAGTTCAGTTCTAGTTCAGTTCTAGTTCAGTTCTAGTTCAGTTCTAGTTCAGTTCTAGTTCAGTTCTAGTTCAGTTCTAGTTCAGTTCTAGTTCAGTTCTAGTTCAGTTCTAGTCAGTTCTAGTTCAGTTCTAGTTCAGTTCTAGTTCAGTTCTAGTTCAGTTCTAGTTCAGTTCTAGTTCAGTTCTAGTTCAGTTCTAGTTCAGTTCTAGTTCAGTTCTAGTTCAGTTCTAGTTCAGTTCTAGTTCAGTTTTAGTTCAGTTCTAGTTCATTTCTAGTTCAGTTCTAGTTCAGTTCTAGTTCAGTTCTAGTTCAGTTCTAGTTCAGTTATAGTTCAGTTCTAGTTCAGTTCTAGTTCTAGTTCAGTTCTAGTTCAGTTCTAGTTCAGTCCTAGTTCAGTTCTAGTTCAGTTCTAGTTCAGTTCTAGTTCAGTTCTAGTTCAGTTCTAGTTCAGTTCTAGTTCAGTTCTAGTTCAGTTCTAGTTCAGTTCTAGTTCAGTTCTAGTTCAGTTCTAGTTCAGTTCTAGTTCAGTTCTAGTTCAGTTCTAGTTCAGTTCTAGTTCAGTTCTAGTTCAGTTCTAGTTCAGTTCTAGTTCAGTTCTAGTTCAGTTCTAGTTCAGTTCTAGTTCAGTTCTAGTTCAGTTCTAGTTCAGTTCTAGTTCAGTTCTAGTTCAGTTCTAGTTCAGTTCTAGTTCAGTTCTAGTTCAGTTAGTTCAGTTCTAGTTCAGTTCTAGTTCAGTTCTAGTTCAGTTCTAGTTCAGTTCTAGTTTAGTTCTAGTTCAGTTCTAGTTCAGTTCTAGTTCAGTTCTAGTTCAGTTCTAGTTCAGTTCTAGTTCAGTTCTAGTTCACTTCTAGTTCACTTCTAGTTCACTTCTAGTTCACTTCTAGTTCACTTCTAGTTCACTTCTAGTTCACTTCTAGTTCACTTCTAGTTCACTTCTAGTTCAGTTCTAGTTCAGTTCTAGTTTAGATCTAGTTCAGTTCTAGTTCTATTCTAGTTCAGTTCTAGTTCAGTCGTAAATTAATTTCACAAACTTTAGAACTATTTTATGAATATCCTTAGTTGTTCCCCACAACTCACCTGTATTAAACGCCCACAACCCGCACAGGGTGGACTACAATTTGGTTTTGTTTCAGTCGCAGATTCTGGACTACTGGGCGGTCCATATGGTTCCGTTTTAAATGATATACCCGAATTTGTTTCATCATTATCACCATCCGGACATTCCGTTTGATTACGATTAATGGCATATTTTATGGAAGATTCATCAAATGTTGCCTGTTCCGCCGTTTCATAGCTAAAATTACAAGAACTTTAATGGGATGTTGCATCAAAATCACAATTACATTTATAGTTCAGTAAATAATAAGTATTATAGAGAAACAAATGATAAAAGCTTTTTTTATTCAAATGAGTTTTTTTTTACCTTCTAAATGCCACACTATATGCTGCCGCCGCTGCACTAAATGGTTTTGTACTGTGTTCACAGATATCGGGACACGTTGAGCAGGATCGAAATAAAAATTGATTACTATGATTACTATTACTACTGCTATTTGCACCTGCAGCACTGCCACAATGTGCGCTCCCTTGATGTGCTACAGGTGGTGTTGGACTTTTTTCCCTTGCACCTGGCCCAAGAAATCTTGCGCTCTGCTGCTGTTTTTTTTTTGTTTTGTAAAAAGAGAAAAAGAAATATATATTTATAAGATGAAATATAAAGTGTGATGTTTAAATAATAATAAATTTAAATTTAATTTTAAATTTTGAAACAAACTTTTTTCACAGAAATTCAATTTCTGAAAAATAAGCATTTCCTTTTCATTTTCAAAGGTTAATTAGTGGAAAAAAGTAAATTTGACATGTGTTTGTAGTTGACACTTTTCAACAGTCTGACTTTTGATTTTTTTTTAATTTCAAAATCAAAGGATATGAATATAAAATGTGTTTGAGTTTGATTATTATTTCTATTCTTAAGATTACACAGACAGACGTTTGTGTAAAAACTTATATCTTTTTACTTTATAATTTGGGTATTTCTGTCTGCTGTTTGTTTTTTGTTCATTTTAAAAAAAAAGCTAAAAATAATTCTTTATTTTTTTATTAAAATCCCTACAATTTTCATTCGTGTAGATGTCAACGTACAAATACAACTGTCTAATTAAAATTTGTATTTTTACAACAAAAAACAAAAACTTTTCTTCTTGTTTATTAAAATTGAATAAAAATACATGTTTGATTAAAGATTTAACAAAAAAAAACTTGTTAGTTTCTATTTAAAGGAAAAACACATGAAGAAATATTTTTCAGATTATTTTTTGTTTTTTTTTTTTTAGAAATTTGTTTAGAATTCTCTTGTGTAATGTTGCAGTGATGCATTCATCATCAACATTTTCGTCATTCTATAAGCATTTCAATATTGATAAAAATATTATGTCCGTTAGACTGTCAGTTTGTCATTTTTTTCTTGTTTAGTTGTTCTAGGGTTACAAATGTTATCAACTGTTCGTCAGTCATGTATGTCTCTTTATTCTTTGACTTTCTGATTCAGGCATTCGGAAATCTTTTAAAATAAAAAAAAACTGATAATATTTTTT
Source organism: Lucilia cuprina (assembly GCF_022045245.1). NCBI lineage: Eukaryota > Metazoa > Arthropoda > Insecta > Diptera > Calliphoridae > Lucilia > Lucilia cuprina. The sequence goes on from NC_060954.1 coordinate 60,917,837, forward strand.
ATTTTGAATTGTCAATTTAATTTGTTGTTTATTTTGTTGTCATTTTTTTTTGTAAAACTCATTATATTTTTTAACAAAACCTAGGAGAATTAAAAAAATATTGCTGCAGTATCATTTATTTTAGTACTAAACAAATAATCATAAACGAGTGCAAAGACCTGTTAGAAATGACCTTATTTTCAAAAAAAATATATATATATACTATAGTAAAGAATTGTATAAAATTTTGTCTTTAAATATTTAAGATGCCATTAGAAGAATCTACGATAAAAGTGCTTCTTAGATGCTTTGCTGTATTTCTCCTAAAATGTCAGTTTAATTCTAGTTCAATTCGAATTGAGTTTAAGCTTAATCCTAGTTCAGTTCTAGTTCAGTACTAGTTAAGTTCTAATTCAAGTTCAGTTTTGGTTCAGTTCTAGTTTAGTTCTAGTTCAGTTCTAGTTCAGTTCCATTTCAGTTCTAGTTCCGTTCTAGTTCAGTTCTAGTTCAGTTCTAATTTAGTTCTAGTTCAGTTCTAGTTCAGTTCTAGTTCAGTTCTAGTTCAGTTCTAGTTCAGTTCTAGTTCAGTTCTAGTTCAGTTCTAGTTCAGTTCAGTTCTAGTTCTGTGCTAGTTCAGTTCTAGTTTAGTTCAGTTCTAGTTCTGAACTAGAGTTCAGTTCTTGTTCAGTTTTTGTTCAGTTTTTGTTCAGTTCTTGTTCAGTTCTTGTTTAGTTCTTGTTTAGTTCTTGTTCAATTCTTGTTCAGTTCTAGTTCAGTTTAAGTGCAGTTCTAGTTCAGTTCAGTTTTAGTTCGGTTCTAGATCAGTTCTAGTTCAGTTCTAGTTCAGTTTAGTTTTAGTTCGGTTCTAGTTCAGTTATATTTAAGTTCTTGTTCAGTTCTAGTTTAGTTTTAGTTTAGTTCTAGTTCTAGTTCAGTTCTAGTTCAGTTCTAGTTCAGTTCTAGTTCAGTTCTAGTTTAGTTCTAGTTCAGTTCTAGTTCAGTTCTAGTTCAGTTCTAGTTCAGTTCTAGTTCAGTTCTAGTTCAGTTCTAGTTCAGTTCTAGTTCAGTTCTAGTTCAGTTCTAGTTCAGTTTTAGTTCAGTTTTAGTTCAGATTTATTTCAGTTCTAGTTCAGTTCTTGTTCAGTTATAATTCAGTTATAGTTCAGTTCTGTTACAATTTTGTTCTAGTTGTAATTCAGTTGTATTTCATTATTTTTTTTAATTTAAAAATAGAATTAACTAAAGAATAGTTTTAATATATTTATAAATTTTCAAAATCAATCGATCAATGTCGAATAATGCATAAGAATAATTTGAACAATATATTAATTACAATTACAAAAAATTCTATTAAACTTACCCAATGCATCACAGGGCGCTCTTCGGTGCAGACGCCCATGTGCGTCTTTTGAGATATCACGAGGTTTGGTTCCAACGATGCTTATTTGGCAGTGCGGCGGCAGGATGTTGTATTTTATTCTGACGTATTGTGGAAATTTTTCTTTTCGTAAATTTAAATTTCAAATTTGCACACAACCAACAACGGCTTAACTTTTTTATGGGTAAATTAAAGCTCAATGGTTAGAGAAAAACCAATTTTAAAAACACTTTTTCTTAAAGTTTTGCACTAAATAGAGAAATAAAAAAAAAAACATTTTTGGAATAGAATTAGATTTTGTTCAATTTGAAAAAACAACTTATTTATTTAGTCCTTTTTTAAAAATATTTGTTTTTATGTTGGACACCGGAAGCTTGAAAATCTTGTGGATAATTCACACATTAAATTTTTTTTGTCACAAAATATGTGGGACCCACACATAAATATTTGTTTTTTTTTTGTTTATTAATTTTTTTCTTTTCTTTAAGATTTATATTATTTTCAGCGCCAGCAGGTATTCAATAAATTCACACAAAAATATTTTTTTTAACCAAAAAAAATAATAACAAACTGATACCACAACGACCTTCCCAATATTATGCACAAGAAAAAACCTTAAACCAAAAACCAATTCACAGTCATCTGATCTAAAAGTATGATCTGTAAACAAAAGTTGAAGAAAAAAAGTAATTTAAACTAAGAAGAGCTCAAGCAAACAGCCATCCAGCTAGCTAGCCACCAACCAACCACCTTTAGCTTTAAAACAAAGCTACAGTTTAGAGTTTTAATTTTCTTTAGCTGGGTTTGGCTTTGACTTTATTTGTTAGACGACAACGACGGTCTTGACTTGAGCTCTTCGTCCCCACATTTATTTAAGGAAACGAGACTTAATGTAGTTGTTGTTTGTTGTACATGTAAAGTGTCCAAAATGTTGACAATTTTTAACTTAATTTATGACATTAATTTAGAGACGCTATACAAAGTATTAGAATACGAAAAAATTAACCCTAAATAAAGAAGCAGCCAAAAAATAACTTATGAAAAGTAGCTGCAAATGAACAAATTTAAAAGAAATGAAAAAAAAAATGAAAACATTGTTTTTGACCCTCTCCTCGTTAGAACATGCAATAAAAAGATGCAAAATAGTGATAAGAAATCTTTTGAACTTAGAAAAGACACATTTTTTTTACGATCACAAAATGTACAACTGTTTATGGAATACAACACTTCAGATGATTTAATTAGTGGCAATTATAGATTTATACAATTGGTAAAGAGTAGCGATGAGCAGAGAGTGATGAATGATCTCTCGGACTATTATGTGTTTAAGCAAAAGAGAAAGAGCTTTTCTGCTTCACATGTATCACACATGTAAAAAAAAACTAAGGAACACAATCAGAGAGTTAATTTTTACGCTGATGTATCGAAATAGAGAAAACTCTTTGAGTAGTTTTGCCAAGAGAAAGCAAAAGAGCTTTTTGCCGATACTCGCTATTTTAAAGCACCGTCACCTTCGTAAGGAGAATGAATTTTGTCTTTCCACTTGTAAGGCTTATAATACAGTCTTGTGACGTTATTTATCCTATTGTAGGGAGGTGGAATTGGTGATTCCACCTAAATGGCAACCAGTCTTGAGGTCCTAACGGAGAAAATTAGCGGTTTAATCTAAAAAATTAATGGTCAGTTTCAAGTGGCGACTACCTTTGCAATGTGTTACAAAAATAACGTCCAGATGTTTTTTAAGGAAAAATCATTCCTTTTAGAACAGCAGTTTTGTATTGGAAAAAGTAAATGAGAGTAAAACTAATCGTCAATATATTAGTTATTGTTTATTACTGAAACTTTGCATCGATTGCTGTTAATGGCTCCGATTTTATAAGTTTAAGCAAAAGTTAAAGAGCTCTTTGCCGATACCTTTCACCTTGGTAAAGTGGAAACAGTTTGTCTTTCTATAATGTTAATGTATTAAGCCTATTTGCTACATACAGGAGAGGATCCAGCTCAAACGTTTTGGATTTTTGGTTTTGGTGGGGGGCTAAATTTTCCTTTTTCCTACCCCTTGGATCCACGCCTGACTTCTTATGTATATTAGTAAAAATATATGAGACTAAATTTAGAGTTATATGAAGTTCAGCTCTGACCGGAATAACTGTACAGTTTAAATGGCGTTCTCACAAGCGACCACAAGCTACCAACCATAAATATAAACGATTACTGAAACGCACCTTTGTTTTACTTTAGAACAACAGGAATAAGTAGATTTAGGGATGTCCGTCGGTATGTTTGTCAAAATCAAAAGTCATCTTGGTGATCCAAAACATAGATCATTCTATCACATATTCTTTCTACAACTATTTAAAATGGATATATCTCGGATGATTTGTTCTCTATATGGACGACAACGACAAAATGGAAATCTTTTAAGAAACCTTTCATTTGATATGCATAAGAAAAGAACAATGTTTTCGATGTACTTCCAGGACTTAAGAATTCGCCTCAAAATTTTTTTGCCGATTAACAAACTACAAACTCTTGAACGAGTAAAATTGAGCAATCGTAATGTACCAAAAGATCTATGAGATCTCAATACCAAAACCTACCGCTAGAGGCTTTTGAACATACACCGGCGAATAGAGAGGTAGATGAAAATTTTGAAAGATTTTCCAATATATTATTGTTTAAAAATCAACTACATTAAATTTGCCCTTAAACAAACTTCCCAGAGTGTTATTGCTAATAAAACAATTGTGTCTGTGTATATGTACGAATGAGTAACAGTTTAAAACGGGCAGTTTTTTTTTTTTGTCAAATGTAAAGCGATAATAAAAATAAATAAAATTTTACAGATATAATGTTAGAGATAATAGTTAATACCACTAAACTACTATGACAACAACTACTACTACTTTAAAAGTCAACAGCAATTTCTGCTAATACTACTTAAATACTATACTATTAACTATTCTTCTTTCTTGTTAATAAAGATGATGATCTAAAACGTTTAATTTTCTTAGTTAAAAAAAAAATGAAAAAAAAAACAATTTAGTTGTTTTGATGTGATGTCAGGTAGTCACAGGAAAAACGTCTTCATTCATGTTACATTTTAAAATATAGAAAAAAAAAAATAAAAATTATTTATGAATTTTTACAGACAATGTCATAAATTTACAATAAGAAATGTAGGCGGGCATGGAGTATATATTTATTATGCAATCCTGCTAAAGATAATGTTGTTTTGAAAAAAAGATTGAATTGAAATTAATATCAAGTTCTTTACATAATCTCATTTAATCGAAATAAACTTCTTGAAAGAATAACATTTCGTTACTAAGAAAGACAATTTTCAAAATTTTTCAAAAAAATTTCATCATATAAGCAAACTAGACTTATGTTCTCGAATCAAACTAAAGCCAGCACTTTGAATATCCCGTTCTGAAAAGTACGACAATTATTAAGGTGAAATTTACAAGATAGTCGTAGACCTTTAGATCAAAAGATCAATAAAAGTGTCAAATACAAAAAAATTCAAGGCAATTGCTCTTGTGCAAGAGATGTTTTGAAAAAAGTGTAGTTCTATCATTACTTTAGCGAAGGACATTTATTCCTTTTTTCCTAGATCGCAATCACTAGTAAAACAGCTGTCTAATGATAACATTGCTCCGCAAAAATTAAAATCTCAGTCACTTAAAGTTTCATAGATGTCAATAGGGATTTACAACTATTCATTTAAAGAATATAGTGCTTAAAACATGAATCAGTCCACTATATCTCACAAACTTTAAAGCCACATAAAACACATTTAAATTATTACACTTCCAGTTTAACATTATCTCAAGAAGGGCCATGCAAGAATCGATGACCAGCAAATTTTACTATATCTCGAAAACTTTCTAAAAAAACTTTCTCCTTAAACTCCTCGGAAATAATCGAGTTCTTCATGATCCCTCTAAAAGTCTTTAGCAAAGTGCACGTATACTAGACCAGAACATCTATGTGCGGTGTGTACGATACACAATAAGGTGCTTATGAGCGTTGCAATGCTCATCCAGAGGTTGAAAAATACCAACGTAAAATGAGGCTGTCGAGTTCCTTCAACATTCGGTCCCTCTAAAAGATTTGAACGCTCACTTTTTTGAGTTAGTTATTGATGTTAAAGGTCTGTACGTAAGTTAGTTGATATCGTTCTATTTTTTCATAGGTTTGATTCACACCACTCTGGACTCAATAGGTCCAATCTGATGTAACATATACAGGTTCTTGGTAAGTTAGTTTCAAAACTAACCAAGAACCTGCTGACATTGGAGACGGGAAATTTGATTCATACTGATTGATACAACCAGATTAAGCAGTAAGTCAATAGAAAACTACTACCTCTAGACATAATATCACTTGGATCCTTAAAAAAGTTTTGATGAGTTTAGTGAATTCAATTTAAGCAAATTCAAAATATCAATTGGATCCTAAAAACAGAAGAATCGATGACAGTTTTACAGTTACACATTTAGCGAATCCAACTTGAACAAATACAAAATATCGATTGGATCCTAATAGCAAGAGGTTTTATGGTAGTTTAACATTCATATAATTTGCAAATCCAATTGGATCAAACTCAAAAAGTATGGAAAGCAAAAATCGGAAATGTTAAAGATTTCGTAACGCCAAATTCCGATTTAAAATGCCAACGTCACAAAGTTTTTGTTCGGTTGTCGAAAGCTACGGTTTGAAGGTATATTTTGAAAAGCTTATAATTAAATGTCAAAGGTTTAGACAAATCTATTGGATCCTAATAGCAAAAGATTTGCTGACAGCTGAATATTTAGACATTTGGCAAATTGATAATAATTTAAAAGCAAAGTTTTTTAAAAGATTTGAAATTTAAAGAAAGGTAATGTAAACTTTTCTCGAACTTTTCTAAAAAAAAGGTAATGTAAACTTTTCTCGAACTAATAACCATCAAAAACCCTCAATCCATAGACCTATGGGATCAAAATGTAGTTTTTCAAACTTTGAGACTCGATGTTTTCTAATAATGGTTAAATCATCAGAGAGATTTAGTTTATATTCTAAGACATTTCTAACTGAAAGTTTTTTTAGGGGAAATCTGCAATATCAAAGGCGACGGGTTATAGGCTATGAAGTTATCTTTTTATAATAGTGTATGTCAAGGTCATGACTTTTGACGGTCTAAATCCAGAGCTAAATTTCAATCGAGATCTCTTTGAAAAGGAAATTTCGTATCATGTTCAAAACATTTGATTTTAAGACATTTCCGTGACATAAGGACAATATCTGAAAGTTTTTGTTCGGAAAATCTACTCTATCAAAGGCGACGAGTTTTAGGCAATAATGTTATCTTTCTAAATGAATGAATGGCAAAAACATTTGACTGTCTAAATCCGGAGCTAATCGAGATCTCTTTAAGAAGGGAATTTCATATCAAGCCCAAATTATCAGAGAGATTCAAACATACTCAAATCATCGGAATGATTCAGTTTCTATCCTAAGATCCTTTTGTGACATAAAATCAATATCTAAAAGTTTTTATTAGAGAAATCCGCCTTTTCAAAGGCGACGGGCTATAGGCAATCACGTTATCTTTCTATAATAGTGAAATGAGTCCATCAAAATATTGAAGTCTAAATTTAGAGTTATACTGCAATCGAAATCTCTTTGAAATGGAGATTTCACTGTGAAGAACGCAGGCCAACTTCTGCCTCCTTTAACTAACAAAGATGTCGGGTTTGTGCTGTGGATTTACTCAACTTTGCAAATAACTTCTATCTTCATACTACTTCTCGACATAACTGATAAGCTATGGTAAACCACTAATATAGGTCTAGTGATTTTTTAAAATATGTATGTATGTATTTCCTTTAAAAATCTTTTAAATAACCTAATAATTTTGCTATTGCGCTGAACACTTAGTATTTAGATTTCAAAAAAAATTCTAATAGAAGCGTAAATTTCACTGATAACCTCTTATCAAAAGGTCTATACTTTTCCAAAGTTAATTTAAATACAATGGAGGACCTTGGTTTAAGGTTAATGTTGTTTTAAACAAATTGTAGAAAAAATGTTTTCGGAATTGTTGTTAATTTTTTGGAAATTATTAAAAGGACTTTATTTTAGGAATTTATTGGCTTTTTTACCTTTTAAGCAAAACTTTGGGGAGAAAATTAATAATATCCGTATCCGTTTTTAATGGGCGTAGGTTTTATTAAGGTAATCCTGGAATATAAAATTAATCCTGTGATTTTCGTTTAGTGGAGTTTAATGTTGTTTTTTTAATTTTTTATTTAAACACTTTATAGGTTAATTTTTTTTTTTAAGAGATTTTGTGGTTTTTATTTGTGATAACACTTTTTTAAACACTTTTAAATTAAACGGCTTTTTAAACCGTTAGATGATAATTTTTTTTAAACAAATTTTGTTTTTTTTTATAAATTTAAACGTTTTCCCGTTTTTTTTATATTTTTTTTCAATAACACAATTTCTTTTTATATTTTAAATAATTTTTTAAAACAAAACAGTTGTTTTTTTATTTATTAATAATGAAGACGTTATAACGACATCAACGTGATGTTTTAAAGACGGGCGTAAACGTAGTGATGAAAAAAAAAGAACGACAACAATAAAACGTTGCCAAAGAGCAGAGTCTGACTGACAGACAGACAAACAAACAATCAACAAACGTTTGATTGAATAGCGAGTAAGTGGTGACTCGGTGAATAAACTGCCCGCGGTTAAGTCTGTGTGATATCTAATCCAATGTTCCGCTAAGCGATTTTAACACGTCTGACACGTTACAGTAACGTACAATATGCAGACTACCAACCAACACGCTGCTGTCGGTTGTCGGTCAATATACAATGCGTGTAATAAAGTTTCTGACGATTTTTTTTTTGTTATTTCATATTTTTCTTCTTGAATTTTGTTTGATGATACTTTTTTTTGTTGTTGTTGGTTTTTTTGTTTGGAACACAACACCTCTAAACGCGTTTACTGTGAGAGATGTTCACGATGATGATGATGACGAGGGGTGAGAAAAAAAAATTGTTTTAAATAACAACAATGTAACGTGACGACGCCAACAACAAAAACAGCAAATAACACGACATTAATAACGAAATATCGAATTGGCAGAGAATGAAACAAATTTTTAACGTATCGAACGTAAAATAAACAAAAATTGTTTGTTGTTGAGACATGCGCGCGCTAAAAACAATGAAATGAAAACAACAATAAACCGACACGACTCGACTCACCTTTAGGCAAGTTTGATGGTGAATGAAATTGCTTGACAGTTAAGTTGCTGCGCTCATGTTGGAAGTGTTGGGAGCTAATGGTTGTTTTCAACAACTTACATTTCTTTCTCTTCAACATCAACAGCCAAAACACTAGACATCTCTTTTACTCTTTTGGTTTTTTATAGTTTATTTATAAATAAATTACTCTCTGTAGTTTAGTACAAGAGTGCAACAGTGTTAGTGTTTGCTGTACTCGTACTATTGTTGTTTCTTTCTCTCTTTGCTAATATAACGGTTTAAGATTTTGATTATTTTTCTTTCTTTTAAATAAAAACAACCACAATGTTAAATAGCTGGGCGTGGTTTTAGCTACCATTTAATTTATGGCTTTTATTCACAGAGATTGTAACTAGAAGAGTGTTTGTATATAGATGTGTATGTGTGTGTGTTTGTTGTTCTATTGTTAGCCATGTCTGTAATTGTTTGTGTACTTGGCTTAAAGCACTCTAGCGCTAGCGTTGCGTTGACGCTTGTTTAAGCTTTAAAACAGGTTTGTTACACTTGCTTTTTTTGCCTCCTTTTTCATTCAGTTTTCTTTTAGCTTTTTATCAAAAAAAAAATCAAAAAGTCTAAAGCAGTATAAAGCAGAAATCATTTACAGAGTCATCACTGAAGTTTCTGGGCTTTATCCTAGTTCTTTTAGACTCCTATCCATTCTTAAGCTACTGGATTTTCCTCTAAATCTAAACAAAATGGCAATTTCTTAACAAAAAACTATTATGAGTGCAATATGTGTATTCTCATCCCCCCCAAAAGCTGCGTTATTTTACTGCTGCAACGTAATTGTGCTCGTGCCCGTTGAACGCAACAGCAGTAGCTAAAGCAGTCAGCAGTTACTGCCACTATTTGTATGTTTTTTTTTGTTTTTGTTTCAGCTTAAAGCTTCCTGACATTACTTTACGATAGTAAAAGTGCTTGCATAGTTTTTGTTGCTGCTGTTGTTGTTCTTGTTTTTGCTGTTGTTATTTTTTGCCTTTGTGGTGGCTTCTTTGACTAAAATAAATGCTCCAAAATACTATGAGTTTGTAGTAGCAGTGTGTTCCATAAAATCCATTTGAAACGTAAGATGACGGCAAATGTTGTTGATATCAAAAGGAATGCCGTACGTTCTTGTTGGTTGTGCATTGTGCGAATTTTTAGAGAAACAAACAACAACTACAAAAAGAAAAATAAAAGGAAAATAGAAAAACTAGAAGCTATACAGCATACAAACGTTGAGAAGCTGCTTAAACATGCAAAATAAATAAATAAAACATCAACAAAATTGTATATTAAAGATTTATAAATTTATTTATGCTTTTTGTAGCAGTTGCAACGACTTTAAAAGCTGCTAAAATTGATTAGAAAGTTTTAAAAAAGCTTTTTTCAAAAATTTCTCTTTCATTAAAAAAAAAGTTTGAAAAAGTAGTTTTCTTTAAAAAAAAAGTTAAAAAGTTTTTTTATTACAAAAAATTTAAAAAGCTTTTTTAGAAAATATTTGAAGAAGCTTTTTTCTCATAAATAAATTTATATAACGTTTATCCTTTTAAAAACTTTCAAACGTTAATTTTTCCTGATAAAAATTTTAGAAAATTTTTTATTTAAGAAAATTTTTTAAATGAAAAAGCTTTTTTCTTATTAAAATTCAGGAAAGCTATTTTTAAAAACAGTTTAGAAAAGCTTTTTTTTAAATATTTTTTTTTAAATTTAAAAAGTTTTTATTGTTAGAAAACATTTAAAAACGTTTAAAAGTTAATTTTTCTTGAAAAATTTCACAAAAGACCTTTTTTAAAGAAAATTAAAAAAAAGCTTTTTTCTTATTTCAAAAAAGCTTTTTTTATAAAAAATTATGAAAGCTTTTTTTCAAAAAAACCTTTTTTATATTAAAAACAAGTTTAGAAAAGCTTTCTTCTTTATCTACAAAAAAATCAAAAAAGAAAAAAAGCTTTTAATTTTTTTTAAATCTTTTCATTGAAAAATTTAGAGAAGCTTTTTTTTAGATATAAGGTCCAAAAAGCTTTCATCTTAGAAAAAATTCAAAAAAGCTTTTTCTTAGAAAAAATCTCTAAAATTCTTGTCTCTCAAAAGAAGTTAAAAAAGCTTTTTCTAACAAAAAATCCTAAAAGCTTCTATCTAAGAGAAAAGTTTTTTTCTTACAAAAAAGTAAGAAATAATTTTACAAGATTTGTTCATAAGAAAAAGTTTAGGGAACTTTGACGAAAATTTTCCTTTTTTTTTCATCGTACAGCTTATTTTCATAAAATTCCAAATTTAAATTTCTACTGTAGCGAATCTTATTTCCTTTTCGATTGATGTTAGAATGTAAAGCTTCAATTTGTTTTGCAAGCAGCAAAGGACGCATAAAGTACAAATAAAGCCCAGCTAAAAAATAACTAAAAAATAACAACAACAACCTTAAAAGCAGCAATAACAACAAAATTACTTTAAAAACTCGACAACCAAAGACTTTAACAACAAAATGTCAGACAGAAGGACATACTGAGCGACAGACAGATGGACATACACACATATTAAAACAGAAGCAAAAACATTTGATGATAATAGTTTTTATTTTTTTTTTTTTTGTAAAAATTCTGAAAAAAAAACAAATCGGTAGAAAGAGTATCGAATTCGCATTGTCAGCATTAGGAATGAAAAATGAATGCGAACAGCAATAACAACCAACAACAGCAACGTTGACGGCGACAACGACAACAAGAAGAACGTGCAACAGCGTTTTGTATTGAAATACATAAATTGAAAAACGTTTTTCAATACGTATTGACGACTGACGGCTGCAATATACATATAAACGCCGCTGTATACCATACTTACTCACATTTTCATTTGACATACCGACAGACAGAGTCATACATATCAAATCTCTTCTTTTTTTTACTCGATTTTCTTCTACAAACCATCCACTTTAAAAAAAAAAGTGGAAAAAAATTATAAAAAAAAAATCTATATGAAAACATCAGCACAGAAAGAAAAATTTATATCGAAGTCAAAAGCCTTGATAGTTACAGACGTAGATTTGTTATGTAAAAAATTAAAAAAAAAAACTGAATTGAAAAAATGGAAATGAAAAATAACTAAATAAAAAAAATTCACGTATAAAATTGCATAAATGTTTTTGTTATTCAATAATACAAACATACATACATGCATCCATACATTTATCAGGGATACATTTTTTAAGGAGAGAAAATGAAAGATCACTGGTAAATTGTTAGGAAAATATGAAAGTACTTTTCGAAATTTGGGGAAATAAATAGTACCAAACAACATTTAATTTTAACACTTTTTAAAGAAAATCTGCTTTTAACTTAAAAGCTTTGTATACTTTGTATACTTTTTATTGAAACTTTTTCTGATATTTTCTTTATAAAAAGCTTTTATATATTATAAAATTCTTAGAAAAAGTGCTAAAAACATTTTTCTAAAAGAAAAACTTTTGTTAACTTTCTTCTAATTATAAGATTATGTGAACTCTTTTCTATACAAAAGCGTTTGTAAAGTTTTAAAAATAAAGAAGACTTTTCTCTAAGTTCAAAATTTCGATAAATTTGTTCTTATAAAAAAAATTTTAAAAACTATTTTCTATGAAATAAGCTTTTATGAGCAATTATCTATCAAAAAAACTATTCTGAATTTTTTTCTATTAAAAAACACTTTAAGCTTTAGATTTTGCTGGGAAAAAAGGCTTTGTAAACTTTCCCAAAAGTAGATTTCATTTTTAATTTTTTGTAAACTTTTCCCTAAAAATTAACTTTTATATAGTTATTCTAAGAAAAAGCTTTTGTAAACTTTTTCTACAAAAAGCCTCTGTTAATCTTTTTTAAAAAAGCTTTTGTTAACTTTTTCTTAAGAAAAAAGCTTTTGTTACTTGTTCTTAAAAAAAAAAAAACATTTTTAAAGTTTTTTTTTCGAAGAAAAGAGCTTTTTTGAACTTTTTTATATAATAAGCTTCCGATAACTTTTTTCTACAAAAAGAAGCTTTTGTAAAGTTTTTTCTGTGAAAAAGTTCATGTGAACTTCTGAGGAAAAATGAATTTATTAACTTATTTCTTTATAAAAAGAAAAAGGTTTTCATGAACTTTTTTCTAATACAAAAGCTTTACGTTTTCTAAGGAAAAACGATTTTGTGAACGTTATTTAATAAAAAATCTTTTTAAAACTTTTTCCTAACAAAAAAGTTTTTTCGATCTTTTTTTAAGAAAAAGGTTTTTTTGATGTTTTTTTTCTAAAAAGCTTTTATGAACTTTTTTCTAATACAAAAGCTTTACGTTTTCCTGAGAAAAAAGATTTTGTGAAGGTTTTTTAATAAAAAAAAGCTTTTTGAAACTTTTTTCTAATACAAAAGCTTTTGATTACTTTTTCCTAAGAAAAAAGCTTTTGATTACTTTTTCCTAAGAAAAAAGGTTTTGTGAACTTTTTCCTAAGAATAAGCTTTTTTATGTTTTTTTCTAAAAAGTAGCTTTTGTTAACTTTTTCTAATAAAAAAGCTTTAGTGATTTTCTTTTTAAAAAATGCTTTTATCTTTTCTGCAAAATTTACAACAGGTACTATTAACCAAAAAGTACCAAACAGAATCCTTACGTTAAACGCAACATATCTTATTGCACCCGTTAGTAGATGATGATTATTGTTAACTATTCGAATGGATACTTGTGCTGCTGCTTCTGCTACTGATGTTTATATTTTTGTTGTTGCTGTTGTTAGGTTACTTGCATCACCAACAAACGAACGAATTAAATTGTGTTGTCTTCCTTGGTGCTGTATGTTGAGTATTTTTATATAAACAGTTCTTTTGTTGCATTATGTATGAATTTCATCTTCTTGCAACTTCTGTATTGGATTTTTTCTTTTCAACATTCATCTCAAGCAGCCAACTCCTGACTGCTTGCTATTGATGTTGCTGCTGAAATTTGTGGATCGTGATCGTGTTTATGTGCTGCAGAAAAATTTTATGTTCAATTCATGACAACAAAATTGGCAGTTTAGTTTGAGGTAGTGGCTTTAGCTGCCTCAACATGATGATGCCACCACAACAACAACAACAGCAACACAATATTTCAGTGTATGTTTTATATGAAAAACGTAAAAATGAAAATAAAAACTCACTTTGGAATTGAACATACAACAAAAATTTCTAAGAAAAAAAATTCATTTTTGCAAATAGATTATCGTGATTTGTTGGAAATTCAATACAAAACTAAAAAAAAAAAAATAAAAATAACAATGGACCAAAAATATAAAAAATTGGTATACATAAATGAAAGCCTAACTTGTAGTTACCATTTTGTAATATTGTTTTCTTGTTTTTTTTCTACTTCTTTTTGGCCAGCATAAATTCGTTAAAATCATCATCTGTAACTTCTAATGATGCATTTTTTTTTGACTAACTGATTTGTAAATTCAAAATTTGTGTTTATTGGCCTGACTGACTACTGATCATTGTAGAGATCATTGTATAATTTTGGCGTTTCTTTGGTCTGTTTTGTTTTAGTGTTAAATGGAAATTGTAATTTGCATTACAATTTTATCATAATTTAAAGGCAATTGATTTAATTTGTTATTTAACTTTGTAGCTTTATATATTTAGATTTTAAGCTTTATTTTTAAGTAGATCTTTTTTATTTAGGGACTTAGGAAAAATCTGGCCTGTTTTTCATTAAACATTTAAGTATAATTTTTACGTTTGCGGAACTTTTTTGAACTCTTTTTTTTTAAGAAAAAATGCGTTCTAAAAAGCTTTTTTATTTTTTCTAATAAATACGTTTTTTAACTTTTTCTTGAAAAAAGCTTTTTCAAACTTTTTAACCTTTTCTAAGAAAAATATTTTTTTTGCTTTTATTTATCTTGTTTTTAAGAACAAAACTTTTTTGAACGAAAAAGAAAAAGCTTTTTGAACTTTTTTCTCAGAAAAAAGCATTGAAAAACTTTTATAAAGCTTTTTTAAACTCAAATGCGTTTTTGTTTCTTTTTGAACTGTTTTCTAATAAAAAGTCGTCTAAAAACTATTTTCTATTAAGCTTTTTTAAAAAATTTTCCTTAAAAAGAGGTTTTGACTAATTTCATGAAGAAGTATTTTATAAGAAAATTATTTTTTTTAATTTTTTGTAAAAAATCAGTTTTAAACTTTTGGTACTAAAATGCTTTTTGAACATTTTGCAAAGTAACAACCTTTGATAAACTTTTTTCCAACTATAAAGCTTTTGTTCTATGCAAAAAAGATTTTCTATAAAAGATCTAAATTAAAAAAAAAAACAAAATTTTGAACTTTTGCCTGAAAAAAAAGCATTTGACGACTTTTCTAACAAAAGAGCTTTATGGAAGTGTTAAAAACTTTTATGTTAAAAAATTTAAAAAAAACGCTTGTTTGTACTTTTTTATATGAAAAAAGCTTTTCTGAAATTTTTTTCTAACAAAAATAGTTTTCTAAAGAAAAAAAGATTTTTTAATGTGTAATTTTCACAGAAAAATTTGTTTTAGACATTTTTTTCTAAAAAAAATTTGTGAACTTTTTTCTAAGAAAAGCTTTTGTAAAAGTTGTTTAATATAAATGAAAGATTATGGTCTTCTATAAAAATTGTTTGTTAATAAAATTAAGTTTTTTCTTAGAAAAAACTTTTTGTACTATTTTCTTAAAAATCCCCTTAATTAGACATTTTTCTAAGAAAAAAGCTTTTTGTGCTATTTTATAAGAAACGCTGTTATTTAGACTTTTTTCTAAATAAAACACTTTTTTTGTACTTTTTCTAAGAAGTTTTCTTAACTATTTCCTCAGAAAAAGTTTTTGTGAACTTTTTTCTAAAAAAAAATCATTTGCAAATTTTTAAGAAAAAAAGCTTTAATGAACTTTTTTGTAAATAAAAAAGATTTATAAATTTTATTATTTTTTTAATAGCTTTCATGAACTTTTTCTAAATGAAATTATTTTCTAAAAATAACGAATGTCAACTTTCTTCTAATAATTAGTTTATGAAAACTCTTCTACAAAAAAAGCTTTTGTGAAGTTTTCTTTACGAAAAAGAAATTTTAATGAACTTTTCAAAAACTTGTTCTAAGTTAAAAACTTTTATGTACAGTTTTCTATAAAAAAAGCTTTTAATTTCAATTTTCTAAGAAAAACCTCTTAAGAACTATTTTCTTTATTAAACTTTTTGCTAGAAAGAAAACTGTTTTTAAATTTAAATCTGTGATATTCAATTCAATATAATGACATGAAGGTTACGATAAATTATCATGAAGCAATTTTAACAATAATTTAAAAATTCACCAAATTTTTCACTTTAATAAAGGTTTCAATAATCCTAACAGAAAACGAGTTAAAATTACTAAACATTACTTAATTCCTCTAGGATTTAAATACATAATTTGAGTAATAGTAGTAGTAGCTGTCTACATAACAAGTAACTTATATCACAAAAAAATCACATTCCAGTTGACAGGTTCACATATGACTTGGTTAAATTGTCACCTTAAATCAGTATTTTTTTCATTTTGTTGGTATTTCCGTTTACAAATGATTGATTTTTAGTTTTTATTTTCTTCTCTTATTTTTGTGTCATCATTGTACAAATCAAAACCCATTGAAATTTCCTTGTCACTTTGTTGGGAAAATTGTTACAAAATTATGTATTTTTCAATAATTATTACAATTACATTTTTTTCCTACTACTACTACTCAACCAACTGCTTGTTGTATGACGGACGACTCTGTTTGTAATTTAAGAGTGAGTTTTATATAGAAATTATTTTTTGTTCTTCTTTTGCTTTCAATTGAAGTGTATACGGTTTTTATCTGTAGAAATGTTAAGGATTGTTTTTTCCTTAATTTTTTTTTTTATAAAGAATAATATTTTTTTATGTTTAGTTTTTTTCTGTTTGTGTTGAATTTGTAGAAATTGTAAACAATTTTCTGTCTATTTAACTTTTCACATTAATACCATAGAATACAATTTTTATAGATGGTTGTTTGCATACAAAGGAGAACATATTTACAAAGATATAAATGAAGTTTATACTTACATACACATACATACATATGTACATAAATGTGTAAAGTTAGTACTGTAAAGAGTTTGTTCTAACTTTTAAAACCTACAAAAAGTATTTTTAAAGAACTGGTAATAAGATTTAATTTTTCTTGAAAATTATTCTAAGCAAAAAGCTTTTTTGAAAATTTTCTTTAAGAAAAATAATTGTTTGAGTTTTATTTAAGAAAAAACCATTAACCATTTTCTAAGAAAAAAAGTCTTTTTTATGTTTTTTTTTCTAATACAAAAGCCTTTTTAAGCATTTTCTAAGAAAAAAGCTTTTTAAGCCTTTTCTAAGAAAAAAGCTTTTTAAGCATTTTCTAAGAAAAAAGCTTTTTAGGCATTTTCTAAAAAAAAGCTTTTTAAGCATTTTCTAAAAAAAAGCTTTTTAAGCATTTTCTAAGAAAAAAGCTTTTTAAGCATTTTCTAATAAAAAAACTTTTTAAGCATTTTCTAAGAAAAAAGCTTTTTAAGCATTTTATAAAAAAAAGGTTTTTAAGCATTTTCTGAGAAAAAAGCTTTTTAAGCATTTTCTAAGAAAAAGAAGAAACAGAACTTCTTTCTAGGAATAAAACCTTTTTGTACCTTGTATGAAAAACGCTTTTTTTAACTTTTTTCTATGAAAAACATTTTTAAACTTCTTTTTGAAAGAAAAAAAGCTCTTTAAATCTTTTTGTAATAAAAAAGCTCTTTTGAACTGTTTCTATAAAAATAGCTCTTTTCAACATTTTGAACTATGTTTTGTAAGAAAAATGCTTATTATTGAACCTTTTTCTATTTCTTTTTGAATGAACCTTTTTTGTAAGAAAAAAAAACGATTTTCAACTTATATTATATAAAGAAAAAAGCTTTTTTGATTTTTTCTAAAAAAAATATTTTCTTTGAACTTTATTTTTTGCAAAAAGCTATTTTGAATTTTTTTTCTATGAAAAATAATTTTTTTAACTTTTTTCTATTATAATTATTCTTTTCAAATTTTTTCTAAAAAAAAGCTCTTTTAAACTTTTTTCCATAAAAAAGCTTTATCCATTAAAAAAACACTTTTTTTCTACAAAAAAAAGCTCTTTTAAACTGGTTTTTTTAAAAAAGATTTTTAGAACAACTTTTTGTAAAAACAGTTATAAAAAAAATACTTTTTTTAGTTAATTTATTCTATGAAAAATGATCTTTTAAACTGTTTTCTATAAAAGAAATCTATTTTCAACTGTTTTCTAGGAACAAGTTCTTTTGAACTTTTTTCTATAACAAAAGTACTTTGGAATAACTTTTTGTAAAAAAAAAATAAGTTTAGAACTCTTTTCTATTAAAATAAGCTCTAATTTTTTATGAAATCAGCTCTTTTAAACTTTTTTCTATGAACAAAGCTCTTTTAAACATTTCTAATAGAAAAAACTGTTGCAAACTAGTTTTCCATGAAAAAAGCTTATTGAACTATTTTCTATAAATATGCTTCTTTGAACTGCCTTTATAAAAATATTTCTTTTAAACTGTTTTTGTACGAAAAATATTCTTTTAAAAAAGCTCTTTTGAACTTTTTTCTATAAAAAGGAGCGTTTTTAAACTTGTTTCTATGCAAAAAGCTTTTTTAAACTTTTTTCCAATGAAAAAAGCTTTTTAGAACTATTTTCTAAAAAATTTAAATTTTGAACTTATTTCTTAGAAAAAATGGATTTTCTTTCTGTATTAATGGACCCAAACTAGCGGAAATTCGTCAAAAACTTTCTTTCGTGTTTAAGCTTTATGTACACGGTAAAGTATGTACATATGTATGTACATAAATAAGTATGTGTTTGTCTATCCATCTTACGCTTGTGAACACAGAGCAAAAAAAATATATGAAGAAGCAACAAAAAAAGCTTCAACAAAGAATACACTCAAGCACACATAGACTCTCATCCACATCCACACTTACAAAATCTTTTATAAATGAAAAAAGCAAGAAAAAAGTTTAACAAAAAAATTTTTAAATGTACATATGTATGTAAGTACATTTTATGTACATATATATGTACAATGCACAAACATTTTGTTAAGTCCTTTTGAAAAATGTTAAAGGAAAAAAAATTAGAGAAAAAAAGTGAGAATTTTATACTCGGCTATAACGAATCTTATGTATCTTAGAAGTTATTACAAATTCACAATTTGAATCTGATGTATAAATAAAATAAAAGTCTTCTGGATATACTGATTATAGCTTAATGTATACATCTATAGGACGATTTTTAATAAACAATTCCGAAGTTATCGGTGGTTTTCAGATAACTGATACCTCTAGACTTACATACAAGCAGATTTGATGTGTAAAAGGGATTGATGACATTGCAACATTACAAACTTTGTGTTAAACTTAAATTTTAAGTGTAGGGTGTTTATATATATATATATATAAAAAAAAACGTTTTACTAGTGACTACTTAACAAGTTAAACACAAGGTTTTCGTACATTTTATATAAGTATGTTTTTCAGTCCTCATCTTTTTCTTTGGCTGTAGCAGATACATATGTATGTATATGTTTGTATAGATGTACATATGTATGTAGTTCTGTTGTTGCACTTACAATTCAAAAGATATATAAAAGACTGTTTGTTGTTTTTGGTGAGTGGAAAAAGGGAAAAATTATGAACAAAAAAGAAAACTTTAGAGGTGAATTGGAGTTTCAGACATTTTATGGCAAAAAATATAAAATAAAGTTCTAAGGTTTATACACATATACATACATACATATGTATGTATATAAATATGCGTAAATAGCACATATTCATATGTACATATGAGAATAACAACTAGAATAATAGATAAATAACTAGGATGATGAATGGGATGGATATGGCTGGTTGCCTGCTTGTGGTGTTTGGCTGGATGTGACGACGATATTATTTGATGTATGAAATAGTTTAACAACCGTATGAATTGAAAAATAAACTTATGAAAAGTTACACAGAGACACAAACACTTAGAACACAGCCTTACATTTACAAATATTTAACTCATGTATGTATGTGTTTATAAATACATGAATACCTTGCAGTTTGACAAAGAGTCAATACATCCGAAAAATATATAGTGATATCTATTGAAGTCTAACCACCTGGCTGGCTCTTATTCGTTTTTCATTACGGATGCGCTCTTTGAAAACGAGGGCGAAGATAAAGTGATTTTTTTAAAGAAAAAGAGACAGAGAGAGTCGACACTTAATAAATCAACATAAGCCTTTTGTCTGTCTCTTCGTAGTCTATGGGGTGACGATTGACTTTCTTGTAGGACAAGCACATGTTAAATAGCTAGTCACCTGGGTTAACCCTAAGTTAAAAGTTAAATTAGTAGTTTAGGACTGTACAGCCGAACTGCTGGGTTCATATATAGTTCTATGTAAAAGAAAACATATAGAGAAGTATATCTGTATAGTTGTATATGTAAACGGGAATTTTTTTTAGATGTGTTCCCCTGAGTCCCTGAACTTTAAAGAGTTTAAAATGGTGATAAATTTTAAAGAATGGACCAATGAAATGTCCCCTAAAGTGAAGTTGATATAAGTACCTGTATTCCAATATCAACGAATTCACGTCATATCAATATAGAATACATTTGGACAGTTTTATCTAGTTCCTAACATTAGAGCCCCATTGTGCTATTAAAAGAAAGATGTACGTGGTTTTATCGTATAGGTATGGTTAAGAGGAGCATGTAAAATATATTATATCAAATGAGAAGAAATATATCTTGAACGTTCTAGGAACGGTTGCGCTCTCCTATACATGGAAAATATTGAGACAAACCTTCAATAGAGCTTTATGGATATGGAAGTTCCCTAAAATTTTCCAACCAGTGTTCGTAAATAATGATATATCTGGAATAACATCACTTTAAAGATATTTAGATATAATTTCGAAAAAATTCCAGAATTTGACTGTCATTTTCTGCTCTTAATCCGTAAAATCTTGAATAGTTGTATCCGTAATGTACCATCATACCATAACCATTTTAATGAGGAGTTTCATCATTCTTTTCTTCTTAGGTTTCTTTATTCGAAGTGAGAATTACTTTCTCATGTTGCCAAAAATCTGGCAATGACAAAGAACGGGATTCATAATTTTACTGTCTTATCCTGTTCTAAATGAATAGTTGTGCCCGTAACTTATCATCTGTTTATTAAACAGTTTTCTGAGTAAGCTTCTCATTTATTTCTTTTTAGGTTTACCCATAAGATCTTTGTGGTTCCAACCACTGCTTCTTAATTCCAAGTGGGAATCACTCTCTCATGGTTTTACATTCGTTAAATTCCTCCAGATTCCTTTCCTTAATAGGAAGTACATTTACTAATATGTTACTGATTACTGTTGCGTAGTCTGGTACACCAATACAACTGAAAGTGCATACGGTTTGAATTCTGATTACTACCGAATGGTCTGATACCTATTTCTATGGAAGTGTATTCGTTTAGAATTCTCTTACAGTCCCATACAGTCTTAAATATAATCTTTACTCCTGATAAATCGACTTTTGTGTGAAAGGTAATGTAGCAATTAAATAGAGGGTAGTAAGAATCAAATAAGGACTCAACATATGTACATACATATACAGTTGTCCAATTCACAATCGGCATTGTATGGTTGTATCGTAGTATGTCGTAATATGTTATTATTTATTAGTTTTTGTTTCAAAAAAAACTTTATTTGAAAAAAATTTATGACTTACAACGCTACAACGATACGACATTGATTGTGAATTGAACAAGTATTCCTTTATGGGTTTATCACCAATATATTAATGATGCTGATGTATCAATCATCTGAATTTCGTTTGCTAAGCTTTTGTTTTTAAAACAATTAAAGCTTTTCGAATAAAAACAGCAATTTGCCCTTTATTGGTTAACCTGATTATATGTATGTATTGAAATATATAAAACCAAACATTTGTGGTCAATAATTTGGTTTTACCGCAACTTCCACAACATCCTTGATGGATAAATAGTAAAAATCAATTTTTTTGCATTATAAATATTAAGAACAACAACTATGTGGATAATTGATGAGTTCCTTGGGCAAAGTACGGTTAGTGATAAAGGTGTTGGCAGGTATTTATTATCGGTCGTGCTGGTGAAAATGACAATTGCAATGTCTCAATGTAACACAGTAGTTTATATATGGTAAAAGCTATTCTCTGTAGCAACAAAGTAAAATCTTAAAGTAGTTCCGTTAAGAAGTTGGGGAAATTTAGAAATTTTATAGAAAACTAAACAACAACATACTCTCAAAACAAATTGCAGGCCTCAGCAGAATTTGTATATGAATCAAAAAGCTTTGGCCTTCTGATAAATCTCAATCAACAAAATTTAGCTTAAAGTTATAAAACAACCAACCAAGTCAATTCAAGTTAAAGCTGCCTGTTTTTGTTGATGGTTTGTTCGTTTGTTTGTTGGCAAGTTGTGTACAAAATGTTTCCAATGTTGTTTTGTGTTTTTTTTCTGTTTTCAACCTTCTCCAAACTTGGTTCTTTTTCAAATAAATGTTTGTTTGAAAAGCTGTTTTTTGAATATCGGGAACTTTGTTTTCTTTTGTTTTTGGCTGGCTGGAACTTGTATACAAGGGTATAGAGTTATTTTTCTGATTTGTTTTCTTTTATTTTCCGGGTTGTGGATTACCTTTAGGTAGCACATTTTGGTATTTGTTTTGTCTACATGTATGTAGGATGTTGTAGCTGCTGTTGTTTTGGGGGATTTTTGTGTTGTATGACTTTGGTTTATTCTTGGTAAGACGTTAAAAAAGAAAGCATATAGCAATAGTAACAAAACGCGTATAACCACACCCTGAAAATTTTGTTTAATACTCACTCACATCAACCATAAAATGTTTATTTTTGCCACTAGATTTTTGAAGAATAAGAAAAATAAATAAATAAAATTACTAAATAAATACGAAATTTTTAACGTGTTGCACAGTGTTTAATACACAAAAAAATATATATAATTTTATATGAAAATAAAGCTTTTTGGTAAAAAAAGTTTTATGTTTTATATTTTTGAAACTAGATTTTTAAAAAATAAAAATAAATATAAATAAATACGAAAATTTTAAGATGCTGACCAGTGGTTTTAATTCCAAAAAAATAGCTTTTGACTAAAAAATATTATGTTATATGAAAATAATTAAAGCTTTTTGGTAAAAAACATTGTTTTTATAAACGTTTTTGCTAATAAAGCTGAAGCGTTTTGTTAAAAAAAGCTTCTACTAACAAGCTTTCTGTTTAAAAGCTCTGATTAACAAAGCTTCTTGATGCTAAAAAACTATTTTTTTGTAAAATACTTTTTATCTAAAATAACGTATTATAAAGATTTATTCTTGATGTTTTTTTATGTTTTTTTTTTCTAAAAGTTTCTTATAAAGCTTTTTTATAACGATTGTTCCTAATTTTTTTTGCTTAAAGAGGTTTTTAACGAAATTTATTCTTAGTAAAGCTTTTTTTAAGACAGCTTTCCGTAAAGATTTTTCCTTCTGTAAAATAACATTTTATAAAGCTTTTTTCTAAAAGCTTTAATAAAGTTTTTTGTTTAAATAGACTTTTTTTAAAAAGTGGTGATTTCTAAATTTATGTTAAATGAAATTGTTTTTGTTTAGCTTTTTTCTTGTTAAGTTTTTTTGCTTAAAGAGTTTTTATATAAAAAAACTTTTAAAGCTTTTTATAAAGTTTTTTTTTTTTTAATCTAGTCTGTAAATAAATGTAATTAAGTTATAAATTACATAATATTACTAAATTATAGTTTCTCCAACTAACATTTTTTGCTTAAAGGATAAACAATCAACAAAAAAGCTTTGCTTAATAAGATTTTTGTTAAACGCTTTATTTAACAAAAATCTTGTTAAATAATGCTTTGTCTTGTTTAATATAAAAAGCTTTCTGCTTAAACAGATTTTGTGTTAAAAATATTTTATAATATGAAGCAGCTTTTTATTAAGCTTTTTTCTTAAGTTTTTTTACTTTCTAAAAAGCTTACTCAAGAAAATTACTTTTTATTATAAAACATAAAAAGACATTTTATAATAAAGCTATTGTCAATTTTTTAGCTTTTTCATTAAGAGTTTATTGGTCTTTTCTATCAAATTTGTTTATTAAACTTTTAAAGAATTTTATAAAGCTTTTTCTAAAAGAAATTGAGTATAAAACCTTTTGCTAAAACAAGATTTTCATAATGAAGCGTATTTAAAAAAAAATATCGAAAAGTTTTTTTTCTGAAAAGCTTTTTATAAAAAATTAAATTTTTCATAAAAAGCTTTTTATAAAATGTTTTTTTTTTTTAAGGTTTATTTCTAAAAAATACTAAGTTAATGTTTTTCTTTTAAATCCTCCTAAAAAGCTTCTATTAAATTTTTGTAAAAAGAGCTTTTTAGGAAAATTTATTGGATAATGAATTAAAATGAATATTGTAATGAGTCAACAAACTCTTTTCTTTGCAATAACTTTATAACACTTGATCCATGATTAAGATCCCTTTGAGTCACTGTTGCTATAGGAACCTTTAAATATAAGTTTCAATAGTGTATTTAAGCAAAAAAAAGTGAAAAATGGAACGCAGCTACCAGCTTTGTAACATTTTTTCAAAATCTCTTTTTTTTCTAAAAACAGCAACAAGAACACAAAACCTAAGAGCTTTGTACGTTTAGACACTACACATTGGAAACGACGACAACAACGATGATGATGGAGATGGCTGAAAATTGAAAAGGATGTGAGGCTGAGGCTGATGATGAGGATGATGATGTTGATGTTCTTTCTTGTTGGCTTGTTGGTTGGCTATAATGTGGTGGTTGTGATGTTGCTAAAGCCGGTGGTGTGTTACTTACGTGTGTGTGTATGTATGTATATAAGTACGTATGTTCACGATACAACTTAAGCCTTCACATTTTATATTCTTGTACAGCGTTGCTCTTGGTTCCTTTTGACACTTGTATGGAAAAGGAGAAAAAAAACTAAAATAAATACACAAACGATTTTGTTTTAGCCATCTTTTTTTTTCTACTTGGTTGGGTTCTTTTATATTGCTGTTGCTGCTGATATTATTGCTATTGTTGTTGGTTTTTTGCGATTTAGATAAATGTGTATGAAACAAAGTGTTTTGGTTTTGCTGTTTTTTTTTTTTTTAATTTTTTTGTTGCCAATACTCCTTGTAGTTTTGTATTCTATGTCTGACTGGATGGCTGTCAGTAAATGGTAGTAACAGTAAATGGTATCAAGGAGCATTATAGCAAAAACCAACTTCCATATTGCCACCAAAGATACAAAATGAATCGCATATTGTGTTCAAACGAACGCAAATATCTAGAGGAATAAATGTGTTTTGTGTATGTCTGTCCATCCGTCCGTCTGTCTGTCTGTTACATATTTAGTAGAATGTTTGTGCTTAGAGTAGTTATTGTATTCCGAAAATTTCCAAGCCTGTATCTACTAACAGTGGCAACAACATATTTCGTTTGTTAAGAAGCAGCAACATCAAGCAAAAAAAACTAAAATACAAGAGAAGAGACCCTAAAAATGGTTTCCATTCAGTATTGTTTGTTGATAATATTGAATTGAATTGGTTGGTAAAAAAGTCAAAAAAATATGGTTGCAACCTACACCTACATGCCCGTATTCAGGTTGTATAGTGGGTACAAATGTACGTTTGTCTTTTTCTATGTATGACGACTGACTGCAACATGCAAATATGGTTTAAAAGTAAGATTTTCATTTTTTGATAAACCCATTGTTTTGGTTTTGTTTTTTTTTGTTCATTCTTATTGTAGTTTTAAAATATGTTTGAAATTTTTGGCAATATGCAAAAAATATAAAAAAAAATTAAAATAATAAAAAAATTTTATACAAAATTGTGATTTTTATGCGAATAAAACTAGATTTCAAAGAAATCGTTTATATATTGTGTTAAAATAAATATATGGCTTAAGAGTTTTAATATTCTCGTTTCGTTGGAGTTTTACAGGGTTTAAAGGTAAAATATGTATTTTTGTTTAAGTTTTCATAGTTCAGTTTTTAAATTGATAAAGATCATACTGTTTAAGATAATTTTGATTCAAAAAACAAAGTAAACATGAAAATTAATAATGTGCTCAAAACAGTTTAAAAATAGCTTATTGAATCAACTTGTGACACTATTTTTTAAAACTATTAAACTTAAGATATACAAGCTTTTTATAAAGCTTTAAGAAACATTTATAACTGTTTAAGTTGGAAGAGGTTTTGATGAAGCATTTAGCAAGATATGTCTTTGAAAAAGCTTTTATTCGTAAAAGCTTTTTGTTAAATTTTCAATAACTTAACACGGTAAGCAGACAGGTAATATTAAAGCAATGTGGAAGTACTTACTTTTGGGGTGAATAACTAATTATTTTTACCCGAAGAGGTTCAAATATAACTGGTTACAAATGTGGCTCTACATTTTTTTATATTTAATAGTTAGTTAGTTGTAAGAGTCAGATTGTGCTCAGAAAAGTGTATTCATAAATCTTTACTTCAGAATATCCTTTATTTAGAAAAGCTTCATAAAGCTTTCAATCAGGCATGTGTTGATTTAGATAATTTTTGTATATAGTTGAAAACTTTTTATAATTCTTTAACTTAATGCTTTACTTGAAAAGTATTTCTATTATTTTATTACTCGAAAAAATTTGTGGTTTGCAAAGTTTTTCTTTAAAATCACACTTTTAAGTAAGAAACCTTTTTTGTAAAGCATTCAAATAAAAAAGCTTTTGGTAAGAAAATATTTTTCTATAACTCTAAGTTAGAAAAGCTTTTTATAAAGCTTTTAGTAAGTAAAAGTTTTTATAAAGCTTTTAGTAAGTAGAAGTTTTTATAATGCTTTTAGTAAGTAAAAGTTTTTATAAAGCTTTTAGTAAGTAGAAGTTTTTATAATGCTTTTGGTAAGTAAAAGGTTTAATAAAGCTTTTAGTAAAAAAGCTTTAGTAAGTAAAAATTTTTATAAAGCTTTTAGTGAAAAAGCTTTTATAAAGCTTTCAGTATAAAAGCTTTTAGTAAAAAAGCTTTTAGTAAAAAGTTTTATAAAGCTTTTAGTAAAAAAGCTTTTAGTAAAAAGTTTTATAAAGCTTTTAGTAAAAAAGCTTTTAAAAAGCTTTTAGTAAAAAGCTTTTATAAAGCTTTTAGTAAAAAGCTTTTATAAAGCTTTTAGTAAAAAGCTTTTATAAAGCTTTTAGTAAAAAGCTTTTATAAAGCTTTTAGTAAAAAGCTTTTATAAAGCTTTTAGTAAAAAAGCTTTTATAAAGCTTTTAGTAAAAAAGCTTTTGCCCAGAAAGGGTTTGTTTTTAAAGACCTTACAAGACCTCGTTTAATGAATCAATTTTAAAAAAGCTTTTTTGTTTAAAAATCGTAATATTTATTGTAATGCTGTTAACTTATTCTTCTTTCAAAGAACATTCAGTAAAATTTTCACAAAGGTCAAAAGTTTTCAGGGATGGAACGTGATACTTATTTGAGTGCCTTTGCATTGTCTTCCGGCTATACAGAGGAACTCATCCTTTATCTAGCAACGAACACTAGGGGTATATTAGATTCGTCTTAACCAACCACAATACTCCAACCTTTTTTCTTTTTTATACTCTTAACTATTCATGATAAGATGGATTTCTTTAACTTTTTTTATACATTTATTTATACTTTTCTGCACATTTTGTTGAATTTTATTTTCCAAGTTGACCATTTCTAGATATTTTTAACCATTGTTTTTGAATTTTATTTCTTTCCCAGGTTTTCTTATGTGAATCATAATAAATGTTTATGCGTTTTATTTTTGTTATTCTACGTAACTAAATGTCATTTATGTATTTTGACAAAAAAATATAAAATTTGTGGAGGATTTTTTCCAAAGTTTGTTTGCCTGGAGTGTGTAGGTTTCATTGTTTACCAAATTATTCATGATTTTTTTTCGTTTTCCATATGTTTGCCTGGTATTATATGGAAATTTTTAACCATAATTTATGAATTCATATCGATAAATGGTTACTGCTGTTGTTTTGCTTGCTGTTTCTTGACTACTTATTATTGGTGAAGATAAATTCGTGGTATATTTTGTATTCAAGGATTTTGTAGTAAGAACTCATTCATATTTATTTAATGTTTATGTATGCGAATGACAAAAAGAAAATATCACCACAAATTTAGCATAATAATAAACAAAATGGAGTTTGCATAATTTTTTTGTTTGGCCAAATCTATAAATAATTTATGTCAGAGTTTATATTTTTCCTACATAAAACGGATGTTTTTAGTTTTTGCATTACAAATTCTGTAGGGCTTGGGAAAAAATTGACCTAAGCACCCGTTTTCGACCACTGTTCTTATAATCAAAATTGACCAAGTTTGGAGGGAAAAGTTTATCATAAAATCAACACTTCCGTAGGACTGATAAGGAACTTATTTTTTTTGGCGATTTAAACAAAATTTGACACCGGAGGTAAACACCTTTGAGGTACTACCCCCTAGTCCCCATTGCACCTACCATCCCCTACAACTAACAACTCAAAACCACGAATCTTGTAAAATATCGCTACGACATCTCCAATAGTTCCAGTGATTTCGAAACGTTTTTAAACCACTGTGAAGTGGTATAAGTAGAATAATGGTCATTTATAGCATTTCGAGATCATACCCATCGTAAGTCCAAAAACAAACTACTAATCGCTTCAAAAAGTCAATTTTAGAACCAACTTCTTAACTGGTTCTCTTGAAAAGTGTTGAAATCGTGTTACCATTACGTATTATAGAAGAAGTTCTGTAACAAATTCTTTAATCAATGATTTTTGTTTGATATACTAGCATTTGGAACTAGTTCCGGGAAAAGCTTTAGCATACAAAGTTTTCTGGAAAAAAGTTTTTTAAATAATTTTTTTCGCAATTAGTTCCAGGAAAAACTTTTGCATTAAAAGTTTTCTGAAAAAAGTATTTTTTTAACAATTTTGTGTTTTGAAAATCATATTAACATAGAAATTAGTTCTTCTTAAAACTAATCAGTTGTAGGAGCAGTCTAGAACATGTTGTAGCATCCGTAGACTCCGTTAAAATCCGAGTCGTTGTAGCTGAGTTTCGGAGTTGCTGAGTAACGTTTCAGTATGATGAACCGATTGTCGTAGTAACGAGTCCTTTTTAGTTAATTATCGTTAGATATTGATGTGATTGGAACTAGATCTGTTGTATATATACAACTGGGAATTAAACGGGAATCTTTTCAAAAGTTTTGTTAAATTCCCAGTTGAATTAACAATTTACTTTTCTAACAAAAGTAAAAAAAATCGATCCTTTTTGTCTATTTTTTCTTCTTTAATAAAACGCATGTTACAAAGTAACATTATTTATTTTATTGTTTCATATTACAAAATAATAATAATTTGTTTTACTCTGTAAATCTTATAGCCATTGTATAGTTATAGTTTTTTCTCTCCTCTTTTTATATATTTTTTATATTTTGTATATTTAATAAATTCATAAAATTCATTGGGGACACATTACTTTGATTTCATTCTAACATCCATAAAAAATACATTTATTTATATTGCTGCAATAGAGAATGAAAAAAAAAACCAAAACAACTACAACTTAAATCAACCATCATCATGTACGACATCACGTTTTCGAAATTGCGGTTTTGTTCATCTCATACATCTTTACATACATACATACGTGCAACAAAATGTACAAAAATCACATTTTTAACAAATATATATGTACCTATGTGCGTGTGCTTTTTTTATATTTTGTATATATTTGTAATTTTTTTTCTGTATAAAAAATGGTTAAAAATCACAAATTAGATCCCTTGGGATCAAATTATTGAATAAATAAATGAAATAAAAAAACAATACAATCGTACATATACAGGAGAACATAATTTTATACGTACTTTTTCTGTGTTTAAAGTACCAAAGCGGTTAACAATTGCTTTTACTGTAACCTAACGTATGTTCGCTATTAACACTAAATCTGTAAATCTGCTGGGGCTATAGAATAACTGAATGCTTAATAGTAGTGGTATAGTGTGTCTGTCATCAACCCTGTATTTATGAGCAATATGTATAAAAAAAAATTTCGCCATAAAGTTAAGTATGTACTTTGAAAAGCATATGTACTTTAGTAGTGTGTTTGCTAGTATTTTATTATTAGCTTTTGGTTGAATTGTTCCTTTTTGTGTAAAATAAACATCTTTAGGAGATTATAAAACCTAATGAACCGGTATGGTCATAGGTTTATTTGGTGTTTAATTTCATGGTGTTATTTTAACCCTAAAATCTGCTTTAAATCAAGTCTGTAATGCAACAAAATCATTTAACCAGTGATGGGAGTGTAAAAAGAACAAATTGAGTTGTTTAATGTACATTTAAGGATTGTACAGGACTCGTGTTTCCCGATTTGAGAAAATTGCTATTAGTCTATCGTAGTCTATAGTATAGTCTAGTCAATAGTCTAGTCAATAGTCTAGTCAATAGTCTAGTCAATAGTCTAGTCAATAATCTAGTCTATAGTCAAGTCTATGGTCTAGACTATAGTCTAGTCTATAGTCTAGTCTATAGTCTAGACTGTAGTCTAGTCTACAGTGCAACAAAATCATCTAACCAGTGATGAGAGTGTAAAAAGAACAAATTGAGTTGTTTAATGTACATTTAAGGATTGTACATGGTTCGTGATTCCCGATTTGAGAAAATTGCTATTAGTCTATAGTAGTCTATAGTATAGTCTAGTCAATAGTCTAGTCAATAGTCTAGTCTATAGTCCAGTCTATGGTCTAGTCTATAGTCTAGTCTATAGTCGAGTCTATAGTCTAGTCTATAGTCGAGTCTATAGTCTAGTCTGTAGTCTAGTCTATAGTCGAGTCTATAGTCTAGTCTATAGTTGAGTCTATAGTCTAGTTTATAGTCTAGTCTATAGTCTAGTCTATAGTCTAGTCTATAGTCTAGTCTATAGTCTAGTCTATAGTCTATAGTCTAGTCTATAGTCTAGTCTATAGTCTAGTCTATAGTCTAGTCTATAGTCTAGTCTATAGTCTAGTCTATAGTCTAGTCTATAGTCTAGTCTATAGTCTAGTTTATAGTCTAAATCTTGTAATGTATGGTCATTTCTAGGCACGTCGTTTAGTCTATGGATAAGTGTGATCTAGTTGTTCTGGTAAATTAGTACTGATCCTTGATCCGTGCTTATACCATCGATCAGGATTTTCAAATGTAATGGCAACATCGCTGCTTTCAAGGCTGATATTTAAGAATCTAGAGTAATTCTTTTGTACTCATTCACGAATTAAAAAGTTTTCTGAACAAATAGTTTGTAAATGCATTAAAATAACTTTCTCATAATTGCTTCAGTTAAGAATTAAAATAAACAAAATACAATTGTTTTTGTTGTTATTTATATGATAATGAGGTTAAATATGATGATTTGCTGGTTTCAACTAAACTGTTATAATTCTGGGAATAAACACAAATACGAGTTACATTTTGTGAATAAAACAAAAGTACACAATTGAATAAATATCAACTCATCCTCTTGTCCTTTTCTTTGGCTGCTGCTGCTGGCACAGCTATTATTTTGGTTGAAAATCATACCACTTATATAGAATTGCCACAAATATAATGTTGTTTGTTGCAAGAATATGGTCTTATGCGTGTGTTTTTTGTTTGTTGTGTTTTTTTTTGCTTTTAATTGTAAAGGTAAAGTTATTCTTTTTAATAATAAAGTCTATTTAACACAAGTATAGAATTATAGAGTATAGTGAGAGTAAGGGAAATTAACACGTGTACGCCTTTCAATTTGTTTACAAATCACTTAAGATACGTTGAGTACATTTTATACGCTCGGGTAAATTCAGTTGATTTGTCCGTTCGTTTACTTTTTTGTACGTATACGTATGTATATGGGATTTCTTTTTTTTATTTTTTCTACCTTAAATAATCTTTTCTTTACGTTACATTAAAGTTTGCATTACTCATAATGAATGAATTTTTAGATTCAAATGTTTATTTGATGATGATGATGCGATACGTTCTTGTACTTTTGGATTTAGATTTTTGGGTTGTTTATTTATTTGGGTTATTTTACGTAAACGGGTGCGATAATATGGTAGTTTGTATTTGAGAACATGAGATTTTCAAAATTGAATTTTGTGAAAATTGTGCAATAGGCTCTGGCTGGGTATTATTTAGATTTCTTTGTGCAAAGTATTCGCATAAACGCACAGCATGAGACAGACCTTTCCGTCTTTCCTTCCTGCCTTTTTTGTGTTACATTACGTAGACGATGTGTACTGACAAAATTGGTGGTAGTGTTTTCCTAACTTGGCTGGGATTAAACGAGTACTTATGAAGTACTTTGCGTATTTAGAAAGTATTTTCTTTTTTTCATTTATGTGTATGTTTTATGCCTTAGAGTTGCAGCAAATGAAGTGTTTCTAGAGTTGTATGGGAAAACCACAATTTTGTGTGTTTAATGACCAGATATTATTCATTTTTAAGATTGTCATCAATAGAATTATGATGTGACGGTTAAGATAGAATCGTTAATGAAAAATTTGAATTTTTTATGAGAATTTTAAAGAGAAATGAAAATATAAACAGAATTGTATAAAAGGCGTAGTTTTAAATAAAAATTACTTCCAAAGCGAAAATGTAATAGAATTTTTCTTTTCATTTGTTGCAATTAGTTTTTACGAATTCCTAAACTAATAATATAATAAACACACAGAATTTCCTGTTATGTATGTATGTATGTATGTATGTATGTATGTTTTTACTGAAGCATCTTTGTAATATACACAACATGCTGCAAAGTTTTCTTTTACACAAATTTCCCATACTCACTCACCATGAAGTCTAACAAGTTTTTTTCTTGTCAAAAACATAATATTTTACATTTTATGTATGATTTTTTACTCTAAATGACAGCTGATTTGAAATTTGCCTTAATGCGGTAATTTCGCGACATGTCGATCGACAATTTTGGGTTCTACAACAGCATG
Source organism: Lucilia cuprina (assembly GCF_022045245.1). NCBI lineage: Eukaryota > Metazoa > Arthropoda > Insecta > Diptera > Calliphoridae > Lucilia > Lucilia cuprina. The sequence goes on from NC_060954.1 coordinate 60,950,527, forward strand.
GTGTCTAAAACAAGATTAAATTCTCATACTTTCTTTAAAATCTACCTAAATGCATAAAATCTAATATTATGAGAATAAGTCGTAAGGGTTTAAAATCTATTAACTTACTTATGCAGCTAAATTGTCAAAATATAATATTTATGATTAGTTCAGCTCTAGTACCATTTCAGTACTATTTGAGTTCTAGTTCTAGTTCAGTTCTTGTTCAGTTCTAGTTCAGTTCTAGTTCAATTCTAGTTCAGTTCTAGTTCAGTTCTAGTTCAGTTCTAGTTCAGTTCTAGTTCAGTTCTAGTTCAGTTCTAGTTCAGTTCTAGTTCAGTTCTAGTTCAGTTCTAGTTCAGTTCTAGTTCAGTTCTAGTTCAGTTCTAGTTCAGTTCTAGTTCAGTTGTAGTTCAGTTGTAGTTCAGTTGTAGTTCAGTTGTAGTTCAGTTGTAGTTCAGTTAAAGTTCAGTTCTAGTTCAGTTCTAGTTCAGTTCTAGTTCATTTCCAGTTCAGTTCTAGTTCAGTTCTAGTTCAGTTCTAGTTCATTTCCAGTTCAGTTCTAGTTCGGTTCTAGTTCAGTTCTTGTTTAGTTCTAGTTTAGTTCTAGTTTAGTTCTAGTTTAGTTCTAGTTTAGTTCTAGTTTAGTTCTAGTTTAGTTCTAGTTTAGTTCTAGTTTAGTTCTAGTTTAGTTCTAGTTTAGTTCTAGTTTAGTTCTAGTTCAGTTCTAGTTCAGTTCTAGTTCAGTTCTAGTTCAGTTCTAGTTCAGTTCTTAAATCATTTTTATTTTTATCTCAAATAAAGTATGTATTTTAAGATAAAATCAAACCAAAAATGTAGGTTCACATTCGGTATTTGAATCAAGTAAATCATGTTTGATTTGAGTACTGTTGTATACTCAACTTATTTTTTTTTTGAGTGTAAATAATTTTTTACTGTGTAGACCACAATTAAAACAGTAATGATGATGATCAGTGATCTTTGTTGAATACAGAAATCTTTAATACTTTTTAAGATTTTTTCTACTATTTCGTCTAACAATTTTGCTGATGAGCTCCAATCAACGTTTTTATTGTTTTTTTTCATAGATACAATGAAAAAATGCCTTAAGAAGGAAAACCGGAACGTTGTCGGAACCACAATACTAGACAGTTGCCTTTTTTGGTACATACAATTAACAACAACGGAAGGTGTTTTAAACAATTATGAAATGGAATAAAAAATTGTTTGTCATCATTTTTACAATTGCCAGACATTAAGACATCATTTCCAAACATAAATGTTGGGTATTCTTTATAAAAGTAGTTTTTTTATGAGAAATGTGAAAGTCTTTAAATGTTTAAAGAAAAAAAATTGGTTAATAAAATATTATTTTTGAACATTAAATACAAAACACAATAATTCAGGGAATGACTGGGATTAAGTTCCTATAACTAACTTATTGAACTTTAAGTACCTGCTTACAACCCCTTTTCGAACTCATTAAACTTCATTAAGTCAAATCAATAATTCATAGTAAAATGTCAAAATAAAACATAAAAACTTTCAATAACAACACTCCAAAACTTATAATTTATTTATGCGATAAACTATCAAGCCACTGTGTAACTCTTTACAGCAATTGCAACGTAATGTAATGTAAAGTTTTCGCTGAATTAATACAATAAACACCAGCGTGAAATAAAAGTTATGACAGTTGAATAAATAACATTAAATAAAAATATGTTTGTGTGTAATAAATAAGTGATTGTATGCAATCAGTAAAATCACCCTAATTGAAAAATCAAACAAAATCACGCATAGAAAATTACAACATACAATCTACAACTACATACCATACATAAATAAATACTTACTACGTAACGCCAGTCATTAAGTGTGGTAGCAAACACACCCTGTTAACATGTTTTCGGGTTTAAATATCAAGGGAGTACTAAAGGATTCATATTGCCATTATGTTTAAGGATAACATAAAATAGCAACATACAATATACACAAAAAAAGGACACAAACATTACCATGACTATATACTGGTATCTACTGAAGTGGTGTGAGTATAAAATTAAAAGAGGAAAATAAATGTTAAAGGGGGAACTAACTGTTTAAATCAGTTTTGCGGCGGAACTGATTAGCCGACAATATGTCAACGTTTACAATAGAAATAATATCTTCGAATAAAAAAATTTACCTTAACAAATTTTGAACACAGTCAGTACTTATGTGAGAATCAAAATTTTGAACATGATCAACAACCATATAATAATGATGTGTTGATGATGAAGACATTAAGGGAATATGATGACGATGATGATGAGGATGGTTTAGGCAATATGATTGTTTATGCCTTAATAGATTAGATATTTGAAAAAGTTGAAACGAATTTATAAATATCCTACATTCAATACTTTTAATAACGGAACTAGAACTGAACTAGAACTAAACTAGAACTGAACTAGAACTGAACTAGAACTGAACTAGAACTGAACTAGAACTGAACTAGAACTGAACTAGAACTGAACTAGAACTGAACTAGAACTGAACTAGAACTGAACTAGAACTGAACTAGAACTGAACTAGAACTGAACTAGAACTGAACTAGAACTGAACTAGAACTGAACTAGAACTGAACTAGAACTGAACTAGAACTGAACTGGAAATAAACTAGAAATGAACTAGAAATGAAATAGAACTGAACTAGAACTGAAGTAGAAATAAACTGGAACTAAATTAGAACTGAACTAGAATACATAATTATGAATGTTTTTTCGTTGACTGGGAAAACTTTAGACGTTGAGCTCATTGGCTGTTCAACTTCCAAAGGATCTTATGTTCTTCTCAAATCGTTCGAATGTTGTCAGAAAGAGAAAATTTCGATTTCAATTTAAGCACAAACTGGGAGTAGAATTTAATATACAAATGATGTATATAATTCTCAATTAGTTAATAATGTGAAATTCTCTAAGTGTATTAAAATTAAAACAAGTTTTATTTAATATTTCTTGTTGTTAGTAAATTTTACACCTTTTGATGGTGACGATGAATGCAACAACAAAATTAAAAAAGAAAAAAAAAATATGAAGAAGATGATGATGATCATGACAATGTGATTGATGGCTGAATTCGATAATAAACAATGACGGAAACAAACATGTGTTTGTTTTTATTATTTGAAGTTTTGGTGTTTGATAAAATTTTAGCTTTTTAAAGATGTGTGTTTATTTATTTATATTTTGTTAAGGTAGTTTTACGATTGGTTACTTATTTATTTGTTTTATCTGAACAATACCTAGAGTCTTTGTATACAATCATATACACCGATCATTGTTTACTATATTTATTTTATATTATTTTCTTTATATATTTTTTTCTATGTCATATCAGAACAATTACAAAACTACAATTTCCAATAGAAAGACAAAAATATCTAACAATCTAAACAAACAAAAATAACAACATCAAGCAACAACAATGGCTTCAATGGAAACGAACGAAGAAAAAAAACAATGTCACTAAATATTGAAAGAATTAAGAGCGGGGGGATGGGCAATAAAGGCAAACAGTAGCAGCCAGCTCCAATTGTTAACGAAATAATAACAGAAGCAGCACCAGAAGCGAAGCAATGACAATAATTTAGTGAGTGACAACGTCATTGACACGTTGGGTTACAATTGTTGTTTTGTGGCCATTGTAACAAGTTTTCAACAAAAGAAACGAATAAAATAAAAATAAAAACCAAATATTTACTTACATGCTTGAAAAAAAATAAGAAAAAAATAAAGAACTAGCAAGAATTATAGAAACCGTAAAGATAAAATTGATTAAATACAGGTTAATGCGAAATTTATAGATAGTACACCTGCTTTAGAACTTGGGTATACAACTACATACGGAGTAACTATAAGTTTCTTTAGACTAGATTAGAAATTCTGAAAGGTTTCATTTTCAAATCCGGATTCATTAATATTTCTTTCAAAATTTTCTACCAACTGTAGGGTACTTACACGTAAACCTTAAACATAAAATGAAGACATTATTGGAATTATTTGAAATTGTTTAAACTGAAGATATCCACCTAGTGTGACTTGCTGCTGCAAACTGGCTTAACGTGTAACAAGTAACAAAATTGCCTTTCCGTCTTTTTTCAGCATTTCTTTAAAAAAAGAACATAATCTAAAGAAATTTACACCCAGTCATTTTTGGAATTAGAAATTCTGTTTTTGGTCATTGTACAAATATTCTAGCCAAATTTGATTTGTCATTATTAAGACTTCGCTGAGTGAAAACATTGAAATCCCATTAAGATCCATTTCAATGGAAAGTAACGAATATAGTTAAACAGGCTGTGGGAAAGAATCAATTTAAAAGAGGTCTACGTTAAGGCAAAGTTGATGGAAAACGGTAATAATTGTCGAACAAAAATTTTGTGAAATTTTTATGGCAAATTAGGACCAAATTCATTTTGCTTTTAGTGAAAACT